>NW_024738685.1:0-482939 GCF_018991925.1 Homarus americanus | reverse complement strand
CTCTGAAGGCGGAACTTGTCCTAAGTTGGTTACTTAAGCGCGAAATAAGGATTATGAAGTGAATTAATTCTGCAACCTTGACTTAACATGAATAAGAAAAACAAAAATAAAAAATCTCGCATCTATAAGGAAGAAAAAATATGTTTGAATTATTAAGGCAATCTAAAGTCTACGTAATTTCTCATAAACTTTTCAAGTGAAAAAAGGTATTCTATTCCTTAGCATTTACTTTCTCCATGTCTAGGGAAAAAAAGAATGGTTGGGCAGACACCATGGCGCAAATTGGCTAAAATCTACGCATTTTTTCATTAACAGTCAAATTCTTCAGTATCTCAGTGAAAAGAAGTCGGGCAGACAGCGTGTCTGTTTATATATACATTGTGGGTAGTCAAGAATGCAGCCAGAGTAATTGAGAATTCCACTCAGGTGGGTCTACATCCTGAGATCACTAAGTTTTTTCCAGGTATTAGAGCTGCAAGCACTGCAACGTCAACCAAGAATTGTTACCACAACTCACCCCAATTGCTGGCGACGGTCGTTGTTGTTGTTGTTGTTGTTAAAACAATGAAATTAAATCACTGTTTATAGGTTTTGAAATACGTTATTTGAATTTAAGATTTTCTTATATTAGTATATAAGTGTGTCTCAAGAATTGAACATTATTGTTTATTTTCTATAGATTGCTCTGACGATGGTTACTGTGATAACTGAAACCTTAGTTAAAATGTAATTACTGTCAAGATATTCATCTTTGTCCTAGCTTCCTATTTAATATATATATATATATATATATATATATATATATATATATATATATATATATATATATATACAAGGTTTTTCATATCACTGTGTGTATGAGTGGCCAGCAGAGTGTGGCATAGGAGGGAGACAGAGTATCACTATTATAGTAATATTCTCACAGGTCCACGAACTCTATGTGTCCACCACTGTGACTGGGGCTGCAATTTCAATATCTTTAATCGCACAAAGGAATATGTGTATGTTATATTCATGTCTAATGAAAACGAAACAGCGGACAGAGAAGCAGCACATGAGATAACCAATTCTGACGTACCCACACCCATAATAATCTACATTACTGTATATATTTCCATCATGAGCGGCTCAAGAACAACAAGACTGACTTGATCAAGATGATCCTCAAGCCGCGTACACCATAAAAAGTTGTGCCCTTGGTTCCCGAGGAAAATGGTTTGTAAAGATTGCAGCTGTGCTTATGGAACCTTCATCCCCGCCGCTAGATCCCTGAACACTACAGCACATCGCCACACATCTGGTTCTCACTAAACGGACTTCATTGATCGTCCCTGGTTTGGGCTCCAGCTGTAATGGTTTGTATATCAATGTGCACTGGAACTTTGGGATAGAAATCCTTACCAGACCAATCAGGTTCTTAATAAAGGAAAGTCAAGGACCATGGTTTTCTGAGGAATAACAAACAACCGTTTGAGATTGACATCTCTACTATAAAAAATATAATAAAAACTCTGACACCACTCAACAAACATCAAATAATTACGGAGTCAAACAATTAAGGCAGTCAACAGTTAATGGAGTCAAACACCAATGGAAGCAAAAAACAATTAAAGGAATCAAACAATTAATGGGAGTCAGCAATTAATAGAATCAAACAATTAATGGGAGTCAACAACTGAAAGAATCAACAATGAACAGATATTTCCATGGCAGTGGCCCTGGGGGAAGGTTCAGGAACACGGTGATCCACATCAGGGTAGGGAAGTGTCCATTCAACCCACACTGGAGCGACGTCTTGAAATGGCAAACATCAGCACAGATTGAATGATTAAACCTGATGGTCAAGGTAGTGCAGATGACCAGAGAATTGAGAGTCGATAGGTGAAGGTCTGGGGACACAGCCCAGAGTCCAGGACCTATGATGAGATCACAGCCAGAATTTGACGAACAGCTGGGTAGCTAGGAAAGTGGACTGTATGGCAGCTAGTGAATCTGCTCAGACCCAGATAGACTCTGCCGTTCTCTCACTCTGTCCAACTGCCCTAAGTAAGTCGTCCGCACCAGCAAACGAGCGAGTTTGCAGTGGTAAACTACAGCAGGAAGATCGTTTCCGCCTCTTACAATCAAGATTCTTATATTTTTTTATTCTTTCCCAGAGAAAGTTCAAGGCTGTCTCTGTAAACATTCAAAGTGTGTCTACAATCACAAGCATTTGGAGCCAACCAGATCCGTATACAAACTTTCAAAACATTATAAAATAAACCCTTTGAAAGGTTCATATTCTGTATACTTTATGATCCGTAATCACATTCCTCAAGGTTCATAAGACTAGGCTCTGACCTGTTATGTTTGTGTATTATGCAAGTGTTTTGTTGAAAGCATATTATTATTATTATTATTATTATTATTACATTTCGCCCCTCAGGCCCCGATGTAGGCCAGTATCTGTGCCTGGGTGGGCTTAATCCTCGTAAAAAATAAAAATAAATAAAAAAAAAATAAAAAAAAATATATAAACCAGCCTAGCCCTTTCCCTGACGCTGTTACAACACAACACAACACAACACAACACAAACAATACAACATAACGTAACATAACTTCGAATCTTTTTGTCCTCCGCGTCACTTGCCAGATCAGGCTTATATCAGAGCATTATATACTGGCTAGTAAATAAAATCCAAAGGAATGATTCACAGTGACCATTTCAACTAGCGAACCTTCCTAGTCACACATTGTATATTCAGGCAATGCACTTGCTAAGAATACTGCAAACAAGAATATGAACATATATAATAACAGTAAATATTACACGTAATAGCTTTTAACTGTTATTAAATATATTGCATTAATCAATTATCCCAAATGAAAATATTACAACTTGATATACACTATATAGCTATCATGAATCACTCCGAAGTTTAAACAATCGCACCAGAGATTAATCTAACTCTAACTCAATCAACCCAATGTAATTCAACCTAATTCATTATTTAATCTTAAAATAAGTTAGGTGTCTAATCTTCGGTGATACAAATTTCTTACAAAATACCTGTCCGGGTAAGTTTATAAAACACGACCTGATATTCCAAAATACCAAACGTGCGAAGATCTCAGAAAGAATTCCTTAAAAATATGTGGTGTGTAGAGGTATAATCCACTAAAAACACTATGTGGTGGAGGTAATATGTGGTGTGTAGAGGCATAATCCACTAAAAACACTATGTGGTGGGAGGTAATATGTGGTGTGTAGGCATGCCCGGCTAAAACACTGTGTGGTGGAGGTAGGCTATGGTGTGTAGAGGTATGCTCCGGCTAAACACTGTGTGGTGGAAGCAACGTCATCTTCCAGACAGCTGAGTTACGTGTGTCAGAGAATGTCATCAATTGCAATGTCCCTAGTCTACATCTTTTTTTTCTTGCTTTTCATCTGTCTTCACTCTTTTTCATCTGTATTTCTTTTTTGTTTCTTTTGTTTCTTTTTTTAAATTTTTCTTTTGTTTCTTTTTGTTTTCTTTCTTCTTTCCTTTCTTTCTCTGTTTCCTTCTGGTGTTGGTGGTCTCTGAGGACGAGATTTAGATAAAGAAAGAAACGAATAGAGTAGAGAATAAGAGATGGTGTGGTGGACATCCATCACAAGTAATACACACACACACACACACACCCATCTGCCAGCCAGACGTGTGTGAACCCTCACCTTCTGGCGTTCTGTACTAAAGTCTCCAGAGGGACATCATGCCCACCTCCCCTTACCCCCTCTCCACACCAAGAAACCAGTGGTAGGATTGATGATCACGACAGCTGCAAAAGTGATATTTTCAATTCGAAAAAGAATGGAAAACAAGAATAGTAAATACATCTGACGAGTGAACTCTCAGTGGTAAGCAAGACTCGGGACACCATCGGCCTCTTCACGCCTAATTGACAGGTTTTGGACCCTCGTTTGAGGAAATTCCTGCCACCTATATGGAACTGAAGCCAACAATGTCACGTACTGTAAGGTTGATAACGACATTTTGAATTAAGATTGACAACACGACATAAAACTAAGGTCTACAACACCACATGGCAGGTGAGGAATCATTGTGCATCGGGTGAAGGTGTTCACACTGCCTCCGGGACACAGAGCAGAATGACGACACACACTTGCACAAAGTTTTAGACAACAATATACGCATTACACATGTACTGAGAGCGTTGTGGTGAACCCTGGTGCCCATACACTACCCAGACATGGCGATGATCATCAATGAGCTACAACACTCTTGTCTCCTGTGTTTATCTTTGTCACAAAAGTTATCCGATATTCTTTTGTGGAGTGAAGAAAGTATGTCACGATGAAAAATATCCTAGATCATGACAACCCTACATATGAATAATAAATCAATATTCATAAAAAAAGCGAATAACTGGAGGAAACATTTCAATCTCAGTTATATTACAGGTGACAGCCACACCACATTCGCTGCAGTACTACACAACTGCCTAACAGCACATTGCAATTACAGCCACTTCTTGTGTGTGGCCAGTGTCTGCACGCACACCACAGCGACTCGACAGATGTGATTGGTTCTAAATTTTCCCCTGCATGCAATATTGTCTCGCCTGCGCGAGATTGTGGACCCAGCGCCATTTAACAAAACTGTACCTCAGTCTGGCCCGACATACACAACCTGATGAACGCGAGTGAGTGTAGTAATGGTGCCACTGTCAGCACAATGATATCCATTACTGTCAAGTATGAATGGCTTAGTGTAGAGACAAAGAGTACGAGTCTCTCTCTCTCTCTCTCTCTCTCTCTCTCTCTCTCTCTCTCTTCCTCCTTTCTCTTTCCGTTAACATGGACTAACAAAGGAACCTATGACATTAGCCAGACCATAATGTGTTGCATGTATTACAAACATGAGATGAGTTTTCTTCTCCGCCACATGTTCCTGGCCATCACCCCCCTCCCCACCCCATGTTTACCTGGCCACCCTTACCCACAACCTGCACCACCTGTGACTAACCACTCACGCACACACCACCACTGTCTGGCCACACACACCACCTCTGTCTGGCCACCCAGACCCACCAAATTTACAAATTTACTTGGCCAACCACATCCACCGCCTGTACATGGCCACTCGCACACACCACCTATGCCTGGCCACAGCCATCATCTGTGTCTGGCCACCAACATACACCACCTGTGTCTGGCCATCAATACCCCCATGTCTGCCTGGCCAACAACACCCACCATCTCTGCCTGGCCATTAATACCCACCACGTCTGCCTGGCCATCAACACCCACCACGTCTGCCTGGCCATCAACACCCACCACGTCTGCCTGGCCATAAACACCCACCACGTCTTCCTGGCCATAAACACCCACCACGTCTGCCTGGCCATCAACACCCACCACGTCTTCCTGGCCATAAACACCCACCACGTCTGCCTGGCCATCAACACCCACCACGTCTGCCTGGCCATCAACACCCACCACGTCTGCCTGGCCATCAACACCCACCACGTCTGCCTGGCCATCAACACCCACCACGTCTGCCTGGCCATCCAACACCCACCACGTCTGCAACACCCACCACGTCTGCCTGGCCATCAACACCCACCGGTCTGCCTGGCCATAACACCCACCACGTCTGCCTGGCATCGCACCCACCACGTCTGCCTGGCCATCAGCCCACCACGTCTGCCTGGCCATCAACACCCACCACGTCTGCCTGGCCATCAACACCACCACTCTGCCTGGCCATCAACACCCACCACGTCTGCCTGGCCATCAACACCCACCACGTCTGCCTGGCCATCAACACCCACCACGTCTGCCTGGCCATCAACACCCACCACGTCTGCCTGGCCATCAACACCCACCACGTCTGCCTGGCCATCAACACCCACCACTCTCACCAAAATTTAGGGAGCATCATTATCCTCCGGCTGAGACAATTACTTGGTGGTGAAGGACGCGGTCGCCTCCAGCACGAGTCGTTGTGGACGGTGTCTAGGCGATGGTTCAGGTCATTGGAGACTCAGAATGTGAGGAAGGAGACTGTGGTCCTCGGGTTGTTGGTCGTACCGCCGGAGAAGTGTTGGTATTAGTTGGATTACACGTTGTTTTGACAGTCCTTGGACCAGATGGATGCTGTCCTTGTGAGAGTGTGTAAACATACATGGGCAATAGAGGGACTACATGCTATATTTTTAATTTTTAATTTTGTTTTTACTTTTTATTCCCGTAATAATTCAGTGCGGCTGAAATAAACAGTACGATCTCTCTATGTAACCATTAAGAAATAAAAGTGTGACATGTTCAGTGTTGTACTCACTTCGAAGGTGACACATAAACACACACACACATACCACGCAAAATGTAGTCATATCCAACCCCTAACTAACTAAAGCTTTTCTCTCATATTTTATCAAAGTTATGTATAAAAGCAGATGACTTAATATAACTACTTATTTAATATACATGGACAAATGAAAGCGAAACAGGCAAACACAAAAATTCCGACACACACACAAACACATACATACACACTCGTTCTATCATGATCTCTTCCTAATGCAACGTAATGATGACTTTCCAATGCAACGTAACGACGTTTTTCCAACGCAACGTAACTACGATATATGAACGCAACGCAGCAGTAGCAGCAATAACAGCAGCAGCAGCAATGACGCAACAACAGAAATCACTCATCCACCTCGTTCAGCGAGCCACAGTGCACCGATATCACCGATATAGTGGGATGGCTTTACCACCGGTCTCCCAACCTCCCGAGGAATATACCATTCATCAACAAAGAACACAACCCAGGTACAAGTCAAGGCGGACGCCGCCGCGGATGACTCGACCGTCTTACCAGTGAGGCCAGACAGAGCGTCAGACTGCCAGGCCAACACTGGCTCGACGCAATGAATATTTTAATCCTCCTATTTATACACCAACACGTAGATCCAACAGGAAAATGGTCTCTTTGTGTCTCTACTACACGTAGTTTATATTCCCGTACAGAAAAACCTTCAGATTTATTAGCTTTCACTCTATTTACAGTTAAGAACTCTCTCAATACATCAATATTTTAGATAAACACAACGTCAATATAATGAAAGATAGGAGGCAGCTGCAACAGTGGTTAAACACACACACACACACACACACACACACCCACGCACACACACACACAATATCAAGGTAAAACAGACAAATGACTCCACCAACACGAGTTACATGTAATAAGGGGATCGGCTGGGCGGGTTGTAAATGTGGCCATTGGTCATGTATTGATACCCCGGCCTAGCCCTGGTTGAAACACGGCACTATGTCCAGATATAACAACCAGAACACACACACACACACACACACACACACACACACACACACACACACACACAGAAGTTCAGTATTGCCCAGAAAGACCCTGCCATATTTTATGTTTTCACACTGATTATGAAATTAATCCATCGCATCTGTGGCGAGTTACCGAGTAGATACGATATCCATCACGGACGGACTGACGGACGAACGGATGGGATGGACGGGGAGACAGGCGGACGGACGGACGTGTGGATTGACGGATGGACAGACGGATGGGAGGAAGGGCGGATGGACAGACATACAGCAATATTGATATACTGTATATCCTCAAACTTTCGGTACGGGAGGAATATTGAGATAAAGAAATTTAACGGTGGTCAACAAGTAACGGCGCTCCCATTACAGTAAAACGAATGACTTTCTAGTTTTGTAAAAGTTATAAAAATGGTGTTTGATGCAAGCTTAGGAAAACGTGGCATCCACATAAATTACATCGTAAAATATTTTGATGTTCTTAAAGCACGAGCAAGTGAGAGGGCGTTTCTGAGGAGCCGGAGGAGAGACCCAACTTACCGAAAACAGTGATCCCTTAATGCTGAGCTGTGACAGGATCAATACTGAAAATTTCAAAATCAAATGGTTCTCTGCCCAAAAAGACCTTAATCCTAATCGCTCCTGAGGCATTACGGTCCTAAACATTATGGTTGGAGCACATTAAAGTTGGGATCCATTGGTATTAGTACTTAATGGGATTTGGACCCGTTATTACTAAGTTCCAATCCCAATTGTGAGGCTAGATTATTATCAAATAGGGTCGGGACTTGTTTGACGAATCAGCAGTTGATAGAAAGGACATGACGCTTCCAAAACAGGAAGCAGGTTAACTAATAGCCTATAAAGCAAGATCATGAAACCATGACAGCATGGTGAGGGTAATTTTATCTTGGTGTAGCCAGAGCTTTCCAGGAGAGATGCGGATGCCTCTAAAACAGGTGAGTGTGATCACTGTATCCACTTGAATGGAAGAGGTGAGGCTCTCATAGACCACGTGAGGGAAGGCGAGGGGGAGACTTTCATATATACAGTGACAGGACCACAGGCGACCACAAAGACGGTGTAAGGATAAGGAGTGCGCACGACGTCCTCGTGGACGAGTGGGGGCATCACGTTGGCTCATTGATAAGGGAGGGACATCGACGTCCTCAAAGGTGGAGGGGAAAAGCGTAACTTTCCATTAAAATTCTTGTGTGATGCGAAGGACTCCAAACTTAGCTGATGAATAAAACGATACTCAATGAACATGATAACTTGGACGTACCTGAGATATGGTGTGTTGATATCCCTCGAAGAACTGTTTTAACTCACAGTTACCTGAAAAAATAAAAGAAAAAATCCAGATAAGTTTACGACACTTACACCACTCCTATGACACGTATGGGTGTTTCGGGCGCCCACCATTACTGTGTGACACTTGTAAGTCTTCATGACACAAACACTTCACATCATTTATAAAACTTCATAACAAACACTTTACAACACTTATAAACACCCGGTATTTTTTTTTACAAGTCGCGCATAATCTAAGTCACAGCGTGTCGGTTCCAGCATCCTGTCACTTCCACACAAAAATGTAAAAGTGTACCATGACGTTTCAATAAAGTTGCTTTCATTGCTACCAGATAACGAAATAAGTACTTTCTGTTTAATATGGAGGGGGTCCGAAGGGGTTGGCTAGGGAGTTAGGTAAGGTTAGGTAGGTTTCTTTGGTTGGTTAGGTCAGGTTCTATTATGTTCACTATTATTCATTTGCGACAGAAATGAATAGAATGAAAGGTACTCAGAATGATGAGATATATCTAGAACTAGACCCAAAACTATTGTGGAACCTAATGGGCAACTGGTAAAAATTTACCAAACTCTCTACGTTACTTTTAAACACATTATGATAGTAACATGTAATCACTTCACAATACTTATGTAAACTTTACGGCACTTAAAAGCACTTATGAAACTTAAAACCACTTTGAGACACTTGACGACACTAATAAACACTGCGACACAAACATTCTACTACACTAACGAATATTTTACGATACTTCGCAGACCTCGTCAATTTCAGCCTCTTCGCCGGGTATTTGTTTGTCTGTAAGCTTTCGTCTACATCCTTACTGGCATTAAGGCAGAGGCAGCACTGAGTATTGTCTAGTCTTGTTAGAGGCCTCTGTTGACACTCCCATAAATCCCAAACCGTGAAACGAGGCAGATTAAAGACTTAAGTGAACCAACCAAACCTCGCCACAGTGATATATATATTCTATATTGTGCGCAACTATAACAATTGTATGGATAAGTTTTTAGAAGCAAACTAAATAATCCTTTTTTGAATTTACTTATGTGTTAACGTGTTCAGGAGTAAGCGGTAACTTTTCACCTTGGCTAACCACCAATTAATTGCCTGGTTTGTGTGTTTCTGGAGGTGGGGTGGGGGAGGGATGCATCCAGTAAAGTTGCCGGTTAGGAATTCCGAGGCCGCCAGTCTCTGTGGCTTATAAGTGATGTGAACTGTACATTGTGCATAGGAGTGGGGTGTGAAGTGTGAACATGATAAAGGCGATAGACATTCGATTATCGCCAGCGGTAATATCGTCTCTCACTCTTTGGGTTGGTAGTTTGAGGTTCATAGGTAAATATGTGCAAACTTTCCTAGGTAAGTTATCACTGGGAGGCAGTTTGTCCTGGGCTGCAGGTGTGAGATATACTGCGTTACCTCACCTATTTTTTTCCGTGAGACAAAATCTTTGGCCAAGCTGTTCGTTAGTCCTATTTTATACCCGTTTTTTGTCTGGTATCGTCCCGCTATCCACCTTCCTACACCAATCTTTATTTTTTTAACAGTATCTAAGATCACAAAAGTAATATATATATATTTATTTTTCAGTCCTGTAGATGGTCGAAGACAAGACTACAGGAAATATGAAAATTACTCTTTCAGCGGCACCACGAAATCAAGACGTCCCACAGAATTCAAGAATTTCGCCAAATTCCTCCCCGAGAACGACTTCCTCTATATTTTAAACGAGTGTGTGTGGGCGGGGAAAACTGCAAGTGATACTAAACCACTAAGAGTTATGTTCCAGTGAGGAGAAATAAAAACACATGGCATGATTTCGTCCTCTGAGTATATGATGACTTAAAAAACACCAACATATAAGAACCAGATGAAGTTAGACGAAAGTTTCTTTTTTCGGTTGACTAAAATTGCAGGGGATGGAAGAGAGTAGCGCGTCGGGGAGATCCTGAAAGCCGGAAATGTGAGATGAAAGGGAGACATTTATTCTCTCTCTCTCTGTGTGTGTGTGTCTCTCTCTCTCTCTCTCTCTCTCTCTCTCTCTCTCTCTCTCTCTCTCTCTCTCCTTGTTGGTCTGGAAAAAGAATTACTAAAGATTTCCAGATTCAATTTATTTCTCCTGAACTGTGAATAATATATAACAGAGAGTCTAGTTGTTGAGATAAGTGAATGAGTCAATTACATTCCTTCTCTTACAAGCACTGGGGAGGAATAACTAAAGCTCAGTAGTGTGGTAGAGAAGGTTAGTTAGTGTGGTAGAGAAGGTTAGTTAGTGTGGTAGAGAAGGTTAGTGTAGTAGAGAAGGCTGGGTAGTGTGGTAGAGAAGGTTAGTTAGTGTGGTAGAGAATGTTAGTGTGGTAGAAGTCAGTTAGTGTGGTAGGGAAAGTGGTACGAAGGAGAGAGTCTAGGGAAAAGGAAATAAGGAAATGAATGAGGTAAGAGAAACAGTGAGAGGACATTGGATAAAATGCAGGTGCAGAGGAGAAGAGAGAAGAGGAAAGGAGAGGAGAGGAGAGGAGAGAAACTGAACGGAGAGAGGAGGAAGGAAGGGAGAGAGAGGAAAGGGAAAGAGGTGGCAAGAGATAGGAGAGAGGGCAGGATAGGGAGGAGAAAGCAGTAACGGGAAGATATTATGTCTAGAAAGAGCAAGATAGGGAAAGAAGCAGAGGAGAGGGGAAAAGGCGAAGAGAGGACAGAGGCGGGGAAGAGAACGTCAGGGAGAGAGTTTTTCCAACAACTGTATAAAAGTGACCCAGGACATATATACAATATATTTACTTTGAATACATACGCCATAGTAGGAATTAATTCATAGCAACCAACTTTTTCCCGGTATTCTAAGTCCACAGATGTCATAAGTCCATTTGAAAATTACTAGACTCAAAGAAATATTAAGTTACTAATAAAACTGCCCCAAATTGGTATAAATCTAATGAATGAATCAGTAGTAGTTTAGTTTAGCCCCTTGAGTATGATGACAAACAACTTATTGAGCACGACAACTTTCCCGATGAGAATAATTGCTTTGAATCCCCTGAGAACAGTATCATCGTACTCAAGAGTTAAGACGTCATAATCAAGGAGTTAATTCACCATAGTCAAGGTGTGACAGACTGAGAGAAGGTGAAAACAAAGGAGAGAGAGGAAGAGTGAGATAAAACTAGACGAGTAAAGAAAGACAACCGAACAAAATTGATTGATTGACAGACAGACAGACAGACAGAGAGACAAAAACATACAAAGACAATGAAAAAATGAGAGACAGAGAAACGGACGGAGAGACAGACAGACAGAGTGGATGAACGCAATGAATAGTTGGTGGGCGGGGAGAGAGAGGAGTGCTGTATGAATCTTTTAGAGTTACCCATCATCAGTTATACCTGAGCTGGGATATACACCTCGTTATCCCAGTACAGTATATTCATCCCATGTCCAGCACCGAAAATTATTTAGCAATACGAGTTGAAAAAAAAAATTTGTCAATCATCGTCACAGAAACCTACATTTACCGATTACATTTTTTCCCTCTTTTGTGGAATTAAATAAAAGTTTAATAGTTGGCTGGCTTGTTTGGAGAATGAAAATGGTAGAAAATCGCTATGATTTTATCGTGGTGCGGCTGGGGGCACGTGGCACTGATTTACTGAGCTTAGGCAATGAGGGGTAATTATGGTTATCAAATTAGCCAGATAATTACAATGATAAACAGTGAAGGTCAGTCAGAGTTAGAGTCATGTGGAATACACTTCTTTAGTTTGTCAATAAGCGAGGGTGTAACATGTGATGTAAATGCACACACACACACACACACACACACACACACACACACACACACACACAGAGGACCTGCCAGAGAAGAGATCATACCAAAAAGACAGTAGTAGGTGACGGAAAAACCACAAACTGTATCGTGTATCCTTATCATTCATTTACTGTGATCTAGATAACACATAAGAGAGGAATCCCCGTGGCCACAGCTGCCTCGGGTGTCTTACTTGCGGCTGCGTAAGTGATTATTGAATACCTAATCAGCAAACAGGAAAAGACAGACTCACACGCAGATAGACAGAGGGAAGGAGACTGAACTTGACACCTTCTCGTTTCTCTCAATTCCTCTGCTAATAGGCATGCTGATGTGTTGTTCGGTCATTTCTCTCCACCACCAACAGTCTACTTATGGGGCTCATGTTGCCACCGTTTGGTTTACTAGCAGTAGAGTCAACAGCCTGCCAGCCTGCTATCAACCAACTATGATACTTCCACTGACCCACTAACCCCTGTAACCCCAGAGTAGGCAGCAGCGAAGGTTACTCATACTTGCTGAAGGTGCGACCGTAAGACACAGTAAAACTGGGCCTGTCACAACAATGAGAGGTGTATGTGTGTTATCAGCAGGTGTGGGAATAGTTGACGTTATTTACAGAAATAGACAGATAGAGTGAGCGAGACAATGGGGGGGGTACCAAGGCAAAGGGAGATAAGAGAAATCTGGGGTGTGGGAAATGGACGTGATGGTGGTGTGGGCAATAAAGGGGCCTTCAGTTGGCACCAAGCCTTCACCAACGCCATGTTCCTTGTGGCTACGTTTCTCCTGATGATCCTGCTGGTGAGTCTCTCTCTCTCTCTCTCTCTCTCTCTCTCTCTCTCTCTCTCTCTCTAACGATTAATTTGCTCTTGAAATACAATAAGAAATCATTGCAATTACTGTTTATATAATTTGTTCCCTACATTCCTCGTCACACATTATACCTAAGCGTAATGTAACAGACGCGCCAGTAAATCTTAATCATAGGTTCCTATGTCCTCCCTGGTGGTGACAGGTGAGAGGGAGCTTGCAGGTGTGTGCCCCAGACTGCACAGGTGTGGACCCAGGGTTCAGCGTGAAGGATCCCACCGACTGTACCAAGTACTACATCTGTCTCGACACCTCCGGAGATGGTATGGTCCTGTACAGTGTTCATACGAAGTGTCTTTTCCTCTCTTCAGTGAACTTATAAGTGTAACGAGTCATGTCAAAGTCGATGTCTTAACAATAATTTTATAAAATTAATCATTACGCTAATAATAATAATACTAATAATAATAATAAGAAGAAGAAGAATGATAATAATAATAATAATAATCATAATAATAATAATTCGAGTGGTTTCATTTTCAGAGCCGTGATCATCACTGTTCATCTTTTGACTCAGAAAGTTGTCAGTGTAGATGTTGTCATGATGAATATGTACACAAACTATGATATTTGTGACCCTCAGGGGTGCTACTAGGGACAAGCCAGGTGTAGTCTGCACTTTTAACCTTTTGACCCAAAGAACATGGCACTGCTAGGATATTTACCCAATTTACCTTACAACCAACACGACGAGTGAGGGTCACATCCCGACGGCTAGTATAGGATCCTCTCATTGTTCTTAATAGTCTTGTTCAGAAAAAATTTGAAGCCAATTACTGTTCTTCCTTCTCCAGCTTCAGCTGTTCCCTATGTCTGCCAGCTGCTGCGTGAAGAAGTGCTTCAGTCTGTGACCTCTTGTGTTTATAGCGCATGACGTCTTATAGAAGGGATCCGGGTTTACGTTTTCCATTCTCTATGAAGTCCGCCCTATTGTGTTTTGTCTGAAGAATTGTCAGTCCCAAGGCCCTCAGCCTGCTTAGATAATAGAGATAGGTTATTTCAGGAATAATTTTTAGTCGCCCTGTGTTGAATTCTTTCTAGTGATATTATTTGGGGTAGATTTGTTCTTCATGCTTGTATTACAGTAGTCCAGGTAAGGATGTGTAGAGCTGACGAACCATTTTCTTATCTTTATAATCATTCTTCAAAGGTACAAGTTATTATTTGTCAAATATGAACACGGTAGGTCTCTCGTCCTTGACTTACATTTGAATAAATAGTTGCAGCTGACAATGACTATCCTACTCACGTGACTTCGTTGATAAAGAATATTAATTATAATCAAGGCACAGCCATGATTAATTAAGGGTTGGGGTCCACCGCCCACACCATCCACCCACTCTCCACCAATGGTGTGTATCCATCTGGCATGAAAACACCTTGTGTACTTATGTGGAAATACAGGTACATGTATACTGTAGATCCAGGAATACACAAGTATTTTTACTGGCACTGAATAATAGATATGACAGTTCAGCTTATCCTTAGACTCCTGACACCAATGATTTTTTGCCTTGTTTGCCTAATAGCCACCCACTAGAGGTGGCCATGACGAGGGAAAACGACCAGTGGCCTGTGTAGGATCCCTCCATTGTTCTTGATTATTTCGTCAAGGGCTATTTTAAACCTCAGTCCAGTTCGTCATTCCACAGCTTGGGTTGGTAAACCGTTCCATAGGTCTACCGGCCTCTGTATGAAGAATTATTTCCTTATGTTCGTTCTGCATGACTAGCTTATAGTTATGTTCTCTCATGTTGGTGTTGCGTGACATCACAAAGAAATGGCCCGGGTTCACGTTTTCCATCCCTTTCAGGATTTTGATTGTTTCAATGAGATTTACCCCACTATGCCTTGTCTGGCGTAACGTGACACTGATAAAAGTGGTCTCTTCGCCAAGATGATATTATTAATTCACTGCCCGAGCCGTAAAGTTCATTGCTCGACGTTTCAAATGACGATTTTTTTTTTTGGGGGGGGGGCAGAACCCGTGCTTGTCCACCCGCTACATGCTGTAGTTCTCAAATATAATAAAATATATACAGTATATTCTTTGGAGGCAATATTGTCGTTCTGTGATGATGTTTTGTCTCATTTACTCCAGCGGCGTGAGGTTGGTGCATCTAACTTATGCACTGTTCTTGTCCTATTATGAGTGACTCGACCTTCCACATACATCTCTGGAGCTCCGGTCACTGCGGTGGCGTCCTAGTTACATTAGTTTCTGAGAAGCTAAAGAGAATTTTAACTAGTTCATATCCGGATTATCAAAGATTCATAAACTAATTTTCCCTCTGCCTTAAAGTAGTCGTCTCGGTGCAGTTCATACCTACCCAGTGTGGGGGAAAGTTAACACAGGAACATTTATGATTTCTATTTAAATTTATTTGCAAAAACTTGGATTTTTCTCGAGAGAACTGTTGACAAAATGACCAGAAATGAGTTCGGAACGAGGAAACAGTGAGAGAATGGGGGGAGGACAGATGTGGAGTTTCACACCCCAGGTGGCGGCTTTACTCTGTGGATGAAGGAGTCACTCATAGGTACAAAGAAGTAAACTGATAATCATAGAAATAACTAGCTCGTGGAAATAGGTCGAGGTTTACCAATGTTCGATGCTCATGGCGAAACTGAGTCACGGGAATGAGTCTCCGAACTGACTTACCCTGACTGTTTCATCTCATTTTTTGTCGATGGTGGTTCATTTTGGGCGGGAGAAAACTTTAGACCCTGACTATACACCTAATGTTTTCATGATACACTAGTACATTTTTTGGTTTAATATAAATAATGAGATTAGGTCTATGTTAATGGGTACATATGAACATGAGTTATGTCAATATAATCGAGCTGAATTATTTATTGCGTCAACGATGCTCTAGTAAACGGTAAAGAATATACAGTACCTGTAGATATGAATAACCCGAACATTAGGAAATATCCCTTGTTGCAGGCAAGCTTGTGGCATCATCCGAGTCATTGTCATGCCCGGACGGCCAGTTCTTCTTGGATGAGCACACGATACCCCGGTGTACCCCTCTGCCCGAATTCCTCCCTAACACGTGCAAGTCAATGTGTAATCCCTGTGTGCCCAACTGCCCCGCTGTAGGAGCTCTTGAGCCCCATCCCATCAACTGCTCGAGATACTATGTGTGTCTAGAGGACAACCACGTCATTGAGGAATCTTGTCCTCCGCATAAGGGCCATTTTGATTATAAATTTGGCGAGTGCACCGCAGATAACACAGTCTGCTACAACTACTGCGACCCCTGTGTGCCTCACTGTACCACCGTCGATCAACGAGTGGAAGACCCATACGACTGCACCAAGTTCCACCTGTGTATCATGGGTGGCCTGGCGAATTTCAAGTGTCCTCACCATCAGGTATATAACAGATACGCTGGCTTGTGTGAGGAGAACGTGTACTGCCTTCCAACTTGCTAAATCTAACTATTCTTCGAAGTGATGACCTTTTTTACTGTATATTTTAAGTGAAATTAATGAAGAAAGGAGTGGAGAGGTTAGGTGTAAAAAGCTAGGTAATACATTGTAAGCATTTTCAATACTCAAATGACCACTTAACTTATATTGAATAACTAAAATTTATAAATCATGTAATTAATGGTTTTTGCTACGTAACAGATGGTTCGAAAACAATCATCTCGGTGTTCTACTTTCACCGTGTTCTGAGAAACCCAATAAATACGCTTGTTTTGTGTGGTGTTTTCTTCTTTACCCGAAGACCACGAGTACCTGGCCATATTGTTTTCAAATGTTACAAAGAATAATGGAACAGAAAAACAGAAACTTGAGTAGACAAGGAGTGGTAAGAAAGAAAATATAGATAAACATATTCACCTCAGAGTATCTTTGTGCTTAGTACTGTACACAGTGTTCTATATCTACACCATAATTTAAGCATCAATGGGTGTAACAGTTGTTTGGTTGTGTGGATGGGGAGGTCTACTACACTAACTCCTGAAAGACTCCAAAGAATCTGAACCCAAAAAAGATAAGCTTAAAAAGCCTTGTCTAAACATCTGCAATTAGGTGCACAGTCCTGGGAAGGGAGGTGATGGGGGTAGTGTAAGGTTATTTTTTATCCTGCACCAGAATTGGGAAGGACTTGGAGTTGTGTCTCATTGAATCAATCAGTCAGTTTTCCAGTGAACCAGTCAGTCAGCAAGTACCCTGACTCAGTCAATCAGTCAGTTATGTATTTATTTTGACAGTCAGTTACTCTTTCAGATTACTGCTCGTCAGTTAGAAGACCAACACTTCCTGGATACATATTCTTAAAACAATCAGGGTAAGTTAGTTCGGAGACTCATACCCATGACTCATTTTCACCACAGGGAGCGAACTTTTGTCCCCAACTGTACATGCTGCTCTTGTCAATGCTGAAGGCCAAAAAATTGCCTTCAACAGCATAGGAGTTGGTATTCAAACTTCATTACAGTATTGCTGCATTTATTACACAATATACAGTGATAACTATGGTCCTAATAAAATTTATAAAAGTATAAAGAGAAAATAAATACAAAGATTCCTTACGAGTAACCAAACTACAATGCAGTAATTCCAAATGTTTATTTTAAAGTACATACTTCACATACATACATCAAATAATTTTTGCTCGATTCATTTCCTCCTTTGGTAAAGAACAACAACTAACCAATAATTTACAAAGAGTTTAATTTTGGGTACAGTTTAGGAAATAACAAAATTATTGTATCAAAACCAGTTAAATATGACACTGCATTTGTTAAGGTAGTTAAAAAATAATTTACATTCTGTACAACTTTGTATTTTACACCATTCAGTTAAAGTTTATCTCATCTGTCTTTAATATTTAAGGATTTTTCTGTATATAAATAAAGTTAACCCTTCCTTACTTCATTTGCTGAGATGGCATATGCATATATGACAGCAGTAGTACAGGATAAATGGAATTATTAAAGCATGCAGTAAGTATAAGGGTTAATAACACAGCTATTTTTATCTTTATGTAGTCTCAATTTGTGATTGCAAGCTGTCAAACATACCATTCTCTTGATATTTATAATCATAAACTCTTTCTATGTTGCAGCGTGGCCAGAACCAAGAACAAACACTTTCCCCATTCGTTGCCATCTACTCTCTCTGGCTACTGTAACACCTCTATAAATCTTTTAACACTGTAGGATATCCCTCATTTAATGATGGGGTCTCATTCCTGAAAATCTAACGTTAAGCGAAATTATCGCTAAACGACGAGAAATAATATTCACGAGATGGCATGTTGCCATTGTTACATGTACTGTAATTAAACTATAAAAATTATGGAATAGTCATTTCTATACTTTAATGTGGCTTAGAAATAAAGAAAATATAACAAAACTAAAAAAAATAATTAAGAGCATGGGTGTGTGTAACTGGGCTCGTAGACTGTAACTGTCACCGACTCGCCACCCAGTAGCACTAAGAGGTGACGCTCAGCTGTGATCTATGTTATGGTTATTTTTTAACTCATAATTTTGGGTAGATAACAGTGATATCTCCGTCAGCTGGAACAATTGGTGCAGAGCACTTCCGTGAATTTTCTGGGTATCGGGAAAATTTTCTTGAAAGTTCCAGAAAATGATCATTACATCATCTCTCGAACCCAGAAAGAAATCCCTTATCCCCAGAATTTTTCTGGGTACCTGAATTTTCTGGAAATTTTCCAGAAAGATGCATTCTTTCATCTCTCAAAGCCAGTAAAAAATCCCAGCCCCAGAATTTTCCATGTAGGTACCAGAA
Source organism: Homarus americanus (assembly GCF_018991925.1). NCBI lineage: Eukaryota > Metazoa > Arthropoda > Malacostraca > Decapoda > Nephropidae > Homarus > Homarus americanus. Next base: position 463,819 of record NW_024738685.1, on the reverse strand, counting down.
AATTTTTCTCAAGAATTTTTGGAAATTGCACCTGAATTTCGTTTCTCAACCTCGGAAAAAATTCCCCCATCCCAGAATTTTACGGAATTTTCCAGGCACCAGGAAATTTTTCTCGGTATTTTCCAGAAAATGTGCCATCGGAGAGTTCCAGTCAAGAGGGATTCTGGCTAATGGAGATATTACTGATACCGTATACGTAATTTTCTTCATTTTTTCCGTTACATGCACACACACAATCTTTCATACAGAATGTGAAAAAAATATATAAAATAATGATCATATGGTCAAAAACTTAAAGGGAATAGACATTTCTTATGTACAAGGAAATTAGCACACACATCTGGGGAGTGGGGGGAGCATCATGGGGGTTCTCAGCTGTACGCTGTCGCCTGTGTCCCATGTGTAATAAAACAATTGCCAAATGGCAATGCAGTATTTTTGCTATTATTTTTATTTTGCTATTAGTTTTATCTATTGCTCACATTTACTGGTACAGTATACACATGACAGATCAGCCGAGCAGTCACCCAGCTGACTCAAGAGACGTAGGTGGCTGCTACGCTGTATGCCGTGACATCACAAAGGGGGGGGGGTGCAGCTGGCTGCAGTTACAGCTCACTGCCTCAATACATACGTTCACTTCCCACACATACGTACCCGTGCTCTTTATTGTTTATATTTTATAGTTTTATATTATATTTTCTTCATTTCTAAGCCACATTAGAGTATGGTCATGATTTTTCTTTTAACTTTAAGTGAGAAAGTGTGTCAAAAGTTCTTAATGCTAAACCAAATTAATGTTAAGTGAATTAACACTAAATGAGGGATACCTGTACAGTACTGAGATTTTATTCACATTCACTGATGCTTCTTGGATCTCCATTGCCCTCACATGTCTTTCATCCAATCCTTCCTTTCTTCTTGATCATCCCCTTTCCTTACTACCATCTACCTCTGAATTAAATATCCTTTTTATCAATCTTTCACATCCCATTATTCTCACATTCCCATACCACCTATGCAAATCATGGTCAGCTCTCTCAAACTTCTTCTACTCCACATCTCCATCTGATTTCTAAATTGTTCTTCTCATTTGCATTTTCCTCTTATACCCAAGGTTCATGCTTCATCAATATAGTAATATCTCAACACTTCTTTGAAACAACCTCAGCTTTACTCCTTTTGACATACTGTACTTTGTAACTTCTAGCCAGAACTACCCACTAGGGCTGTGTCATTAGCAAAGAGCAATGCACTCACTTCCCATCTGCATCCTGTATTCTTGTTTACCAAATTTGCACCCCCAACTATTACTTTCACCTTTCTTAATACCCCATCCATGAAAATACAATATTAAACAATAATGGCAACATTGCACATCCTTAATGTATACCTACTTTTACTGGGAACAAGTTTTCTATTCCAAACACACACTAACAGATGCTTAACAAAAAGTAAATTTACGAATAGGCTGAAGCCCAACACTATGTCTGACCAGTGTGTAATGCTAGAATTAGCAGATAGCAGACTGACCCCAAGCCAGTCTTCAATTATTGAAATGGCAGTAACAGAAAAACCAGAACACCCATGTTTATAAGGAGACAGTTTGTTGTCAAGATTGCTATGCCAAAACAGTTGATAGGGAGCCTAATCCCACTCCTGTAGCATAGATGTTGGCTGCAGGCCAGCAATCAGCTGCCACTCCCAGTGATGGCATTTTCATTCAGCTATGAATTTGATAGTCTGATTGTGGGGTCTATGAATGATGAGGATTTACTTAACATAGAGGCTGCAGCAACAGGATTGTACAGTAAGAATAGAGCTCATAAATGTTACACAGGTATGATTAGCAAATCAAACAAAACCTATAACTATTAATTTCCCTTATCCAGCACATCTCCAGTTTCCAATGCACTCAAACCTTCCCTTATCCACCCACAAGTAAGCTACTTATCATCAGGGCCAAATTTTGCATTGGACTAGAAACTTCGAAGCTGTCAGCCCAATGTGCTTGTAACTTAATTTACTGTATTCAGCAATCCCTTGTACTTTTATGGAAATGCAATAGCTACTAGAGCAGTGAGTGCAAATAAAACTGTATTTTAGTTTATTCTCTGAACCTTTTAATGTTATTTTAACATAGGTACTTGTAGTCTCTTGTCTGTATCATGAACAGCTTTAGGCGTGTGCTAATATGGGTTGATCTGAAGGTTTATAATTATGTTATACGCAAAGCTGTTAATTCACTTCACAGTCACTCCCCAAGGCTCGAGTGATGCCCTACTTTATACCCCAAGTTAAGTAATATCTCCGTAAGCCAGAATCCCTCTTAGCCGGAACTCTCCAATAGCTGGATCTGAAATTTGCTCATTTTTTTTAATTTTTTTTATTTATTTTTTTTTTAATTTCTCCCAATTCCACCGCTGGGCCTTTTTACTGCCCTTAAAAAAAACTTTGTCCATGCATTTAATTCCCCATAACTCAGAAAAAAATAGATAGTCTTCTATTCATCACCTAGTGGCTATTGTTGAAGAAAAAAATAAATAAAAAAATTAAAATAGTGATGCTGTTTGTCAGCTGTTATGTCAATGCTGTTTGTCAGTTAAGTGAATTTAGCATTGAAGCATGTCTTACAGTGAACAATACAGTATTAGCAGTGACTGCAGATATAAGTGTCAATGACTTCCAAAAAAGCATCATCCTACAGAAAGAAACAATTGGTGTTGATAATCTTTACTGTTTAACTCTGAAAGTTTATAAGAATATAAAATTTTTCCTGAATGCTTTATATATTTTCAATTAATAAATATATTTTATTCCAAAACTTCTTTGTATATTTATATTTTTGTAAATGTATTGGAAAAAGGTTTTCATTTAGGTTAAAAAATTGAAAACTTAAGTGGTCAATAAAAATAGAATAAAACCCAAAAAACAAATGCCCTTCCTACCTTGGCATTTTAGAAAAAAAAAAAAGACCCAAGCAATTCTTTTTTACATGATGTAATAATGTTTGGTTCTCTGTACCAAGGCACTTTCTTCTCAAATTTTTTTCCATTTTTTATACTGTACAGTACAGTATATGGAAGGGCTGAATAATAGTATAAGAAAATCATTAAAAATTAATAAGAATTAATTTGTAGGAGAGCCTTGGCCTATACTGTACAGTGGTTTCAGCTATAACTGTACCATAATTATAATACACTCTAGCAAATGTAACTGCCACCTCTCAGTTATACAGTAATATCTCCGTTAGCCGGAATTCCTCAAACACGGAACTCTCCGATAGCCAGTATTGAAGTTTTCTCAGAAAATCGTTCCCAAAGATGTAACTTTCCGGAAAATTACGGCTTTGGGAACGATTTTCCGAAGGACACATTTTTCCGGAAAATTCCGGGGACGGGGGAGTTTTCTTCCGGGTTTGAGAGATGAAAATCAGGTTAATTTTCTGTAAATCCCGAGAAAAATTTTCCAGTACGTACCCAGAAAATTCTGGAAAATTCCGAGGATGAGGGAAAATTTTTCGGGTTCGAGAAAAGATATAATGGGTAATTCCTGGAACTGTCAAGAACATTTTTCCGTTACTCGGAAAATTCCAACAACGAGGGATTTTTTCTGGCTTTGAGAGTCGTCTCGTTACCCGGAAATCTCTCATTTCCGGAAGTGCCCTGCACCAAATGTTCCGGCTAACGGATACATCACTGAGAAAAACTGGTGGCACACACTACTGTTCATAATATTATGACTCTTTTCTATGTAACTTATTACCTGTCCACCCCTACACATTGCCACTTTAAGATACAGTAGTATAATAATTTTAGGAAGTTTCTGCAAACATTACATAAGAAAATTTTTATATATTTGTATAATATCCAAATTTTCTCCCTTGTTGATCAACTGTCATTTAATGTTTGTCTTTTCATCTGAAAGTCAAATACCATAGTGCCATCACATGGCTGGAATGTGACAGAATAATGTAGTGTGTGTGGCTGCATCTTGTCAACAGTCACAGGCTCTTTGAACAAGTACACTCCTTGTCGGCTGTATACATCCCAACTAACCTGCAGAAGACAAAATAATTAATAAATACATTTGATTCTGGCAGTACATAGAAGTGCTGAATCAACATAAGAATTTCTCAAACATCCCTCTGTTGTAGCATGGTTTCAACAACTCCCTTTCCACAGAAATTACAAAATACTGTAAAACCATTTTAACCCTTAAGCCCCGGGTGACATTCCAGAACGTCTGATCAGCGCACCCTGGGTGACATTTCAGAACGTCCGCCTATTCCCGAAAAAGTACCAGACTCAAATTAATTTTCTCCATGGGCAAACTAAAATCGTTCCAGACCACGGGAGTTTCCGGACCACAGAATGTCAGACTAGAGAGGTACAACCTGTACCAGTACTGTACACGTACTGAGAAGGTAGCAAACAACTTATGGTCAAGGGATTAATGCAGTTATTCTCCTTGTATCAGGTCAGGTCAGGTTTGCCCTGATGACACATTTCGCAATAGAAGTTCCACACTCCTACCTCTGAACTGTTCTCAACTCTATTCACTTTCTACATATGAAGACAGAAAATGGCAGCAAATTTCAATGACAGATTCCCTGCGCTGCCAATTGAATCTTTTGATTTTTGTGCAGTTTCTGTTCAAGACATGTAAAGCAGTGCGGCTATTTGGGCTTGAAATGGCAGAATTACAGGTGAAATTTGATATCTATGATGACATAGAAGTTTTGGGTTACTTTATCAAAGAGAAATTTAGCAGTTAAAAGTCAAGCTATCAAGGTTCTGGTACAATTTGGAAGCACCTATGTCTGTGTGGCAGCTTTCTTGTCAATGGTGTTTATAAAAAATGATTACAGTGACTGTGTATCAAACTCCAACTAAGAAAATTTTATGCTACGTTGCTTAACCTAATGTACCTCCAGGTATTGAAAATTAATCAAATGATGACGTACAAATGTCAGATAAGAAATACGACACAGTTATAGCATACGAATACGACATATGACAGAGTTTTAATTTAGAATATTGTGTACAAAGTTGTTTAATAACAGAAAATGTTTTAAATTATAATGCACACACTTCACATATGAATTATGAATGATGTAACTTGTATTGAAGATTGATTAAATGATAAAGCACACATGTTACATACAAAATATATGTTACTAAGAAAATATGCTACGTTGCTTAACCACGTAATTATACTTCCTGGTATTGAACATTAAATGATAATATAAACATGACAGAGTGAACCTGTTTCTGCCAGTGTTTACTTTTACACTTCTCAATTATGTAACACATTTTCCTTATTTGTTTTTACAGTTATATACATATAAAATATGGATGTACTTAATCAAAGAATCTTCAGTTTATAAAACACACACATCCTTGACCACCGTCGCGTGTGTGTGTGTGACATTTAAAATCGAAGATAATTTCAAAATAAAATATTTCCTTAAGTTTTACATGGGGATTTGGTCTCATAGAATTACCTCCATCCATGTGATTTATATTTGATGTGCTGGGTGTAACTGATCAGAAACTACATATGTATCTGTTCCACATTACAGGTTTTTGAGTGATGTTGAGATTAACTTGTATAGTTAAACAAAAATTTTCTTTTATACACAAGTGACTATATTTGTGTATCGTATGGATACAATACAGGAATGGTGTTACAAGACAGCTGTATGACTGTATATTCCTCTACCATCTGATTACTTACCCACCATTGGGAGGTTATGGGGGTGAGAACCCCTGGCTTTGAGCCTAAATTTCATAAATCAACCAATCAAACCTAAATGTTGCTCCAGGTCAATAAAGCAATCAGTTAATATAACTGCTACAAAAGATTAGTACTGTAATATAGTACTGTACTTACATATTGATCTAAAGCAACTGGTTCCACAGGGCCTGTAGTAAGAGCATCCCCTGGTTCATCTGTCATGTGCCAGTCTGCCCAGAGAGCCATACCATTGACATGACCAGGACTCGGCAATGTGATAGAGTCGGCAGAGGTCATGGGGTTTTCAGGGATGGGGGCAGCCAGATCTAAAGTGAGAAGACGGATGGGATACCCTCGAGCTTTAGCTGGATACTCCCAAAGTGGTTGAGGTTCAACTCTTTCATCTGCTTCTTCACATGCTGTTTCAATAAGCTGAAAGTAAACATGAAACTTAATATTGAAGAGGAGAGCAGATTTGAACAAATTTGCATTTAGGAGCTGTTACTGGGAAGCTTCCACTAATTCTGGTATAAAGCATTGTGAGCTGTAGAGTTGTAGTGAAAAAAGGAAAATCAATATCCAGGGGGTCCCCGCTGGTATACATTGTACCTGTCAACATTCGTTCAATCATATCACTGATGAACATGGGAATAAATTTTCATGATACGTCACGAGTTTCATACATACGTCGCCTGCATAATACACTGTTTTATAAAAAATCGCTGAGTACCAAACTATGGCATATAAATAGTGTTAAAAGCAGCTAATATAATGTAAAAATAACCATAATATACAGACAGTATTTTGATAAAAGTAAGGTAAAATACACCACTCACCTGTAACATGACTGAGTGCTACAGCCATTATTATATGCAAGTAACCACAGAATTTAAGGATGGTATGTGTTATTTAAATAACTATACAGTAGTACAGACTCGGCAGCTGATGCCACACTGTCACCCTCACTTGACAATCCCACACCTACATAAATGAACACCACAAATATAAGTTACAGTTTTAAATTTTTTCCATCAAAGCTTTCCATTTTCTTCACTTAACGTTTCACATCACTAGCAACCCATTTACACTCGCTTTAGAAATTGGAATCTGCACTGGACTCTGCAGCTGACGTGTCATCCCGAGAACAACAGACAACACACTGCCACCCTCACTTAATGATCATAAACGAACAAACCAAAAATATTAGTTACAGTATTAAATCTTTTCCAATAAGCTTTCCATTATCTTCACTTCACACGTCACTAGAAACCCATTTACACTCACCTTAGAAGTCGTAATCTACAGCAGTCAGCTGCTTTCTCGCCACTCACTCAGAAAGATTGAGCGGGTGAGAGTGAAAGATTGAGCGGGCGAGCGTAATTGCGAGAGTGAGCAGCCACGGCGGTGCCTCTGGTGAGCAAATAACGCATTTGTTTGCCATGGCGGTACATTTGAAATATTTCCTGCCCAATTTCCCTCGCGAAATAAAAAATATATCGCTATATACAGGAAAATGTTGATAATTTTGGTAGCCGTGATATAAAAAAATCGCTATATAAAGTAGCGATATATCCCGACCCTACTGTATAACTAATCCACTGCAATGTCATCACAAATTAACTATGCAAAACAGTCTAGGTCTCTATATACTGTATTCGTCTAACATGAACGGTTTACATACTGTATTAAAATTCACCATTTCAAGAAGAGATCTAAAGTAAAATAACACATTTCTAAACAGTCATATATCAAAAGTAATAATTAACAAAAGCTGTTCACAAAATCTGTCGTGAGTGAGACTGAAAATTTCATCCTCTGATTTAAGAATGTACTGTATAAGCTGGTTCCATTATAAGGGTAGCTGCTTTTATTTATGATTGGCTGCAAGCAATATAAACTTTCTTACAATGCATAAATTCACTCGTTTCAAAAAGTGTAGGATTGATCCCGAAATCATGATTAATAGTTGGGCCTTCACATGAGCAATTCAAATAATGCACCCAATAAGCCAGGTAGATCATAAGCATTATTGGCCAGGTACTATCCACTCATTAAACTTACCAACCTACTGTATCTCATATTTTTTCTTCCTCACTGTCACAACCACATCCCTCAAAACTGGAGGTTTGGAAACAAAGGTCACCATTAAAGGTAGGACACTGTAACGAGTTCTTCATACAATGCTGGTAATTTGAGTGGTTTCACAAGCGGTTGACGAGACCAGACCAGTCCTCATGTAGCCACTGGCTCACACACACACACACTGTCTCTCTCTCTCTCTCACCCTCTCTGTTTGTACATCTAAATCTAATTTCTGTTCTAAATCCCATGAATAGACCAGAGGAGCTAAAAATGGTTACTATACTGTATTTTGTTGCTCATGAGATGTGCTAACCATCTATAACAAGAGTGTAAAACAAAAAAAACCTACATTTTGTCCAGACAAAGCAACTCATCAAAGAAAAGTGTGTAAAATCCTTTCTCTCGTGTGAAGGGAGATATATCCAATTCATGAGTTAAAAGGAAACAAATTAGTCTTTAGCTTCAAACTGCATAAAGGTACAGCATAAAAGCACAAACAAACATTAATCCTTGGGCTTTGGGAGAGTATATTCGGGAACATTTGAAAAAATAAATAAAAAGCAATACTACTCTTACAAACTGGCCATGCATGATATAAACAGAAAATAAATAAATATCCTTACCACAGGTTGGCAGCACCAGGGCTAGACGAAGTGGCGTGTGTGTGTGTCACGCAGTATTAACGAGGTAAACAACACCATTTTTTTGGTTAATATGAGGTACAGGACACTTGTTTTACCATGTTATTACTATTTACACTATTAACAATTATAATTACAGATCCAATAATTGATCACAATATAGTACTAGACTTGTGCTTGGGGGGGGCAGGCGGTAGAAACACATGCTGAAGTGAATAAAGTCCAAGGGCGAGATGCCTACATCACAAAAGTTGAGAAGCTACTGAGAAGAGACTGGGAGACTTTCAAGTGTAAGTGAAAGATAAATATCTACTTAGCAACATAATCTAGCCAAGCCCACCCATTTTATTCAAATAGGCCAGCGAAAGATCACACCGTCATGTGACATGATCCAAAGCTCTATAAACACACGTCACAGGATGTGACCCGAAGCATAGGGGTTAACCGCTGCTGACTGGGAGAAGTCTTGACCTTCATTGCCCGTGTCTATTTCAATATTTTTGTCCTCTTCAAATGCCTAAAATGATTAATATACAGTATCTAACAGACAATGGTTGAAAGCATACAGCTACCAATATATTACCTTATCAAATATATCCATCTTGAATCCGTTGCACTGATGTAGTGGGGCACGAATTTTCCAAAGGTCTCTGTACTGAACAGGTAAACCCCAAATTGTGACAGTGCCTGGTGTCCTGATGGCCCCAGGCGCCAGCAGATGAAGGCAAGTGTTGCGCATGTACCAGCAGTAGAGTGAATGCCACGGCAAGAGAGACGTTGAGAAGAATGGTTCACTAAACGTTATTGTTGCCTGAAATCCAACAAGAATGAGGGTATATATACAGTATTAACTATAAGGTCTTAATTCAAACACTAAGTCCCTATTATATCACACATCATGAGTATTTAAGTTAACTATTTCATGGCATACTAATTCTGAAACATACTTCTATAATCAGGCAGGGTGGAAAGCTAATATCCAAGTTATGGATGTTCCATGCCACACTCTCCTAAACTTCCGCTTTCTACAATCAGCACATTGTATTGGGAGGTTTTTTTATGCCAAGTTTTCCTACCCTGTCATCAATTTATCACAATTCTGGAGTTACAACACAATTACTCACAGGTGACACCATCTGCTCCACAGAAGTGTCACAAACATCTTCTGATAATATAGTAACATTGTGTTGAACATCATTTGTTGTGATGAACTCCTGTATCACTCTTCTATTTGGGTCACTTCCTTCAGTAACATAAACATGACGAGCTCCTGCAGTGGGATGACAAAAGACAGGACATAAGGCTATGTGCTGTGAACCAACCAGGCCTGACTGAGTTTAAGTGTACAGGAATATAAAAAAAATACCCATAACTGGTATATTAGCTGAGCAAAACCATCATAAATTGTCAATATTTTAAATCAATAATAGTTCTTTATTTGCCTTCAGTAGATAGACTGTTGTGACCATTTTAGTACTGCAATATGGGCCAAACAATATACTGTATACACATATCAGGCTGATAAAGCATCATAACCAAGAACTCTTGAAACTACACAAGTGCATAATAACAAAATTATGACTACATATATTTTATTGTATCCTTCCATTATATTTTATAAACTAACTAACCAAGTACAATATAACTGACTGAAGCAACCATGCATTGGCTTTTATACCAAAAACATCTTATACAGTATAAACTTTCCAATTATGATCCTAGTCTTATCCAAGGCACTCAAAATACATCCAAATGAAAGCTTAATGCATAAAATTAAAGTTACCCTATTTACTTATGTATTGGTTGATCTAGTGTATAAGTCAACCCCAGACATTAAGAAAAAAATTCTCTAGAAAAAAATTCTTTGTTTTCCATACATCTCGAGTACAAATTAAACTTAGTTTTTGAGAGATAACAGAACAACAGTTGAGAATCACAAGAGGAATAAAACAAGCATTAGAAAAATAATATATGGCTTACCTAACTTAGCAGCAGCTACAGCCATTAAACAGCCATCACCCAATGCTAAACAGACACTATCAGGCTTAATATATTTTTCTAAGACTCTGACATACATTTCTAATCTGCGAGGATCATTGAGCTGCCCTAGACGAGTTCGAGAGTTCGCAATGTGAATGCCACATTCACAGACTGGCCGCTCCTCACATATGTCTTCACTGAAACCACAAAGAAGTAACTTCAATGACAAAAAAATGAAGATGAGTAATAATACAGAATTAAAGAGGAAATAAGCACAAGCAAGAATGTCAGCCAGGGATTTGATCAGGGTCTCCTCAGGTGATATGGACATACAGTACTGAGAGAATGGGAAATGGAAGAATGGTTTTAAAAAAGTGTAATTCAGAGGTGAAACAGAGAAGGGTGGGGTGAAAGGAGTGGACACCCAATAAACAGGAGTATGTGTGAATGAGCAGAAAGCATGGTGCCAACTGATACTCAGAGTAGGACATACGCTGCCCCCTCGCTTAACGTGGGGGGTTGCCTTCCCACAAAACACTGTGTAGAACAAAACAATTATAACATGGGGAGATAGGGGATATGTCAGGTTGACCCCAAAGTCACCCCTCCCAACACCAAAAACACTCCAAAACCAGTGTTCAAAGATATCATACAGCTCTAAAGTAGCTCACTAATACACATACAGTACAGTACAGGGCTGCCTCACTTATCGCAAAGGTTACGGGCATGAAACCCATTGCGAATATCGAAATTACGAATAGCGGAGCAATTTCTCCCGTAAGAAATAATGTAAATAGGGGAGATACGGGTGGTTGCGGCCGTCAGATTTTAACACTTGTTTTACTCAATACATAAAGAACATAAAATAGATAAAGAAACAAGGGCATCACAGAACCTCGTCACCTTCGTATTCGTCAGTGGTGTTGCAGAGGTCACCACTGAGACTCCTCCTAATGATAGCAACAAATATCCATAAAATGTATGCCTTAAAACTTTATGAGTACATTATACAACAATCTGTCCTATGAACATGAGAACAGTCATCTCCTCACATAATAACATTGTGCCTCTGCCATTATGTTCTCACCAATATTCTAACAATTATGTACAGTTAAATCAGTCTGCCTGAAAACACAAACCTCTCATCCTTTTGAATGTTGAACCAGAGACTGTACTCATCATGTGCTGAAAGGAGAGTAAACGTGGTGTCTTCACATACTGTGCGAGGTTGTGGGAGATAATACACTGCCTGCATCCAGTGGTCTCTCCAGGGAATGTCCTCACTACTACCTTTCCAACTTTTATCTGAGCAAAGAAGGAACAAACATATTTATAGTCAGATTCATTATAGTATAATAAAATTGACAGTAAATTATAATTTGTGACAAAATATTATCTTTTATTAAAATAGGTTTTACATTTATCTATTTGATATACAGGTACTATCCCGGAATATTAGGTTCACCGCCTTATTAGACGTGATGTGTTGCTGGTTAACAGAAGCATAAGTGCGTGGTGGTGGGTTAAGATCAGCTGTTGAGCGCTTGGCAACACACCCAGTTCATGTTACCACATAATATTCAATAACATCTGGCAGTGGTGCAGATGCAGTGATACCAAAGAAACCAATAGATGCATCACTTACCACCATCATCACCAATACCTCTACAGTATTAACACCTCCTAAATCATAATTTCAGTGATGCAATGATGGATTAGCTTCAGCCAGAGTAGTCATATGATATCCACTGCCTCCCCCTCCCCAACTCACCCACGCACTACATCTCACTGACACGCTGCCTCTCACACTCATTCTACTACAATCATCACTACTGTTTATCAAATGATTGTCAATCATGATATTATATTATTTAATTGTTATTCATTAATTAGTAAAGATGTGTTACTGTAATGTGTTTATTAACACCTGTACCCTTCATACATAACACTGTATATATCTGATCGGTAAAAAATAATGTCATCAGGAATGCATCTCCATACAGGCAATGGTATAGTGACCCCTTAGAGCACTGCTTTGGATAATGGGGACGAGAAAATTCGTCTCCATACCTGAAGTCTATCAATCCCAGAACTTCTCTACACCAATTATTCTGGGTAATGGAGATATCACTAAACATTCACAGTTACCAATACAGTATTATATAAATCAAAACATTAATGTTCCATGTCTGGACCTTAGCCATGATGCAGTCATAATTAAATCTTTTTTTTAAATCTCTTATTTCTAATGAATTACCAAAGAATGTTCATTAAAGTTTTACCAACTGCACATATAAACTAATGTAGTATGTAATGAAGATTAACTTCATATAACTGGGAGTAAGCTGGGTGACATCCTTGCCACAAGGCTTAATACAGGAGCATGGGTGTGTGTGTGTGTGTGTGTGTGTGTGTGTGTGTGTGTGTGTGTCGCTCTCTCAAAAGATGCATTGTAACTGCTGGGTCAGTGGCTGAGATGCCACCCACCTCAATAATCCAGATATTTTCTTGGCAATTTTCTTTAATTATTTGGAAAAGTTAACCAGGAATATAAACATTTCAGATTAGATTGACAATTTGTTACCAATTATCACAGGAAACAAATGTGAACAACAATTATGTCAAGAAATTACAAATTAATGAGATTCCAATTTAGATTTGAATAGGAAAAAAGTTAGTTTCAGCATAATCCTTCACCATCCTGCCACTAAGCAACAGAAGTTCCCTAGGCAATGACAGATTCTGCCAGGGGCAATTTAGTGGTAACACTTCTCACAGGTCAATTTATTCATCCTTAAGGCCAAAATATGTGATTTCACACTTCAATTCTTCATTTTTTATTGGACTGATGAGATAGCAAAGACAGGATAGTAAATGTAAATGCTGCCACATGTATGACAATTTTAAACATTTCCAGCAGAAAATAGGATGATGAATAAAAATTAAAAAATATACATATAATTAAAGTAAGACAACTCAATAAACATAATCTCACAAAACAGTTAAATAGGCAAATAGATGAATTAACATTACTGATACAATAATTAATGCTCAGCAGACCATATATGTAAGGGTAAAGTACACACCAGCAAGATCAGGGTGAGCCCAGTAGGGAGCACAACTAAGCATCACTTCCCCATCCTGGTCCATCCTCAGGTCCCACCACATAAACACAGCATCACAATCACCAGATGCCAAGGTCTTGAACTTGACACGAGTTGTCTCATCACATGGTATATCTTTCTGTCTGCCACTCCAGTCAAACCTGTTGGTGATGTACATAAATTAAAATGATCAGCAACTGAAAAAATTATTGGAAGTAAGGGAGAAGTAAAATCAATAAGAATGGAATCAAGTGGTTGTTTGGGACAGATATAAGAAGGACAAGAGTCTAATCAATTTTGTGTTACCACATTGTAAAGTACGGTATTTGGTTTCAACACTGCTTGATGAAATACAATGCCAAAGAAGTGAAAATGTTTGAGCAGTGAGATGTGTTGCAACAAAGCATTTGTAATCATGTTACAAATTGTGTACAGTGTGGCCAAAAACTACAGTAGACCCTTCCCATTCGCGGGTTTAAGATTCGAGGTAAGCAGCTGGGGGCTCGGGTGGCTAGCATGCAAGCCTTCTCCCGCAGCGCAGTGATTCACCACCTCGCGCCTGCGGTGTCTCACCTTGCTCTGTTTGCCCTCACCCAGTACCCGTGACCTAGCATCCCATGTCATACTCTCAAAACTTTTGTGTTCCTTTGTGAAAATGGCTCTGAAAAGACTGCCTAGAGTCAGTGCTACAGTAGTGATGCAAGTGGAGTGAAATATAAAAGGCAAAATTCAGTGATGATCCTGGTAAAGAAAATTTAACTATTAGACAAGTTAAAGGAGAGGATGATTGCTGCCACAGTGCGGTATTTCAAGAAAAATAAACAAGCAATTCGTGATTCTGTTCAAGCAAGTGCCCCTGCAAGTGCTAAAGTGACGCAGGTTGTTCGTGACAGGAACATAGTGAAAATGAGAAAGCACTGAACATTTGGATTGAGGACCAGCACCACAAAAATGCCCCGATCGACAGCAACGTGATTTGTGAAAAGGCCTCTCCCAACTAACTGGTAATTTTCTCTATACAAGAAAAAAAAAATTCTTGTTTCATGTATGTGTAAATGGCAACCAACAACATGTAAGAACTAACCAAAATACAGGTAACGGGTGAGACATCGGAGTAAACCATTCTTGTGGCACCTGAGAGAGCTGGATGTCATGGACTGCAGCAGCACCTGGGCATCGCTGTACACATTCTGGCACTGACACCAGTACCTTTATCAAAGTGGAAAATATTATTTCAGCATGACACAATTGTAATATGGATAACACTGAAACATTAATGAGGACAACACTGAAACATTAATGAGGATAACACTAACATTAATGTGAACTGCCCATGGTATTAGAAAAGTATGGTGCACAAACTAACCTATGGGATACCTGAAATAGCATAGTAACTTCTCTGTTAGCCGAAATCCCTCAAACCCGTAACTCTCCGATAGCCACACTTACCAGCTACAGTCTACTTGCACGCCGCCACCCGCTGCACTACAGTACCAAGTTTTGTTCCAAGATGATTGCATGTGCCCATGATCATGTAGCTTATCGATTATTGGCGAGTATCGGTGGTTACTTTTTGTTTTTGTATTCTGCCTTACAGAGAGAGGACATCACTAATGTTCACAATGTACTCTGGCTTTGTGACAAAGTGTTTCGCTCTGTGAAGTGAGTGGTGTAACTTTGATAATGTCTGGCAAGGACAAGGCACCCAGGAAAACCGTGTCTCTGGAAGTGAAGCTCAATATTGTGAATCTGTGACGACTCCACTGCAACTTCAAGATTGATCAATTGATTGTGATAATTACATCCATGGCGACCCATCCACCTTCAAAAGTCACCTTAGCCTCAAAGAGGACATGTGATGACAACCAGGCTTCTTCTTAATGATGCAATGAGTGCTGTTTAATGTTCATTTTATTATAGGAATTTTTTTTTTTTTAATGTGGGTGTTGGACTGACTGGGAACGTATCCCATTGAACTCCATGTTATAACGATCCCAATATACGGTATTTCGACCTGCAATGGGTTTTCAGATACATAACCCGATCGAAAATAGAGGATACCTGTAGAATATAGTATTTCTACATAAGCACTACCTTCTTTCCTTCAATCTACTCCTTGCTTGCTAATTAACTCACCGAGTGATACCAAGATTAGTTATTCAATTGACCAATAGTGCCCTTCTTAAGATCTGAGGGTAGGTGACCACAATCTTCCACTCGAAACATTTTGGGGCATTTTTTACCAATTTTATGAGATAATGCACCTCTCCATGGATCCAATTTTCAATTTCATTAGTGCATTCCAATCTCTGCCTTCCTCTGGCCTTCCCACCCTCAACTTTGCCCATTATATTTTTCATTATCCCCTCATTCTTATTTACATGACCAAAAGACCTGATTTTCCTTATTCTATAAATTTCAAGATTTTTTCTTTTAAATTTTGGGGAGTCTTATTACTTCTTCATTGTTTTCCTATCAGTGTAATTTATATTAACATTCTCCAATAACAACACATTTCAAAGACCTCTAACCTCTTTTTGGTGTCTGCTGATGGTGTCCACACTTCTGTTAACCATATAATATTACATTTAATTTTGTCATGAGTATTACTGTTGTAAGGACTTTGTGACCTAATCTGACTCTATTAAGAAGACTCATTTTGAGATAATAAACAAGAATTCAAGTTTTCCACAGACTAGGAACACCTGAAGACTGAAGAAATTAGCTGACTAAACCCTGGCATTAGTAGTCTTCTGCAGATTAAGACCTGTGATGAGTTTCCCTTGAGATGGTACAGCAAATCTTTCATCCACTGACCTCTTCTTCCTTGCTTCCCTGTTTGATTCTAGTAACAGGCTGGATGTGGTTCCATCTCTGCAACATCTTTGATGATACCACTTGAGCATATACCGTCCCTTCTGAAGGAACCAAGAGTGCATCTTCCTGTTGAAAATATAAATAAATTGCATGTTTGTGATAAAATTCACCAACAGGATAATTCTATTCAAATTGTTAACCAATAAGCTACAATCCAACTTTCAAACACTGGTTTTGTTTCAGTTTGCATCAATTATAAAAATTACTGTGCAAGGAATGCCATCTCCAAGAAAACTATAGTACTGTACCTAAAATATTTCTAGGTTCTGTGGTCCAAAGCCCCAACCACTATGTTCCCTGATACTATTTGCACTTTGTCCCTTTCCTAAATCCCACTGACTACTATTTTTTTACAAGGAATCTGTGAAGAGACAAGAGCAATGTAAAGATATATAAATTAAATAATTCATACTAGGAAGGTGTCAATAATGAATTGCCAAGTTATGACTCCTGCAAACAAGATATTGTTCTTATATGCAAGATTATAAGAAAGAAAACTGACTGCGTAAATAATGAAATAGGATATATTTCATGTGTCAGATCAAGGTCACATGGCCAACTCACATTTGACTTGACCTCACCCAAAGTTATCCTCCAGTCACTACCTGGGGTGGAGAAACTGACCAGATTGACCTGTGACAATATGTTCTCATGTCAGCACTGGTCACTGACATGCGGGTCAGTAACTTTGGCAAAGACACAACACCCTTGTCACTTATCAGAGTGCCTGTGTAAAGATGAAAATCCAAAGTCAGGCCAGTGGCTTTGAAGCTGAAGCTGGTGTTATGCCTTTGAAGCCGAAGCCTTTAGAATGCTTCAAAGCCAAAGTCAAGTCCAAAGAGCACGGTTTCCAGAAGCCAAATCCAGTTTCTTCCCCCTGCCTAATCAATACAGTAAATACATTACATATCTATAATGCACTTAAATTCTGTACTATGGTTAATACACTTATTTACAAATTCTTACCGTAAGCAATACATCTCGTGCATGACGGTAGGTGTCAATTGCTCCTTCACCAATCAGCTCTGTGTCGAACACTTCAGCAACTAACAGGTTAGCCCGCCTCTCCATGTCTTTTCCAGGTCCAACTTCAATTTCTGTAGACCGCTTGGGCACCAGACGCACCTACATAAATAACATTTAACCATAAATAGTCTTAACACTTTCACTGTGCTGTAAATTCATCACTAATTCATTGCTTTGGCAATCTTGTACACTGACTGAAAAAGGAAGGTAAAGGTAATCCCGTACAGGGAGTCCTCAATGTTGCCGGGAATGTGTTCCTGATGACCGTAACTAACAAATAATGGGTCCAACTGACCCAAACACTTTCATGTGTTATACACGGAAGATATATATAATGGCCACATAATATTACTTATTATTTTTGTAATAATACTCGACGAATGCTTTAATGTACGGTGGAGGTACTACTGTACAGTAAACCCTTGGTATAACTGACAACATTCCCTACCAGTGATGGTTATTTTTCAACTTGTAATTTGTGATAGATTTAGCAATATCCACATTAGCCAGAATAATAAATACAATCATTCCAATCTATTGCAATCGACTGATATACAGTAGTAGCTATTTATAAGTCCAATTGTAGCTTCAGTAGAAGATTCTATAATTTTACTACTGAAGCTACAACTGGACTTTTAAATCATGGAGCCATTATTCCAATCTGTTGCACTAGATTGGAATAATAGTTCTATGATTTATAAGTCCAATTGTACCTTCAGCAGAAAAATTTTAGAATCTTCATTTATTACTTCTACACCTAACTTTAATCTGGCATGTGGTCAGTGGACCCCACCCTACCCCAACTCAGGAAACAGGTCTTGTGACCTATTTCCTTTGTTATATATCTTTCTTGGCTAAAGAGGGTCTTAGTGTGCCAGCTCCAAGATTTCATCTTGTATTTCTCCAATGTGAGTTTTTACTTCATTTACCAGAATATCTACATGTTATCAGCTCACCTCGCAATGTAAGTGCTACAGTTATTTATTACTGTATTAGTATCTATTTTATAATTACTGTATGTCCATTTAACAAATAGTTTTTGTTTGCACAGTAATTATAAATATATTTTATGTGGCAGTCAAGGTGACAAAAAATAAAGTGCATTTTATTCGTGAAGCCAACAATAAAGTATGATGACAATACAAAAAGCTGGCATAATAATGCAAACTCGTCTGTTGGTTATAATGCAGCCTGCAATAGCTACCCGCAGTTTTCAAACATAGCTACCATACATAAGGCACTTCAGATTAAGAATATTGAATATTTTTTTGGTCTCCTGAAAATCTTTGAAGATGTGAATTCTAAATACCCAGTACATACACAATTATTCAAAGATGAGTGTATTACTCAATCAATATTCTTTAACAAGATAGAGTAAGATAAAAATTCTTCTTACCTTATCAGCACATTCATTTGCCGTTAATCCTTTCCTTGCACACTCAGCCATGGGATAAAATGCCTGTAAATAAATAATGGTGCTAAATATCTTGCAATAGTTCAATTTCTTTGTTATTATTAACTTCCTGACCAAGTAATACAAAGTACACAGAGATCAAAAGATAAAAGCATTTCTGGGATTATTACAATCCAATATTAACTATAGTACTTGTGTACAGGCTCCCCTCTCTACTGAGTAAAATTGTCTGGTATTAGCCAAATGAACTATTAAAAGTGGCATCCAATGCAAACATTTTGTAAATTAAATTTTCATAAATAAAAGCATTTTCTCGTAGACTTCCATCATAAATGCTGAGATATGTTCCTAGAAAAAAAAATCCTCAAAATGACACAAATTCCTCCAAAATTATATTTTAAATGATAACTTTTCATGATCATAAGCCCATAATAAACATATTAAGTGAAAATACTGTACATGCAGTACAGTATTATACAGTACAGGAAATCCTGAAGACACTGGACAAAGAAGTCTATGAGGAACTGAAAATTCCACAGCACTGTGATTTCAATGTGGACTGGCTTCAAATGTTTAAAAAACAGCACCTTAAAATCAATGGAGAAAATATGTAAGTACAGTACCCACAGGTGCCCAATGTTAAGTTTGTCAGCTATCCTCTCAGCCATCAGCTAAAGCTACACTCACCCTCCCTTGTGCATTGCTTGTAATGTCCACACCTGTAAACTTTTGTTCACTTCCAAATTCCACACTCTTTTTTACAACTCTGCACCTTTATTGTACATTATTAGCATATGACATCTAAGAATACAGAAGAAGAATATTTAATTGTCCACATATTACAAGAGGGTAAATAAAAAGAAATTGGAAAAGCAGGCAACAGACTCAGTGACTGTTGTGTGTGGTGGTGGTGAGTGATGAGTCTACTTGTCTTCATATGAGTTTATGGATTTTGTTGGAGAATTGATACACTGAAAGTTTATTTGTAGGCTTAATAACATTGTGAGGGTTACAGAATAATGAAATGAGTTAGTGAAATACAGCAAGTAAGCATGTACAAGATACATTAGACATTAAATGGCATTACTCTAGCCTATCATACCTCACAGGCTGTAACAGAGTCAGCTCCACATGCAACAGCCATCATAGACAGCAGACCAGTACCTGTGCCAATGTCTAGCACATGCACCTCTTGCCCACGTTTTCGTAGGTCTGCTATCGAACGCCTCAGTCCTTCATAGTATTTGTCATTCTGTCAGAAATTTTTTTCATTATAAATAATTGGTACATAAAAATGTGATCAATACTTTGGTAAAATAGCAATTTTAGTGAAGTACAGTAATCATTAATACAATTTTACAGCAATTTTACAGCATTGTTTTTTTTTCAGGGGTTAGCCCACCCAGACACAGGTCACTGACCCACATCGGGGCCTGGAGGGGGGGGGATATAATCATAATCATAATAATAATATTTTTAAAAAAAATCATAATGAATTTAAAAAAAATATATACAAAATTAAAAATTAAATTAAATTAAAATAATAATAAAGAAACAATATATGTATGTTGTGTTGTCAAAGTGAGAGAAACAATTGAGACCCTGCAATTGTGTGTAAATGAGGCAGAAAGTCAGATCAGCAACCTGGGACTTGATCACAATTTGTGTGATGCCATATGGCAGCAGGGTCTACCATTAGACAACACATTATGCTTCCAATATCTTCCCAGGCGGTAGTACCTCCCTATTTGGGAGCTGCCTACTACCACTCCCTTCCATTCCACCTTTCTAATCATTCACCTGTTCAATAGTATCTGGCAGAGCTGCAGGCAGCAGTGTTACCAAAGAAACCAACAGATGCATCACTTTCTCACCACAGCTTCCTCACTCAGTCCAATACAATCATCACTACTATTCATCAAATGACTGTCTTCCATGATACAATATTATTTAACTGTAATTTGATTTTAGCTTTCAGGTAAGCCACTGGGCGGGAAGTGAAAGGTTTATGTACGACAATAACTTTAAAAATTATGTATAATTATAAACAAAATAATGCATGTTGGTGTGTATCTTTCCAAAGATTTTCGAGTATGACATGACTAACTTAAACTTTTTCCTCAAACCACACACTAAAAGTTAACCATAAAATAATTAAATATGAAGTCATATAAGCAGTGTCTTAGTTTCTGTACTCAAATTCTAGTACATAAAGAGACTCTCCATAAAGACTACTGTAATAAAACATAACATACCCTCTCTTGATCATGCAGCATGTCCGCATAAGCAGATCGTGCTACCTCTTGCTTGTAGTCATAATCTTCAGGCTGTATGCCCCACTCCAGTTTCCCAGTTATAGGATTAAGTTGCTGGGTGAACACACTCATCTTTCTTGAATTGAAATATTTGATTCTGGAAAAAATAAATAAAAAAAAAGGGTTAACTCAAGCTGCAATTAGCAAATATGAATTCAAAGGTGATTTTTTCAATAAAAATTACTTGTACAGAGGCCCCCCACAAAAAAATTTGCAGGGGGTTGGGTTCTCAAAATGGCCACGATTCACCAAATCCACGAATAACATTTGCCAACTGAAGGGGGGGGGGGGGTACAAAGAAATGTTTATTCCCTTTATGTGTTTGCCCTTAGGACAATTATTTATTTTACCAGTACTATCAAGTCCGTATTAATAAAGTACTGTAATAGAGTACGGACTTGAGGGTAGACTGTCACATTTTATTAAATTTGTTTCGGATTATTTGTGAGAGGATTTCCAATTATTATTTATTTGTATGTGTTTTGTGTGTGTCACCACACACACACACACACACACACAAAACACATATTTACAATACAGGTGCTCCTCTACTTACTAACGAGCAACTGTACGTTCCTGAGGTTTGTTTGTAAGTCCAACTTTACTCTTGTAGATACCAAACATATTGTAAAAAATGAAAAGATTAAGGTTATTTAGTACAGCTATACCCTTTAATAGAGCCTTAAAAGCATGGTAAAGGACACTGCAATACAATTTTAATACTGTAATTACGTACAGTATATTTGATCAATACAACACTTACCGAGAAGAAAAACAACAGATTTCAGCATGTGGTGTATGTGCTTGACTCAAACTTAAATCTGATAAGTTCTTTTGTTTTTTAATATTTCTTGACCATGACTTGATTTCTTTCAGCACAGGCCACTCAGTATGCTTTGGTACTACCAGAAGAGAAGGTTGTAGCCACCATTGTAGACGGTGAACCATCAAATGTTAGTGGCAAGAGCCTGTAAAGGAAAGAAAAGATCTTAACTACAAATACTGTAACAATCTAGATTAAAAGTCAATAATGATTGGGGAGGATCAGATGACACACAACCCATCTAGTGCAAATTCCTTCTGATAATCCATGAGACTCATGCTTGCCTTACCTAATATTACTACAGTATTTCATTAAAAAAATCTATTTTTCTATCCACTATGAATATTCCATCCCCTATTACATGAGAAGAAACTAAGTAACTCTCTACTCAACTACATCCTCTTTTAATACTGAATTAATAAATTCATTTATGATTTCCAGGAATGCAAAAATGGAACACTGTACTGTACCTCACCTCTATTTTGCTATTTCTTTTATGCTGAAGTACATTACACTATAAAGATTCTCCAACCCATTCTATTCAACTGTTCTGAAATGAAACATAATTCCTGAAGCTATAATCCCTCTCAAATTGTATTTCTAACCATTCTGAAAGCTTTACAAGGCAAGTTATTCCAAGTGTGTAATAAGACAAAATATGTTCTGTACTGTATACAGTACTGTACGAGTGTACGTAAATAAATATTTTTATATACTGCATACAGAATATTTATAATTTTTCCACGTATCAGCTTGCTAGACATTTAGGCAGTTGTCTATCCGGGAGATATCCAGAACGGCAGAGAAACCCTCCTAGATACCTAAATGACTATGCAACTTGAATTTTTTTTTTTTAGTGTCTACTACTGTACAATATATATACAGTGTAGTGCAATTAAATCAGTTGAATTTGTTGCTCACAATGTAAACCATTACCGCCATAAGCACCGTCCAAAACGTCCCAAACAATCTGGACTTTAAAGTGGAGTCGCAACAAATTACCAAAAATTTCTTGCATGGTGACATTCAGGTTGATGACGCACGCCACTTGATTTTCGTAACAGATGACCAACTTCAACTGCTCTCCAGTGCAGACATGGTATGCTGATGCCACGTTCCACGTAGTTAGAAAACCTTTCTATCAGTTATTCAGTATCCATGTGTTTGTACGCTATGAAGGTGCAACAAAACAGCTCCCAGTCATACAGTGTATTATGTCTCGTCGCCGGAAAAAAGACTGTTTCTGCGATTAAAGCCATCATTGATATGCTTCCCAGTGAACCACGTGTGGAGAGAATTGTGATGGACTTTGAGAAAGCTCTGTGGCGTGCTACAAGTTCTGTTCTTTCGACAGTTGAAATAAAAGGGCGTGCATTCTATTTTACTCAAGCACTCTTCCGGAAAATACAAGAACTTGGATTGCAAACTTCTTACTCATCAGATGAGGGAACTCACAAGCTGCTGTGGAAGTTCATAACGCTTTGTTTTATTCCGGAACAACATATTCTGGGAATATTCGAGGGATTAATGGCACATGTACCCTCAGGACCACTTCTCAAATTTGCGGAGTACACCAAGAAAACATGGATTAACAGTTCTATCTGGCCACTTGAGTCCTGGAGCATATATAAGCTAAGTGTGAGAACTAACAACAACATTAAGGGGTGGCATAACCATCTGAAGATGAAAGGGAAGGCACAGATGTCCCTTTACATGATGATTCAGCTCCTACATGATGAAGCAACTTTAGTAACTACTCAGATTCATCTCGTGTCTGAGGGAAAACTGAAGCGGTACCAACCCCGAACCTACAAACTACAGTACAAGCAAGGGTCTTCTCTGTATGGGAAGATTATGAGAATGGTGGTCAGAGCGCCCTGCAACTTCTCGGCAATATCCAGACTGTATGACCCATAAGAGTAAACTGTATATGTAAATGATTTTAAATCCATGTGCTTAAAATAGTTAATAAAAAGTGCCTCAAAAAACCTGAGAGTTAATACCGAAACGGGCTGAGATCACCACTGTAACTCGGCTCGACTAATTACCCAAGTGTAGCCAAATATAGCCGGAATGAAGTCAAATAATGGTCCTAGATGAATAAATCGGACTGCTAATCACTTCTCGACTAGTATTTGGTGTCAGAAAGTCACAAAAAATTGGAAAACTTAATTTAATGAGTTGTGTTGTGTTAGGTTAGGTTAGATTAGGTTAGGTTAGGTACATGCACTTGATCTATTAACTCAGATTAAATTAAATTTACCAAATACTAGTCAAGAGGTGATTAGCAGTCCAATTTATTCATCTAGGACCATTATTTGACTTCATTGCGGCTACATTTGGGTAATTAGCCGGACCCATTCCTAGGCCGAAGGTCCGGGCTTACAAGTACCCCAAAGGTCTCTTTCACAAGGTTGATGTTATTAAGGCTGTATACATTATAATTATTTGTTCTTCCAATATTAAGTAAGATAGAAGTCACTAAGGGCTTAATTTACTTGTACCCATAATAGTATAGTACAATATTAAGCCACACCAATACAAGCATCATTAATTCCCAGGTAATTCAGAAACATTAATATTACTAGATCAGAGCCACAACTCCTTCATTAACTACATATTGATCTAATTAACACACCTGATGACTTAGGAGTAAAAGGTAAAATAGAATACAGTATAAAGATCCATTTCTCAACCACCATCTATCTTCCTGTACCTATTACTCCTATATCTAATTTATAATCAAAATTTCTTTCAAATATTATCAAAGAAGAGGTCTATTAAAGTTATAATATTGGTTTGTATTAAATGAAGAAGATATAATAAAGGAGATATAGAGGTTAATTCATCCTCACCTCACGTGTTACCAGAAGACACGTGTATATATAACTCTTAACTAAAAATTACATTATATTACATTAATGAATTTAATAATTATATAAATGAAATAAATAAACACTAATTATTTTCTTTAGATTCTTATGGAGAAAAAATAATAAACGAAACTTAATAATTATTAATAGAAGAAACATCAATTAGATATTTCATCAGTAATTATTAATAAAAATATAGACCCATTAAGCGATTTTATTAGTTAAATATATATATAATTTTAATATAGATAATAGAATATAAAATAATTATTATAGGGATAAACACTATAGAGGATTATTGGAACACTATAGCCATTAGAGAGAGACATACCGGTGGTGGATGAGTCACATATTACAGTCTTATTTGTGGTGTTAATCCTCCCTTGTGGGCTCTAACTTATTCCTCCAGTCAAGGGGGAGACTATAAAAGACTCATAGTGTTCGAGGAGGAGAGACGTGGGCGGCTGTTCAGTGAAAATGGCGGCGCCCAATACAGGTTAGTGGTGGTCTGGTCTTATTATTCTCTCTAATTGTATATAGACTTAAGTATAATATAAGAAACTATTAATTAATGTATTACCTATATGTGAGGAATGATTAGAGGAGGATAAATTATTCATGTGATGGTGTAGTTATGTAGTTGTGTTAAATATATATCTCTTGTATTATATCCTATGGTGATTAGAGTTTTATTTTAATGTATTATTGCTTGTTAACTGGGTATAGCTTTTATGGTAGTAGTTATTCATGGTAAGAAGGTTATAGTGTTGTTCATTTGGTTAGTTGGGAATTTGTTTTAAGGAATTTATTAATTAACGTACTACTAACAACTGCTTCAACCCCTACAATAGTACCTCATAGTTAATGTAGTTATCGTAATAGTCATTCTCGTGTGTAATTTTGTCATTTCCTAAATATCTAAATCTCTTTACTTAGTGACAGCCTTTGACAAGTCATTAACAGGAGCAGGATAATGACATCTTAGACTACATAATTATACACACATAAGCTTAAAGGTATGTCAGTGTCATGGTCGAGCCAGTCATCCTAACCTACATTTACTGAGGTTAGAGAAGGATGACTAAACATATTCTGAAGAAGAGTGTTTTGTTCCATCTTGAACACTTTATTGATTAATATTTCTCAGGTTTTCATGGATGGAATTCTAGTGTTAGAGTAAAGAAGAAAAAATATATGTAATTTCTGAGGACAGTGCTACCACAAGGAGGAGTAGTTTGGTTTTGTGGTAAATTTTTACTTTATGACAAGAGTCCCTTGGGGTTGACCAATATGTTTTTCCAGTGCACAGTATTTTGGTGTGTTTTAAATAAATGTGACCTTCATTTTTTGGCAGAAATTGCTCGTCCCCCCCCCAACAATAATGGGGGAGAGCCTGGGAAATTGGGTTTTTTGGGTGGGGGCGAAAACGAATCATCTAACCTAACCTAACCCCTAGCATGAGGCCCCGCCCATAGACCCCCGGTAGGCCTAGCTTAAACTGACCTATATGTTTCAGTAGTTTGGAACTTTGGAGCGCTCCGTGTCCAAAAGTACAATGCCTTAGTTAGAAGTGGAAGGACCAGGGATGTGTAAGAATTGGATAGAATGATCATCTTTCTCGTAAAATTCGGCAATAAACAAATTAATCGTAGGAGCACAAATAACAACCAACCTCCACCACGGCCATTGTGAGACTGGTCAATGAAATTAAAATCGTACCCAGAATGCTTCCTTTGAAAAAAATCAAATGTGATTGGTCGGAAAATAATTTGCATGATATTGATACATCATTGGTCACGACTGAATGATATCGGTCAATATTGCGCATGCTCACAGACGAAGACGGAACACTACGTAAAATCAATTAAATTAAATTGTCGCTATTATACATTTCCGCCTGGTATATATGGGGTTCAAAATGCTCAGAATAGGGAGATCTAAATGTTTCAATCGTTTATAACTTTTGGGCGCGCTATGTCCTAAAGTAAAATAATACCGGTTTTGTTCATTTCTTCCACAGATGTTCTTCGCGTTATAGTAAGTGTTTTAAAAGAGGCAACAACTTTTTAATTTAAATATTTTTTTCTTTATCTACGATCATAAATCACTTGTTTTGTACCGTAAATACTGCTATGAAAAAAATGCCAAGTCACCACCTGTCATCTGTTTGTTTACAACCGACTTGCTTGGTCCCAGCGAACTCTCACAGCCACACACACACAAAAAAAAAAATCAATTACACCATGATGATTCAACAAAGTTGCTTTCAGTGGTACCAGATGTAAAAATAGTGCTTTTTGTTTAACATGGCGAGGGAGTCTGCCCCCTGACTAGGAATTGATTGTGATAATTACATCGCTGGCAACACAGCGTCTTAGGTCATATGGTGCCGAATTAAAATAAAGCTTAGAAGACTAAAATGAAATAATGCAAGGTAAGAAACATAAATTATAATAGCATAGAACTTTTGTAAAACCATTTAAACGTTAATACATAAAAACTCGAAGGTTTTGAAGGCCAGCTTCCTCCACAAAGGACTCCCACTCTACCCCCCCCTGAGACTGGAGTACTCTACCAGGAGGTTTTGAACATTCAATGGGACCAAGCAGTCGTTCAAAATGGGGAGGAGGCTCCCTCTCCATTAAAAAAAAACATGAGTCAGCCATATGTGGCCAAAGCAGTCTCTCCGGGCATCCAATGCTGGATGGGTATCGTGGAGCGTGTTTGCTCTGACAGCATCCCAACTGCATTGCCAAATTTGTCGGGGAGAGTAAATTTCATAAGTCACTTCTCCGGGACAAGTAAGTGTTCCGTGTAAGCTGCATAGCCTGGGGCAATGTACCATCTATATTTGGGGGACTTTATACTGGACAGAGAAACATGATGTTGAAGTAATGATGCTCCTCTCTATATATACAATATTTGAATTCAAGTAAATTTTTATTATTTTCAGTGGTCCCGCGTAACTTCCGCCTGCTAGAAGAATTAGAGGCTGGTCAGAAAGGTGTAGGAGATGGCACCATCTCCTGGGGATTAGAAGATGACTCTGACATGACCCTTACCAATTGGACAGGCATGATCATCGGACCCCCCAGGGTGAGTTATCTGCACACACACACACACTCACACTGTAGTTGAAACAATTACACTGTATCACAAAGTATTTTATAGTAAGATCAAGTTATTATTTTGTATGACTAAGATAACTGGCCTCCTAAGTAATGTACTGTACAAAGACACAACTATCTTCCAGTCTTAGTGAATACATTGTAGAATAGTTGAGCCATTCACTGCATATAGTATACTTGAAACTAGTGAACAGCTGGCAGGACTGCTGAGCCTTGGAAATGAGTATACAGTACAGAAGGTCCCCGACATATGAACGTCCTACTTACGAACGAACGCCGATATAAACGAGGTTAAACTTGAAATTTCCAGCATTTTATTTACCTGTTGACTTACAGTAATTTTTATTTTTATTAACTATGTTGTCATTCTATTTCTTCTTTTGTCTTAAATTAAGTGATTTTAGATGTACAGTACTATATAAGGTCTTAGGCTATGATATAGTGGGATTTTAAACATTGTTTTGTAAGTACACTATGCATATAGCATGTGTTCCGACTTACGAACATCCCCAGGAACAAAACCTGTCTGTAACCCGGGGACCCCCTGTACACATTTATCTTTTTAAAACAATTTCTTATCACAAAATATGACGTGTTGATAAAGTTGTCGGCATACCGTCTCTTAAACTCCACAGTTTGCTCCTTGTAGTACTGTATTGTGTTAATGCCTAGTGAACAGCTGCTGAATTCATTCCCCCCACAGTCGTTCATGCTTTACACTGCAGTTGCAACTCTTCCTTGATGTTATGTCCACTTGGTGTAGGCCTAGCTCATATGCCTTCCATAATTCTTTGGCCTTAATACATTGTTATTGACTGAGGGTGGGGTCTACGCACTGCTTGATCCATGTGTTAACGGTTTTTTTGCTTACTGTGTGTGTATTACTGCTATCTCCACTAAATGCACACCACTCCTATACAGTACAACAAAATCATAGCTTCTTGTGGTTTTGTGTCTCTGGGTTTCTCTTTCCATAATAGGTGTGGTGCTTTCACTGGGAATAATTGCAGTGAAATAAATCATACATGTTAGGTTTGCTCAGCTGTGGTTCTCATATAAAATTACCTGTGTCAGTTTTGATACACACAACAATACGACTCAATACTGTACCGGCAATGGTTCATGTTTCATAGACTGATAACATTGAGGGGCAAATGCTTAAGTTGTTATTAATACAATATTCTATATCTACATTTGGATGGCTCATAAGTTGACACAATTGATTTACATATTCACTTTCAGTGTTTCATCGATGTGCATTCATTTTTCAGGAGATATGTCAGTTTTCATCATCTGGAATAGTAAGGTAACCTTATATTTTTCAAACCATTTGGTGAACAACTCAGAGCTTCAATCTAGTCATGCATAACAACTAACCAGATGTAGTCAAGATTAGGCTCTCATATTCCATCAGGTTTAGATATTCTTCAGACAAAACTGGGAAGGTACTTGTGTCTTTGAATCCTCCATATAATACACTTCTATCTCCTTACAATCCATTAGATTGGGGTTTCATATTTAACTGCCCTTCATTTCTATACTGTATACAGTAGTACAGTACTACATTAGATGGAGATTTCACATTTAACGGACCTCTCGATATAATGGACTTTTCTCTCCATATGGACCGTTAATAGAAGTTGTGTAAAATATCTGACATTAACTTTGCCAAGGGAAAGGTAACTTGCAGTATATGTTGATGGCACCTCAGGCTATTAATACAGGACGATTTTCCAGTAGTCCTAAATAATTCCCATACACTAAAAATTGTATCAGTTAGGAACCTAATATTTTGTGTATATGTAGCCTAATGTTGCAGAAAGACCTGACATGATCCTGAGAGCTATCAGGTACCACATGATTTATCACGTGACCCGTCAGTGGCTATTAACAGTTTTCACTTAATAATAAACGGTTTATTAATAGAGTTGCAGCCGGTGGTTGAAAATATACAGACTTACATTTGATTTAGACAATGATATAATATGCATTGAATACATTTACAGGGCTGCACAGTACATAAATCAGGAGTTGTTTATTATTTTAACAATAGATGGGATGGTGCTACTCTTATATCTATCGGTGCGGGCTCTTATGAGCTGAATTTTGTTGTAGTGGCAGACTGCGCGAGGTGGGTGGGGGGCAGGAGGTGGCGATGACGAGGGTGGTGCATTAGTTGGCTGCCAAACCTTGGTCACACCATGGTGCTCACATCGCACAAACACTACAACAAATTACAACACAGTGAGCGCCCCTTGGAAAATCGTTCCTTAATCCCAAATTTTCCCAAAAAATTCTGAGCCAATTACAATTTCTGCTATCGGAGAGTTCCGGTTAAGAGGTATTCTGGCAAACGGAGATATTACTGTACTGTACTTAAAAACGTTTAAATTTTAATTGGAGCATATAATGGAAAAGTACCTTTTTTCGGGATGTTCCTCATATTTGGTAAAACCTCATAATTCATAAGGGCTAGAGCCCCTATTATTTAGAATTTTGGGAGGTTTTACTGTAGTATTACAAAAAATAAAAATAATCATAATACAGGTATATACAGTATACTGTGCAGCATGCCCTGACAATTTGTGGACCTCGATTATTTGCGGATGACATCCTGGATGTACCCAAGAATGTCTAAGGGTAGTTTTAAAGTTGCTGGCATTTTCGCGGCTGGGATAGGGAGCCATTTGTTCTAAGAGACAGTAATTTCTTTTATCTGTATTGCATGTGTGTGTAGACACACACATACAAATAAATAATACTGTAATGGGAAAATCCTCTCATATATAATGAGAAACAAGACAACAAAAATTTATTAAAAATGTGAGTCTACCCTCAAGTTAACTCCGTTCTATGTTATTAAAGTTATAACAAAGCACTGAATTGACTTTAGGGTAGACTCACATTTTAATGCATTTTTGTTGTCTTGTTTCTCATTATATATGAGAGGATTTTCCCATTATATTTTATTTGTGTAACAGCAGAACATCATGAATTATAAGTGATTGTGGAGTATGAATTATGGCAGTTTTACTATACACAGTAATGTTAAAATGCATTTTCTCTCTTTGTAGCTATTTTGTGATCAACTAAAGAATATTATTGTGTGCCTTACCTATGTTGTACTACATTTTATGCATCTTTTCCAGACAAATTTTGAGAATCGGATGTACTCCTTAAAGGTAGAATGTGGTTCAAAATATCCAGATGATCCACCTAACATTCGCTTTATCAGTCGAATTAACATGCAGGGAGTTAACAGCCAAACTGGGGTTGTAAGTATCTCTTAACTTGTACAGTAGTTATAAGTTGTTTGAAGGTGTTATAATATTTTTTACCGTGTTTTTATATATCCAAGAGTGGTTTGAAGGATATGAAAAATGAACCTAAGGAAATCAGATCAAGCACTTTAGTACCAGTTAGTTGCCAGGAAAAAAATTTTGAGGAAGGGTTGGAATGGTTAGGAAGCACAATTTTATCAAACTTGTTTTCACTAGACCTCATGTAAACATTTTACATTTATTGAAATTGATTGTGCTTTTTCTTGTTATGTTGACAAAGGACATCACTTAGAGGCTTAGATCATTATGAAATAAAATAAATGATTTTTCTCCTTACACGCCAGTTTTGTAATTATTTGCAGGTGGATCGTCGACATGTGTCTGTACTGGGACGTTGGCAAAGAAATTACACAATTAAGACAGTGTTACAAGAGCTGAGGCGCCTTATGACCCAGAAGGAGAATATGAAGCTAACACAGCCACCAGAGGGCACCAACTATTAGCTGGCCACTGTACCTTACTAACCTCTTACACTACAACCACCACCATTATTCTGCTCTCGTGGGAGGGATGCTGCACTGTGGGTTATCTGCACCAGTGGATCTCACTGAAGAATTGGCATCAAGGCTAAAACAAATTGAAATGTTTGAGAGGCCTTGGGATTAAAATATTTCATCAGATTTAAAAGGGTACATAAACCTGATCATATCATGCTTACTGTAGCATGGGAGCCTGAGAAATGCTTAATAGAATGTGAAATTGGATCACTTAGGTTAGTAAATGCTCATTGTTAATGGATATCACACTGTTGTAACAAAGACATGGCCATATCAGTTAATATCGTCAATTCTTTGATTTTTTAAGGTTAAAGATTTGATTGATACTTTAATGTGAATCATTAGTTTCAGCAGCTACTGCTTCATTCGTAATTGTAGCTGTTGTATAACGCCATTTATCACTGGACATCAAGGGTCAGTGTACTTGTAGCCTTAATTTACCTGTCTGCCATAGAAGATTGGTAAAATTTAGCTATTGGCTCGGGTTTTCATTATGGCTGATATAAAGATTCATGCAGTTTCTTGATTAGTAGTTGAATATCCAAAAAGGGCTAGGGCAAGTTTAGCAGCATGGTGCATGCATGTATATGACCCTGTTACAGAGCCATATTAGGAAATACACTGCTTTGATGTACACACGAGGGTTTACTGTGTCCATTCACCTCTTCATACCTCGTCCATAATTATTCCTACAGACCTATTTTGAGAAATAAATTAAAGCAACAGATGCAGTAAGCGGAGAGCATGCAATCAGTGGCTCGGAGTCCATATGACTGCTTTGTGTTTACAAGCTACCGCAATTTATTGTCACATATTGCTTTCCGCATGAGTCTTGTTGTTTTCATGTTTACAAAGGTCATATATATATTGTCATTTTTAGAAACCTTCACCTATCCTACATAATTATATTATGAAAATGTTATATAATGAAACCTTTTCATTTTTAGTATACAGTATAGTAAGTACAGTACTGTAATGTGAAATTCAAAAGCATATTCCTTTAAGGTACACACATTTAGTTAAGATATGTATTGTTATAATCATCGGTGGATTTACCATTTTTCAGGGCTTTTTTATTATTATAATTATGTATAATTGTTTAAGTAAGTAACTTCCATCCCCCATCACTTCTGGACCCATCCATCCACAGGGCTTGTTGTTTGCCTCAAGTCGGCGAGCATTTTATTAACTTTCATCGCTATTCAGCAAGTGCATTGTTAGGGGGCAACATTAGTGTAGTGTGACCTATCATTTAGGATCTTTAGGGTACTCTTAACTTTGGTTTATTTTATCTTGATACTGCAGTTTTCCTCCATTTTCTTCTTCATACATCATCAAAAGCTTGTCTGGCCCCACCCAAGGTTCTGTTCTAAAGCATTGTAATGAATAAATTGTGTGAAGTAAAGATAATAAAAATTTCTACTCCACATTGGTATAGTGTTAATTTCCCTTGGTACAGTATGCATGTGTTTGTCTACCTTTTTTAAACCATCCATCATTATCCCAGGGTCTGCGTTTATTACTTGCATGCGATACATTTAACATTTCCCTTTCCATATTATTTACCCAAAGGCTCCCATGTGTCTCAAGAACCCTCCATACTACCATAACCATTACCTCCATACCACCATAACCATTACCTCCATACTACCATAACCATTATCTCCATACCACCATAACCATTACCTCCAGACTACCATAACCATTACCTCCATACTACCATAACCATTACCCCCATACCACCATAACCATTACCTCCATACTACCATAACCATTACCTCCATACTACCATAACCATTACCTCCATACTACCATAACCATTACCTCCATACTACCATAACCATTACCTCCATACTACCATAACCATTACCTCCATACCACCATAACCATTACCTCCATACTACCATAACCATTACCTCCATACTACCATAACCATTACCCATACCACCATACCATACCTCCATACCACCATCCATTACGTCCATACCACCATAACCATTACCCATACCACCATACCATACCTCCATACTACCATTTACCCCATTACCATACTACCATAACCATTACCTCCATAACCATAACCATACCTCCATACTATAATACCATTACCCCATACTACCATAACCATTACCTCCATACTACCATAACCATTATCCCCAGCCATACCATAATAGTACCTCATGCTACTACCATAACCATTACCCATTACCCATCCATACTAACCACCATAACCATTACCTCCATACTACCATAACCATTATCTCTATACTACCATAACCATTACCTCCATAATACCATAACCATTACCTCCATACTACCATAACCATTACCTCCATACTACCATAACCATTATCTCTATACTACCATAACCATTACCTCCATAATACCATAACCATTACCTCCATACTACCATAACCATTATCTTCATACTACCATAGCCATTATCCATACTACCATAGCCATTACCTCCGTATCGCCATAACCATCACTTCCATACCACCACAACCATTGCCTCCATATTACCATAACCATTACCTCCATACTACCATAACCATTACCTCCATACCATAACCATTACCACCATAATCATTACCTCCATACTACCATAACCATCACTTCCATACCACCATAACCATTGCCTCCATATTACCATAACCATTATCTCCATACCACCATAATCATTATCTCCACGTACTCATATCGTGGGATTGAAATACAGCCTCGCCTGTTGACCACTCTTTCAGCTGACGTATTCTCACATGTGAAGAGAAAGTCAGGCAGTACATTACTTCCGAAATTCACAATTATCTACTCATAGTAGATTTATCAGATTAATCCTCAGTGAGCTGCCTAGATTCTGAAAAGTGTGAAGTACATGCTTAATAGGACAACTGAAGATAATTGTTGTGCAAGTAAGTATTGTGGAATTGTTGTGCTGACAATATATTCGAAGTGAGAAGTTCGGCTGTGGAGATATTACCCTGTGAAGAATAAGTGATAATTAAAGAAAAGTACGGTTCACAAGTGTGTTTCTGTGACCTGGTGGAAATCTACTTGCTTGTTATTTGTCTGTACACTGATACCAATCGTCGGGGGATTGGCGGGACAGCTTGTGGTAATTCGACGACACTTGTGAGATATCTACTGCTTCTGTATATACAACTTGGCCGTTGGTAACCAGCGGTGGAAGCTGGGTAAGCGGCGAAAGGAGGGTCGTAACATTACATTTTTTTTTACGGGGAATAGCCCACCCGGGCACAGGTCATCGACCCACAACGGGGCCTATAGGCAGAAAAAATAAGCGTAGAAAGAAATTAAAAATAGAAGAGAAAAAGACTAGTAAGCTACACCACAAAGATACCGGACAACCAGCTTTTTTAAGTGAGACAGTTTGGCTGTGTGAGGAAAGAAGGATGTACTATAACGGGTTATTCTAGTGACTGACATCCACACAGAAACGGTGGGCACCGTGGGTAAGACGAGTGTTGCGAGTCCACGGCCTTGCCTGAGGTACACAGGATGCCAAATCCACTGAACATTGCCCGTTAAAGTACCTGTAAAATAGAGAGTGAAGCAACATTGAGGCGAAGAGAAAGGGAAGAGAGGATTATTATCAAGTAAAGAAGGAGAGTTAATAAGACGAAATGCCTTTGATTCCACCCTATCTAACAGGTATGGCTAGACTGGGTAAAATTTGGTTAGGTTAATTTCTAACTCATAATGATACATTTACTAATCAAGCTGAGACGGAACATACAGAATTTTAATCACTCACGACGCTGTGAGCGTATAAAAAAGCTTACCAGAGCAGGTGGTCAGGTATCCAAGCGTAATAACCTTCGAGAGATGCTAGGACAAGAACTGGACATATCAATATGTCTTGAGCGTTCACGGTGTTTATATAATTAGTAGAACCACAAGCACTTTCTCTTTGATTCCGATTACTGTTATAAAAACTGGTAAAGAGCTGGACACAAAGACTTCATCCGTAGTAAACCTGAATAACATATTATTACAGATAACGATGATAAGTTGTTCACCCCCTCCTGTCCTATTCCCACTCCTCTCAGGGAGCTGAAAGTGACGTGTGAAGTACTGTTGTGCCAGGCACCTGCACACGTGGCACTCATTGTTCTCACTAGACTGTCACAGCTCCTTACACACCTGCTGCTCCATACACGTAGACACACTCAGGTTAGTGGTCCAATGGTTGATTTACTGTTCAGTGAAAACATGACTTTAAGTTATACTGTAACTAGCTTATACGAAAGCATAGCTAATAAGAGCGTGCAGTCTACAAAGATGTTTTCTATATAAACTAGTCTACAATTTATCCAATACCTAGGAATGTGTATTATCAAATTTGTTCTTAAATGATTTGGAGTACATAAAATGAGAGAATGTTAGATCTGGTAACACAGGCCTCCAAGAACAGTCTCGTGCCAGTGTGATCTTGTTTCAGTCTTACTAAATAATGTCACCCAGCCTCTAACTATGACTCGTATCTATGACTATCTGTACGAACTGTTGGCTGGTATCTTACGTAGTGGTGTAAGTGGGTGGTATTATCGTTGATTTTTTATGATTCCTTCAACGGGAAAAGAAAACAAAAAGCAATCGTGTTTGAAATCATGTAGCATGCATTATCAAGGGCTGTTTGGAGACTCATGTTTTCTATAGAAACTTAATAATTGTGAACCATTGCATTAAAGGAACACACCACCTCCGATCTAAAAATACCATGGCGACGCTAGGCTGGGTGTGGATGGTGGCGTTGACAATTGTGGCGATGGACGTAGTAGATGTTGGTGATGGAGTGGAGGTGGCGGTGAGCGGAGGCGTGGTAAAAGGGGCCATCAAACACAGCCGGAATGGTCGGGATTACCACGCCTTCCATGCCATTCCGTATGCCCAGCCACCCATTGGCAATAACAGGTTCATGGTAAGTGTTTTAGAGCCTTATTCTTGTAGCGTAGGACCAATAAATTAATTTAGTGGTGGTTTATGTTAGATAAATAATTATATTAAAAACTGCGAAATACCGTTAACCAGTTAGTTTTACTTACTTTGATCCTCTTCACCACTGATCGGCTTGGGTGGTCGGTCACGTCTCTGTTACGCTCTATTGGCAAGAACTGAACGTGTACTGGCTCCAGAATGTATCTGTACCTGCCCCAGTGTTCGTCAAGTCTGATCTTGAAAGAGCTCACAGCACTCTCTGGCAGATTGTTCCAAGAGCTTACAATTCTCACTTCGAAAAAGTTTGCTCTCACAATTTTCTGGATTTGTGGCTTCTTCAACCTTGAGCTGTGACCCCTAGTGGGGCAGGCGTCTGCCAGCTCCAGGTATGGACACTCGACCGAGAAGTGCCCTCTGAGATGTTTATAAACTGCAATTAAGTCACTCCTTACCCGTCAATAGTATAAACTAGGCAGTTGTAGGAGCTCTAATCTTTCTGGGTAACTGGGTTGCTGTAGTGCAGGTATCAGTCTGGTGGCCCTCCTTTGGACATTTTTAATGAACTGACAGTGTCTCGCATATCTCGGGGACCAGACGGGTCTAGATAACTGAACGACCTTCTTATAAGACCTACTAGTTTAGTCGCTTGATTCACCTTCTTCTCACAATAGCCCGAGAATTCCATTTCGTTGTCAACAAACACACCCAGATCCTTTTTACATTCGGTCTCTATTAATGCTGTTAAACAGCAACTGTTTCTTCGTCCCGCTCGGACATTTGGTACGCCTCCTTACCATTGGTACGACCAAGGTGCATCCTCTTACACTTCGTAACATTAAATCTTAACAACCCTTTGTTCGACCACTCTTGAAGCTGATAGAGATCTTCCTGTCGCTCTTCACAGTCTGTTTGGTTCTTAATTTTCCCTTTAAAACTTGGCATTGTCTCCAAACACTTGTATGGAGGAGTGTACAACTTCTGGCATGTTATTTATGAAACAAACAAATGACAACGGGCCCAATACACTGCCCTGTTATCTGTATTATCCGTCCATTATAATTTTGTTATGAACCTGTTTGTTTTTTCCAGTATATTAAGGTAATTATGAACAAATTATTATTATTATTATTATGATGATCGCTATATATATTTCTCCGTGATCAGCCTACATTGCCTGGTGCCGAGTGGTCTGGAGTGTTAGACGCCACACAGCCTGGGGAGCCGTGTGCCCAGGCCGCCATCGGAATTGTTGCTGGCATCGAGGATTGTCTCAACTTATACGTGTACACGCCAAAGGTAACACTAACAAGCATATATGTCATTAAGTCGTTATATGTGGGTACATAGCTTTACTTAGAATTGGTGCTTAGAAAATTTCCTCTAAGAATATATATTGACGGTTAAATATCTAATCGGCCACGCTACCAAACTTTCTTCACTTTACAATCCTACGACTATAAATTCTTGCTTTACTTGTAAATAAAACCACCATGGCATAACTTCACAAAAAAAAATATTTTCCCGGTCTGCAAATTTTAAATAAAAAGCTTATCAAGCATAGGTAAATGATGAAATGGGTCCACGAACTGACAATATTAAGCTATACCATATATTACTATAGCCGGGGGTACTGTACAATACTGCACTCCACTGCTACCTGTCATCAATGGCATAATGGGTGTGTTGACATTTTGGATCGGCTAACTATGGTTCAACTCGAATTTCCTTGCAAAACTCTCTACATTTAAGTTATCATTTTAGCTCATGAATCTCGTTGTCGTCGTTCATAAAACAATTTAAATTGCCCCTCTGACATCACTCTCATACAAATTTACACTCACCTCTGCATTGTGGTAAACAAACGATGATGTAGTTATTCTTTTCTTTTATCCTCTTCACCAAATGATCTGCTCGTTAGCCGCTCGGGCGATCGGTCACGTCTCTGTTACACACTGTTGGCAAGTACTGGGCATGCACCGGCTCCTGAATGTACCTGAACCTGCTCCAGTGTTGGTCAAGTCTAGTTTTGCTAAGGCGGTGGCACACTGGGCATTTTCCTCCAAACATGTTGCCCGTTTTGCTGGTCGTTGGCCTGCCGACCTAGCAAGCAGCAGGATTTCTTCTGTCGGGAGATGTGGCGCACGGTTTGGCGGGGATCTTTGATGGCCGGATTAGTGCTCAAATGTGCTTCATATAATTTCAATTAAAATTTTTAATAAATCACGAAACAATAATAATTTAAAATATACTACTACTTTGCTGGCACTCGGAATCGAGTATGACGCACATAAATGGTGACGTATTTTTATTTATTCGTCACTTTAAAACTTCCTTAGTATTATTAAATCATTATTCAGTCTTCTTTTACCAGCCAGCCGCCGCCCGCCGCTTGTAAATAAACTTCACGACGCACCCATTGTCTTTTCTTTAGCTTTCACAGACTCCTCACTTGGAAGAACTATAGCACAACCCTGCAAGGCCTCACCTGTAGTAACGGGATCCATGGTGAACCTCGTCTACAAGCTTTGTTGTTGTTATCGTTGCGTTGGGCAGATGGGTCAACAAAACATCCCAGTGTGACTCAAAACGTCTCTTTGTTTTACTGGCCGGACCGTGTTTGCCAAACATGTTTGGAGGAAAGTGCCCACTGTCCCGCCGCCTTGACCTCATTCACCCAGAGATTATACTGTATACCACAAGTTGCCCACCAGGAAAGTTTACTCATTGATTGAATTAGATCCTGACCCAGAATTTTTTAATAAATTGAGAGAAACAATATACGGTAAGAATCTTTAAAAATCCGAGCTAAAAAATTTTCAATAGAGTGAGTGAGTGTTTTGCGGTAGGTGCCGGTTCCTGGGGAAAACGTTAGTCTGCCGGTGGTGGTGTGGATCCATGGCGGTAACTTCGTGGTGGGCGAGACTGCTGCCCT
The DNA here is from genome assembly GCF_018991925.1 of Homarus americanus. NCBI lineage: Eukaryota > Metazoa > Arthropoda > Malacostraca > Decapoda > Nephropidae > Homarus > Homarus americanus. Next base: position 424,088 of record NW_024738685.1, on the reverse strand, counting down.
GGACGAGTCCCTCTTGATGGACCGAGACATCGTCCTCGTCATCCCACAGTACCGTCTTGGCCTTCTAGGTAAGATTATTTGGATATTGTTGTGTACAGTAGGAGTTTACTAAGCACGACAGTAATATACAGGTATAGTGTCTTGGGTAGAACAAAATAAGTTAGCTAAATTAAATTAAATGTTATATACGATAATTTCAACTGTAAAGGTCTGACGAGAAACACAGCTTAGATACGACCAGATAAATCATGAGATACGAAAGAGATATTTTGTATAATGAGCACATATTGTCTAGATAATAAGTTTAGCATACGTCTGAAGATACGGCATGTTCATATGACAAGCCTCCCCTACAAGGTACACACAGCTCTGTCTAGTGCTCGAACAAACCACTTTCAATTATCTGGGATGGGAATAAAGCTCCCACATGTGATGGGCTGGTTCTTTACCAGAGTGAGGTATAAGCGACCTGTACATCCTATAGTTCATTTCTAACTGTTTCTACTCCTTTTCATTAGTCCTCTCTCCTGCTAAGAAAAGATTTGGGACATCCATTCTCATTAACATTTTTCGGGCGTTCCTGTTTCGTTCATTGTCACCTAAAAATTACGTAGACACTGGGGAATAGGTTACTTGAATTAACAAAAACTTTCACTGCAAAAAGAAAAAATATGGAGTGAACATATAAGTGATTATTATTATTATTATTATCAGTGGTTATAAATAAGTCAGTGGTACTGCCTTGTGGGTTGTGGCGCCAACAAGATCCTTCCCACGGTACTACAGTAACTACAGCCTGAAATTTTCAATTGTTGGTGCTAACTCTGGCATCCCTCCGGCGGGTCATAATATGCACATTTCTTCACACCCATCACATGGTTTTGCTAAGCCTCCCAGGTTACACATGGTGTTGGAAAGTTATTGTTTCTCATCAGGTGTAATTAGGAGTCATCATTTCTCACCTGGTGTACTTGAGTCATCATTTCTCACCTGGTGTACTTGATTCATCATTTCTCACCTGGTGTACTTGATTCATCATTTCTCACCTGGTGTAATTGATTCATCATTTCTCACCTGGTGTAGTTGAGAGACATTTCTCACCTGGTGTACTTAAGTCCTCATTTCTCACCTGGTGTAGTTGGAAGCCCTAATTTCTCAAACGGTGGAGCTGGGAGTCTTGATTTATCATCTGGTGTTGGTGGGAGGGAGGGGGCTCTTTGTTTGGTCTTAAGGCACTATCTCTTAGCTAGATATTATTTTTTGGGGTCTTGTGGAAAAAATGAAGCACGAACCTTTTTCTTCATAATTCATTGGGGTTTTTCATGTGGTTCTTTGGTTTGTATAGTCTCCTTTAGTGAATAATACACTTGTTTCCAGGATTCTTCGCGACAAGTCATGGGCAGAGTCCGGGAAACATGGGCATGCTGGACCAGGTGGAGGCACTACGCTGGGTGCAAGACAATGTTGCGGCTTTTGGTGGCAACCCGAACGAGGTGACGCTTGCGGGCGACTGTAGTGGCGGAGCTTCTGCTATATATCACATGATTTCTCCTCTCTCACAAGGTAGAATCTCTTCTCTCTTAGGTCTATATCACAAGTTGGATATCCTTGAAATAAATAATGTCCTTTATTTTGTATTTTAAAAGTTGAAATAGTTTTACAAAACTTCAAAATTGTTTCCTAGGAGATTGATATTTTCTCATTTGAAGGAAAACGAGCATTCTACCACCTTTACTTCACTTCCCATCACCCTCCTCACCTCATGTGGCTATGGACCTGGGTACGGTATATTAGAGACTCGCATATTAGATATTAATTTTCAATAAGCCCCTAAAAGGTACAGTACATCACAAGTTCAGGTATGTCGTGGTTGTACTGCAGGTCTGTTCCACCGCGTGTTGTCGTTGTCTGGGTCGCCATTGTCGCCGTGGTCACTCTACACGAGGAACCATCCCTTCATGCTCATACTGGCCAACAACGTCAAGTGTCCGCCCCACGATCAGAGGCTCCTGGTGCAGTGCTTGCAGGAGCTATCTCAAGAAGAGCTCCTTAATGCCACACAGATGATCATCGAGGTACTGTCATGTGTGTGTGTGTGTGTGTGTGGGTGTGTGTGTGTGTGTGTGTGTGTGTGTGTGTGTGTGTGTGTGTGTGTGTGTGTGTGTGTGTGTGTGTGTGTGTGTGTGTGTGTGTGTGTGTGTGTGTGTGTGTGTGTATGTGGGTGTGTGTGTGTGTGTGTGTCACGTTTTTCAAATATTCTATTTATTTTTTATTTTCAATATTCTAACTGGTTTGTCAGGAATATCGTGTAGAATTTTATAATCAAAATGAAGACAGTAAATGAATTACGTCATTACTAACCTCACGTCACTTAACCTGATTTAGGCATAGTTTAGGCTGTTGCGTCGCCAGGGATGTAATTATCACAATCAATCAGTTATCTTTTGAACCGGCCCTTAACCGTTGATTCTCGAGGGGTTAATGGGCGAGGACATGTAAAGTATTTAGGGTTTTAGTAGAGAAACCCAACTGTCCTTTCTGTATTTATTAAGAAAATATATTATATACAGTTCCAAGTGTATATCACCGTAACTTAATCACTGTAGCTGTGAGTGTTAAATGAGTGCGGGGGCTGTGTTAAATAGCTCTTCTAAAATACGTCCTGTTGGTGTGAGGGGCTGAGTGAGAGTGCCTCTAATACCCGTCGAGGGAGAACGGTAATATATCCGACGTCCTCCTCGAGGGAAGACGGGGTGGATGACTCTCAATAACGTCTTCTTCTAGTCAAGGAGATCAAACTACTGCCCGCATTAAGTGGCCAAAGCGCCGGCCACTTAATGCCTTAGCTCAGCACTAAGTGACGCGGCTTCCCGTGGGCACACCTTAACACGTGTTCTGAACATGCTACCTCACAACTAGTGGAAAGTTTCAGAGGGTGATAGAGTATATAAGTTTAATGTAATTAACCCATTTATATAAATACTTCTGTCTATAAGACAGGGGCTATTACACTTCAGTGCTGTGCCAGCAAACGCTAACCACCATAAATCTTGGCCCTTGTCAAAATGTATGGATCTTGTAAAATGATTTATAAAGGTTTTTAAATGTTTAATATAAATGCGTTACAAAAATAGGTTGGGATATATTCTGAGTGAAATCAACTTCTCAGTTTCCTAGACAGAAACTTTTCCTCGAGGCATTTTGCTGGGTGAGGAGAGCAAACACGGGGATAGTGACGTCACAGTGTGGGATTTCTGCGTCCGCTTCCAGTTTGTTGCGTTTTCAATTGCCACAGGGAGCAAATGGCATGTACTGCAAACATATAAAGCTAGGATTCCATTCACGCGTTAACGGTTGCGTCAGCGTTAGCGCCAAAAATAGATCACATTGAAATGTCACAGTTGTTTCCATTGGCACGTTTGCGTTAGCGTTTGCAGTACATGCCAATCGCTCCCTGTAGCGATTGAAAACACAAACGCACTGCAAAAGGTGAATGTAATCCTAGCTTTACGCTAACACAACCGTATCAATGGAAACAACCGTGTACACTTCAATGTGCTCTATTTTTGGCGCTACCGCTACCGCGTGAATAGAATCCTAACTTTAGTCAATAAATGCAGGACTCACTATCTTATTTCCGTTTTAGGCTCGTGATCCATTGGTGGGGAACCACAGACTGGCACCGTACGTGCAGAAAGCTCAGTACAGCCACGAGACGACGCTCTTCCTTGACAAGCACCCACTGGTGGCCCTCACTAATGGAAACTTCCAAAAGGTGCCCGTCCTGATGATGGTCACCAAGGACGTCGGCAGCTACCTTGTCGATATGAGTGAGGGAGGAATCATTTACTTTGTAGCGTAGTGTATGTGGCCAGTTATCTAATTTCTCTGTGTTTTTCTATTTTCTCTTTGTTAGGCTCACAGACATACGTACTGTACATGTAGGAGATCTCGCACTAAGGATGGAGCTGAGAAAGGAAACAAACAATGGCGTTGAGAGTGCTGAGTAGAATCCCCTTCTTGACTTGACGTCTGTAGATAAGGTAGAGGGCTATTGCTTGTTATGCTGAGTGGGAGGGCAGGGATTAGGATTGGAAGTACTTTGGTGGCAATTTGGGGGAGAGGAGGATTGGTTTAGGATCAAGGAAAAAGAGGGAGGAAATTTGAAGGAAAGTAAGAGATTAACAGTATGCGGGCTCAACCAGATATGCTGAGGTTATAATAATTATATTTGAACTTACATCTTGCGTGATTAGGTTCTAGCTCTCAAGTCTTCTTCATTTAGTTAAAAATATGTTTATTTTTGCAGTTGCCATTGTTCCAAGGAAGGGGTGACGACCTCTAGCCAGGTTCTTGTGGAGCTGGCTGAGCAACGTGTCTTTTGTTTTAATAAGAGTGGAAGGAAGGGGCAAGAAGACAAGGGTTGGAGAGGCCAAGGATAGTGTCCTTTGGTCACTCTCATCTTTTTAATGAAACATTTTTCTGTTTTAGAGAATTGAAGCGTTTTGTTTATAGTAGGGAGGTTTAATTTCTAAGAAGAGGTGTTGGATCCAACTTGCTACTTTTGTTCACAAGGAGGTGGTCCTAACTTTTTGGTTTAATTGAAAGATTGAAGCTTGACTTGAAGGTGCAGTATTTATTGGCTATACAGTTCTTTTTGTTTTTGTATTAAATTTGATAATTTTTAGATGTATTTTGGTATTGATGGTGGATTGTTGACTCTTATTTTGCTTAATCTGAACCAAGCGTGCTCTTCTCTTGCTCTTCTCACTGGTTCGTTGTCGAGCCAGTTAGCTACAGTTTCTAGTCTAAACTCTCGTACTTGTTCCCATGTTCTTTTGGCTTGTAGGGGAGAGTATCCACTACAATATCACGTCAGAAGGCGATGCTTATTTTGAATATCAATTGAATTTTGAGACAAACGTCCAGAAGGGTGTGACTATCTCCTCTCGTATGTAGTGTTACCTATGCTGAAGGATTATGTGCCGTAAGGTGTTTAAAACTTAATCTATGTCTTATAATTTAACCAGGTAAAGGGACTTGGTGTTCACTGATGAATAATTATACAAATTATGTTTTATTGCAGTGTTTTACGACTTTATGGTGTATAGGCTGAAGGAAAACCCAGAGTTTCTGAATATACTACTTGAGATGCTACTTAAGGAATGTCGTAAGTTGAACCTATTTGAGTTAAAACTTTGCCTATTTCCGTTCCTCTTTTAAAATTCAGAGGCATTTGCTGGTCATGATCTAAGAAATTTTCACTTTTTTTATTGTACAGTATATTCAGTTATCAGTTTAAGTGTATCTTTACTGTAATTGTTAGATCATCGGGAACTGAAAGCAACTCATACAATGTTGACATAATGCATCATTCATCTCAACATTCTACAGTAAAGTAAATAATTACCCAAATGAAACTTAGACGCACAAGTACAGACACCGATCTTTCACAGACATCTCTGACCCCGCAATCCACAAGAAAGAGTTTGCTGATTTTTACTTCCCGGGGATCGAGTTCGGCAGCCTGGACGAACTTCTTTCAGGTCTGGCAGAGGTGAGTCGCCATCATCACAGCTGTGGAATGTTTTGATGGACATGGTTTAAGGAATGCACAAAGGTTGAAGTCTTTTTGGAATATATGCTTTTACTTTTTCGAAACAGAATATTGGGGATGAAGAAACCGCATATTTGAGACTGAATATGAGAAGGACCTGTAGGTGTGTTATGTTGACAATGAGCTGAAGTTCTCGGGCCATTGTGACAAGGAGATAAATCAGGCAAATAAATTATTGGGTCTTATAAGAAGGTCATTCAGATATCTAGACGGTCCGTCCCTCGTAACGATCTTCAAGAGTGAAGTGCTTCCCCACCTGGAGTGCTGTCACCCCGTCTGGTCCCCGAGATATGCTAGGGACTGTCAGTTGGTTGAAAATGTTCAAAGGACCAGACTGGTGCCTGCACTTCGGCACCTCAACTACCCTGAGAGATTGGAGCGCCTGAACTTGCCTAGCTTATACTACAGACGGGCAAGGAGGCCACCTAATTGGGGTGTATAAGCATCTCAAGGGGCACTACTCAGTCGAGAGTCCTTACTTGGAGCTGGCGGACGCTCGCCCCACAAGGGGTCACAGCTCAAGTTAAGAAGCCGCAGGTCCAGAAAACTGTGAGAGCAAACTTTTTTCGGAGTGAGAGTTGTGAACTCTTGGAAGGTCAAAATTTACAATAGACGCAGACATATGGATTGATAGAATAAGAACGATTTCCCTGTCTAACTGTATTTGACAGTTGTTACATTTTAGTGTGTGAATATGTTCCATCCTGCAGATGCTTGGGGACCTACAGTACAAGGCGGGAATCCTCGGTACTGCCAATTTACTTTCCGGACATGTTCCAACACGCATGTTCAGGTAAATATGCCGTCTCTAATGTACAATACAGTACCCGCCATTTCTATGGGGGGCTTCCTCCTCACTAGAAATAATAGAATGCATTAAATTTGCCCATGATGTGAAAAGTTCACTAAATTCTACTGTAATTAGATACTCAGTTTATCTTATCCTCACAAACAAACAGGGAAGTTTTTATACTTATCTTTTTCCCCTCTTGTCAGCTTTGAATGTACTTAAAACATACAGTACACCATAGCTGGTCTAGCCTAAGTTTAGAATTCTCACTCGGTGGTCACGACATTAGCTGGTACATAGTTTTATGATTTCAGAGTTCTCCAGACATTAATTCTGACAATTTTCGCTGCTGGTGTTTTCCTTATCTTAGGTCTATGACATCTAAACGATCAGCCATCAGCTAATTTCAGACATTTTCTGCCATGTCATGTCTTGACTCAATACAGTTTGTACGACTTAAATCTTGTAAAAACAATGTGGATGACGCTAACAGGAACGCTCAGACTATCTGTGTGATCTTTAACCAGGTTTGAGTACATGGGAGGACCAAAGTTATTTTCCTTACGCTACCCGGATCCCTCTGAAGCACCGCCCATGCCAGACGCTGTGGGCCATGGGGACGAGATGGTGCTGCTTCTGCCCGACAAACCCTTCAACTACACGGCCCAGCAGAGAATGGCGAGCAAAACTCTTCTCGACATAGTAGAGAACTACGCTTATGGAAAGTTAGTAGCTTGGTGGTTTCATGTATGGACACACACACACAGTTTAAATCTTATACGTGTATTTGTGTTTTGCCATTTTCCGTTGAGTACACAAGATTGGTAAAGGAGGAGAACACAGTTAGCAGTAAAATTTACCTATGGAATTGGACTAAAATTTCTGGAGATATTATTTGCATGATAATAAACACGAAAATGCTCAGAACCCGACCTAACCAACTAAACCCAACCAAACCTACTTAACTACCCCCCCCCCCCTCCCGGCACATTATACAGAAAAAACTTTGATATCTAGTACCAATGAAAAAAAATCTTGAATAGGGAATTGTGTACTTTTACGTGTTTTTTTTTTTACGTACTAGTACTGTTACGGACCCTTTTCGTCGCTTACCAGCAGCCACGTATATACAGAAGTGGTAGATATAACACAAGTGTCGTCGAATTACTACTAGCTGTCCCGTCAGTCTCCGATATTTTCCGACAATCGGTATCAGTGTACAGACAAACAACAGGCAGGTAGATTTCCACCAGGTCACAGAAACACTTGTAAACTGTAAGCATCTTTAATAATCAATTAATCTTCACTAAAACAGTTCACAGGGTATGTCCTCACAACTGAACTTTAGTACTTCACACTTCCACTATATACAGTCAGCACATTACCAGTGTACAATTCCTTAGCCTTTTCACTTTATATCGCCCACAACAATTTCACAATACTTGAACACCAATTACCTTTAGCTGTCACTTGGCGTGTATTTAACACTGATCAGAAACAGGCGACTCCACTCCCACCAGTCAGTCAGAACTGACTGGTGGGAGTGGAGTCGCCTGTTTCTGATCAGAGTGAGAAGTACACGCCAAGTGACAGCTAAAGATAATTGGTGTTCAAGTATTGTGAAATTGTTGTGGGCGATATAAAGTCCCTCCCTGGTGCTTATATACCTCTCCTCAGACGTCTAGAGCATCCTAGCGCCATCTATGTATTGCAGGTCGAAACGAGATACGCTTGGTAAGTTCTAGAATGATCTACTCTGATCTAGGTTTACAAAACTGTTATGCCAAGGCATAATTTGGTATTATAATGTTTGTAAACTAGGTGGTTGGGTTATTTTCTGTCCCAGGCAGCAGTTATTTTGGCAAGTTTGAGGAGATTTTCTTGTATATATTTATACATTACTTATGTAAGAATTTTCTAGAATGTATTGCAGCATTTTTATTGTGATTTACTTCCAATTGTAAACCTCGATCAGAGTAAAACATACTATAACTTCCCAGACCTGTCTGGATTGTGCTAGGGTTTTCTAGGATCGTCTGACGAGGTATAAGGAAGCCGCCAAGTTAGTCAGTCGTTTGTTTCTGTTCTGAGTGTGAAGTACCATCCTAGTAGTGATAACTGAAGATAATTGTTGTGAGATATATATAGTGAAAAGAGTAAGGAATTGTACACTGGTAGCGTGCTGACTATATATTACAAATGTGAAGACACCCTGTGAACAGTGTTGTGAAGAGGTTAGTCACTAATTCTACAGTGGACAAGTGTGTTTCTGTGACCTAGTGGGTATTTACCTGCCTGTTGTCTGTACACTGATACCAATCGTCGGGAAATTACTGGATACTGGCGGGACAGCCCGACACTTGTGAGTTATCTACTGTTTCTGCATATACAACCTGGCGGTGGAAGCTGGGTAAACGGCAAGAGGGTCGTAACAATACACAAGTAAATCATAACAGAAATGATGCAATACATTCTAGAAACTTCTTACATAGGTAATACATCAATATATACGTCCAAGAAAATCTTCCCAAACTTGCCAAAATAACTGCTGCTTGTAATAGAAAATAATCAAAATACCTAGTTCACCAAAATTATAATACCACTGTAAATTAGACCCGAGCATAACAGTGCGATCAGTTGTTGCACTGAAACATATTTCTTCACTGTCCATTCTCTGTTGCATTTTGAACACTTGCATGTCCTGCCAGCTAGTCCATGTTGACAAATGAACTCTTTGAGAAGGTCTGCATCCACCACGAGCACAGATAACTTGCGACACTATACCGAACACGACGGAATAACATCGCCATTGAAAAACAACGTGGAGTTCTTCTTCCTCAGTCCTTGAGGAAGAACAATAAGTATACGAACATACAGTTCACTTAAAATCCAATTAGTCTTCAAAGGAATTGGAAATGTATCAAAACCTATAATATGGGATTTGAAACCAACTACCTGTATATGATTCACATCATTTATACAAAAAAATGGGTTTAAGCACCTAGTGTGCCAATATAAAAAATTAAATAAATAAAAATCAAGGGTTTTGTGCGGCTGATAAACTCAAGAATCAGGAACGTGAAACTTAACAGGAAAAAAAGACACTCAAGCCATGGGAGAATTAATGCAGAATATTTATGGCAAATATTTAATTTCTTCGCATACAGAGCACATTGAGACATGAAATTAGTGCTATTTAATCAGTTTTTCATGCCTTGCCCACCACAGGTGATTTATGATCGTAGATAAAGACGAAAAACATAAATAAATTAAATAGAATGTGGTTGTATCGTTTTTGTCAGTTAATATCATCCAAAGAACAACTGTGAAAAATAGGAACGAATTTTATATTATTACTAGAGTGATTCCTCCCCAGCAACACATTAGTTTACCTTTAGAAGTGCTTTGCTTCCAGTATTTTCTCGTTTCTACCACAGAATTTCTTTATCTTGTAGACCTCCACGGGCAGATTGGCCCTTGTTCACGACGAAGAGCCAGAAAGCCCTCGTTATGGGCGCGGACGGCTCCCTATTCCAGGATAAGTTCACCAGCCAGGAGAGAACCCACATGTTGTATAACATCCAAACATACCAAAACCACGCCCTCTTCCAGGAGATGGCACATGAGGCCACCAATCACCATGAATTATAACCTGATCCACTATCAAAAAGTTCTTTTGTTATTTTGATATTTTAACTTTATGTTTTAGAGATTTGCTCAACTGGACAAATAGAAAATATCACGAGATTAATCCTTTATACAGAGATGAATAGTTTCTGGAACTCTCTCTTTCTTAAATTCTTTATACATACAGTATACTGTATGTTATTTCATTTATGTTTATGTAAAATTCAGTCATTATATTTTATTTATATTGTAGCCACCTATACTTCCATATAAACAGTTACAAGAAGGTACGTGTGCAAGGAGATCATAGTGTGTCACTATGTAAGCTTTCTCACTTTTTGGATATATTTTGTCACCAAATTTTTTTGTTTTTGTTTGTTAATCCTAATACTGTACCCTAATGAACAAATCCTGAGTTGGTTCCAATTTTCCTATGGCCCCTAAGGCAGCCATCTTGAAATCCAATATGGCCACCACTGTAACAATTTCTGCCATAACTCAACAGCTAATTGTCTTAAAATGGCAAGTGATAGGTTAAAACATGCCTAATTTGGGGTATAATCCAATAAAACATGGTATATTCATGTAAAAATATAAATTGGTTATTAGACCATTGTATAGGATATTTTTTTTATTCTTCAAACTAAATTTTAACTTAAATGTAAAATACATACTTTTAAATAACACCATGAATTCGTCATGGGGAAAAGTTGCTAGAAGGTGATTTTGCCTTGAGGGCAAATCAGTAACTCGCATACCTCCGAGGTGAATTCACGCACGTCGCCGTATCTTTGTGGATCATCAACGTTCCGTAAAAATTTCTTCCGTGTAATTTAATGGAGCTGTTCACACTATCCGCAATGTCAACGTCACGTAATGGTACATCTCCTTCCCGTCCAGTCTCGGTTTCTCTGGAAGAATAGTTTGACGTAACGGAACTCTCCTGAGCCAAACCATTTCATGTATGATACTGATAGTGTGAACAACATCCTGCACGTGGTCAGTCATGTTCTGGTTGCATCTGAGAGCAAAAGGAAGGATGTGACTCGGTCCACTCAGTATATTCAGCGTATTCTTGGCAGCATGGATGAAAAGTTGATTGAACTGGTTCGTAGGTTTGAAGAACTATATATCATGTCAAAGAAGAAGTACAGTGATAACCTATTTAAGGAGAAATTATGAGAAACAATAGATGAAGTAAACAAACCAGGTGAAAATCCTCTTTTATTAGTTTCATTTAACATTGTATATTTCAGGTAATTACAGCTTTAAGCCATAGTTTTTATTCCTTGTGCACACGAGACATGTCCCGTAGTTGCAAAATGGCTCACAAAAGGGAAAAAATAGGTTTGTCACTGCCAAGGCACAGATCCAGAAGGGCCGATAAAGTTTTTAAATTTCTCTCACATTGAATGCGCTCTGATGGGCATTTCCTCCGTGTCAAACTACAGCAATGAAATTGTTTACCATGCTTGTAGGCTTAATGCTTGCACAGTCTATGACATTCTGGTCCTTTATGTAATTATGCAAGTTGCAAAGCAAAAACAATACAATAATCTGCATTGTCAAGCAGTAGTTTCAGGGTCATGTGACATACCGAAGGTGTTCTCTAGAACTCACCTTGCATGTGACAGTCTACAACTGAAAACACAGCCAATCTCTCCTTTGGTGATAGTGCTTCCTGACATTTAGTGTTACTTCTGGTCAAATCCATGTCTATATTTTTATTGGCAACATGAATTTATATTTTGACATTTTTGAAGTACAGTACTGTTAATATTCCCCTTCTGTTTTCTATTTCTCAAGCTTTTGTGAACCCACACTCTTCTTTTTACCGGGCAATTTATTTCCCCCCTCTTCTTCAATCGCTGCGAGTTTCAAATTTCCCGCCCTGCCTATTCGTCAAGTGCACACAGACTTAACGGAACCATTTAGGTCAATGTAAATACTGTACTATACAGGGAAATTTTGACGGAACGTTGATGGTCTGCGGTGGAACAGAGACGTTTCGGTAAATGTGGATCAACCTTTACGGGTACAGGTGTTTAACAAGGACAAGAATTCCTCAATAAAATCCTCAAAGGTGAAGGTGGTTTGAAAGAAATAATTAATAGGCCTGCAACACTCCTCAAAAAAATTCTGTCTTTCTATTCCTGAATGAGCAACACTGGCTACAGAGACTGAAGAAATGATTGGAATGACAACAGCAGTTAAATCTCATCATCACCAGCTAAATTCCTTCAGAGAGATACCTGTATGTGTTAACCAACTGATGACAACGCTTGAACCTTGCAACCCATTTGCCAACACTTCTCCTAGGCTTCACAACATCATGGCAAAGCAGGTGTTACCTGAGAATATTGAAGTAGACATTAAGCATGGTAAAACAGTCCTTTGTCGAACAACGTATTTTTTGTTCCACAAACCTATGGGATGCTATGAAGAAATAAGTTTCTTAACTCGATTGATGCTTGCAAATCCTACATTGCACCATACACTATCAGAAAGAAATTAAAGATAATGGCAAAAGAAGAGAAGATAATTGCTGGTACCAACCTATTACAATATTTTAGAGTGAAGTTTCTGGAAGGAATGAAATTACTGTAGATAAGAAAACCAAAACAACAAATGGAAATGGTAGATAAGAATGAATGAGAGGACATATTGAAAGAAAAGGTGGAGAGAAAGGGAGATTGGAAAAATGTTTTCAACTACAGTACTACCAAGTGCAAAAGTTTAGAGAAAGTTGGAATTACAGTATATTGTATTGTTTAAGTGGCAAAGCATTAGAGAGAAAAGGCACAAGGAAGGAGAAAAAGAGACCAACTGTAACCTCAAGAATGGGAAAGCACAAAGTACAGCTCCTCCCTGACTTACGACCACCCGCACTTACGACCTGCCTCAGTTGTACCAAAATTTGGTCAAATTACGTATTTTCGAGTCCCAACATCAGTACACAGACAAAATTTTCGTTTGTAATTCACTTTGAAATGGCTGGCAAGCTTAAAAGTAGAGTTTTGTGGTGCTGAGAAGAAAAAGAGACACCCATTTTAGATTTTCTATGTATTATTTAAGCATTTTCGACTTACGACCTGGATTTGGGTCCCTGACCCCGTCGTAAGTCGGGGAGGAGCTGTAGATAGAATCGCCTATGATAAGAATGCGAGATGGAATATTGATGAAATGGATGACAAGAGTGCAAAGGCTCTGCCTGACAGAGGGAAGAACACCAAAGGAGTGGCAGACAGTACTGTATGGTTTTTCCTCTAAAGTCTACTTATTATATGAATGGAGTGCTGGATTTTTGGGGCGAATTGTCAGAAAATGAGCCCAATTTTCAACCATGGTATTTGTTCCCAGAACCAGTACTGTAATAAGAAATTGGAAAGAGTTTCTGGAATTTTTCAGAAATAATTTATCATTCATGGGTGATTAATAACTACCAACTGTGTATCTAAAACATTTATTACCTAAAATATTTTTCATTAAATATTTGAACATACTTATAAATTTATAAAGGTAAATTAAATAGACTTTCTCACTTAAATCTAAATTTAACAAAGATCCTGCCAAACTGTTTTCATTTCAAGCTTTAATACAGTATACAGTTCTGTACAGTACCTCTACTCTTATACAGTACAGTATCTTAGTTTTTTTTCTTTTACTGTACTGTAAAAGAAAATTATTAATTTCTTACTGTGCTTGAAATGAGATGAAGATATTTAAACAAAATATTGGGTAGAATAAATTTTTAGATTAATTGTATTCTATTATTAAATGTTCTAACAAATTAATATATGATCTAATTCCTGGAGCAAATGACTGATGTAATACCCAGAACCCTAACCTAGACAATATTAAGTATCCTTGATCATTACTAAACAAGATTGTTGTTCAGCTTCACAAAAATATTTTTTTTTTTTTCCATGATACAAAATACTGTAGTAGAGTAGGTTAATAATATCAAAGGTACACAGTTTGTTTACTGTGGATCCAATAACATTTGCTTTTTATAATAACCCCAAAAGATTTTTTTTTAAATTTCTCAACATTTCCTGCCATTGGGAATATTGATGTCAATCTTTAGTGTTGTACTGTACATGTATCAATTAATTTAATAGTGGTTTATTCTTACAATGACTTGAACACAGAACTTTATGCCACATTTATAATTACTGTAACTTGAACACCATATTAATGCTAAAAATGTGTGACTTAATCCTTTGTTCTTTTCTTATATTACAGCACCTCAGAAAGGTCAACAATACTTTAGCTTTATTTTTCACTGTCAATACACCAAGTAAACAAACACTTACAACCTGCATCAAAATATGTCTTGCTCACATATTATCATCGTCACTGTTTTACAGCCATTATCCACACATGCATGGATGATTACTTGATGGCATGGTGTCCTGTTTCCCCTCAGGCATCCTAAGTAAGACTGAGGTTTGGTCTATAAATGATTACATCCAACTCTTGAGATCTTTTGGCAAATACAATTACTGTATGTAAACTCTGCTCACAGTTAATGGTTCCCCACAAACTTCTACCTCATGTTGTGTGGATGGAAAAATATACTGGAGAATCATGAGTTAAGTAATGCCTTAGAATACCATCTAGTTGAATGGTTAACAAACTTATTATTTATTTAATCAAGAAGTATACAGTTTACTGAAGTGTTCATATGGTACTCCATCTACAGTTTTACCCTCTTGCAGCTCCAAGGTAGCACTAAAGGTTTCCTCTTGAATACTTTTGAGCACAGCCTCTTGTCCTCGATATCGGCCTCCAATGATCAATACCTTTCTGTTTTTGGAGGGAACTACAGTCTCTAAGTGTGCTTGGTCGAGTTTCAACTTAGTTCCACACTCGAGTAACTTCACTAAACCAATGTATTTATCGATGACTTCTCGAATCACTCCCTTCTGTTTATAGTATTTGGAGCCTAAGTCTTTGGTAATTACTTTAACAACAATATTTTTGGTTAACCAAGAACCTTCCTTAGTTTGAACCTTTTCTGCTATTTGATTTTTAACGTCCATTTCTTCCTTCAATTTCTTTCCTTTCATCTCTTCTTCCATAATGTCATCTAAAGCTGTACGCCTTTTGGCATCCTTTCTTATTTTTTCTTGGGTCTTGATCTTGCTAGTTGATGGAGCCTTTAGTATATTACCAGCAACATCCAATTTAGGCTTAGCTTGTTTTGTCATTCCTAGTTTAATGTTGAGTGCTATCGTCTCACCTTCATCACGCTGTAACTCTGTATATTGGGCCTCGCCATCATTCATCTTTGAACGCCCTAGTTCAATTTGTTTTTTAATGAAGTCCTGCATTCTTTCTTCTTCATCTTTTTCAAACTTTTCTCTTCGTTTAAGCTGCTCCTGTCTTCTAATTGTCTCTGGGTCTCGGTCAATATAAGCCACATACCAACCCTTCTCTGTTTCATCCACTACACAGTGGCCTTCACGACCCAGCCACTTAACAAAATCAGTCAGAGTTTCCCATTGTGTGGCATTCATATGTATATGATGTCTATCTTGGATATATTCTTGATACACATTGTTTGCTTGAACACGCTTTGTGCCAAACCGACGTTTGAGAAGACTAGTGTAACCATCCAAAAATTCCTGAGAAAAGCTATCCAGGTACTTATCAGGGTCTTCAGCAAAGAGGAGAAGTTGTCGCTGGTGACTTTCTGACATAGTGTGGCATTTGAAACCATTTTCATCTCTACATTGCTTTTCACACATCTGACAATACCAACGGAGTTTTTGTAAACCCTTGGCTTTCATCTTGTTGGCCAAGTCCTTTGGCGTACCTTTCTCTGCCTTCCCCATCCTGACTCAATCTCCTGAAATAAAAAGAATAGAAAGACATGATCCTCAAGAAACCTAATAAAGACTATGTGATGAATCATTTAAATAGATAGAGCCAATATGGTGTCAAACAAAAAATTATGTTCAGTGAAGCCCCATTTCTGCTTCCCTAGTGATACAACTGAATACATAGTAATTAGATAAGTAAAAGTAGTTTGATTCAACAGCATTCTATTTCTCTCTCTATCTATATTTTTTACCTATATACCCTGTAGTTATTTCCAGTTGCACAGTACACTAGTTCATTATTAATATGGGTTCCATTCTTAAAAGTCCCTGTTAATTTAGATTTTGTCTTAATTCTTTTTTTCTTTCAAATTTGATATAATAATGTGGATCCAAAAATTCGATTATTATTAAAGGAATATATTATGAAATAGATTAAGATGAATTATAGGAATAAAATATGAATTGGATAAACGATACACAACTGTGTTCGGGTGCATAGTCGGTGAGGGGCGGCGGAGGGAGAGGACAACTCGCCACCCCGATCCCTTTAAAACAACAGTACAGTATGCGGTTTCAACATAATTCCCATATTACAGGTATAGTATTTAGGTTCATTTAGTGCCGGGTTAATAAAATATTATCAAAAAATAATTAATTCCCCTAAAAATCCAACACTCAATCCCAGAGCAGTATCAGCTACTCTCCCTGACAGTGTTGCCACCACTCACCATCTCTCAAGCACTGTTTTTTTTAGTACTTCGAGTGATCCAGAGTCCCTTTTTTGTTAAATTAACCTAAATAAACAAAAGATCACTAAATTAAGGCTATACCACTACCCATGACTTTGCACAAAAGCTACAACTATGGTCACATTTCAACCAATCACATAAGCAATAACCACGTACATGAGACCCATGTAAAATGAGACCCTCACTGTACAGCTCCTCCCCGACTTACGACCTACTTGATTTACGACCACCCGCACTTACGACCTGCCTCAGTCGTACCAAAATTTTGTCAAATTACGTATTTTCGAGTACCAACGTTGGTACACAGACAAAATTTTCATTTGTAATTCACTTTAAAATGGTTGGCAAGCTTAAAAGTGAGAGTTTTGTGGTACTGAGAAGAAAAAGAGACACCCATTTTAGATTTTCTATGTATTATTTAACCATTTTCGACTTACGACCATTTCGACTTACGACCTGGATTTGGGTCCCTAACCCTGTCGTAAGTTGGGGAGGAGCTGTATAGAATTCAGAGGAGAATGACAAGACTAATCCCGGGCATTAGGAACCTTGAGTACAGAGACAGGTTAAAGCATCTTAATTTGCACTCCCTCGAGAGACGTAGAGCGAGGGGCGATATGATAAGAGGTGTATAAATGGAAGTCAGGGCTAAACAAAGGGGACATTACAAAGGTACTCAAACTATCCAACCAGGAGCAAACTCGTAACAATGGTTTTAAATCAGAAAAATTTAGATTTAGTAGCAAAATAGGTAAACATTGGTTTGGAAATAGGGTAGTGGACGAGTGGAACAAGTTCACGAACGCCTCGGTTAACGAAATTTTGGTTAACAAATTACCTTCCATAAGAATCTTCAATTCGGTTAACGAAATTTTTACGAAATCATGTCAACATGTTTTCGCTTGCTCACCAGCTGGAATATTAGTCCGCCAATACAGTAATCGGTTCTGGGGCTTAAATTCGTTCCCTTTTGAGTAAATATCAAGAAGGTTGTACTATTCAATAATATTCCAATTTTTATATTAAAATTTTTAGTCATTTTAACACTTATTTAACATAATTGCAGTACAGGAAACTAGTTTTTGGTGTGCCCAACAGCCACTTGACTCACCCACCAAGGCGTCAGTTTGTATCTCTGGTCAGTGGAAGTAACCTCTTGCTTGTGGCTCTCTTGAACATAGACTATTTTTACGTTTTTACAGTATAATTATTGGTCATTCTGAAATTTATTTAGCATATTGACAATATATAGTGCAGTGTTGATTTAAAGAAAATAATCTTGAATTACACCTTGTGAACTTAAAATTTTATGGGTGAAATGACGGCATGAAGCATGGGGTGATTTCTCTTCCACCCCCACTTCCTTCTCTTCTCCCTTCTTCTCCACCCCCACTTCTAATTCCCATCATCATCATCAACCAAGAGCCTTCTACATACACACCTCAAAGTAAGTGCACTTTACTGCATTTTTTTTTTACTTTGTATGTAATTTTCGGTGAGCTGGAACCAATTACCCAAAATCCCATTGAAACAATGGTTTCGGTTAACGAACGACCTTCTGGAACGAATTGTGTTCGTTAACCGAGGGACCACTGTATCATCATTAACTCGAATACGCTGGATAGCTTCAAACACAGGTTGGATGGATATATGAGCAATAGGGGTTGGGTGTAAATTGGACTGCCCAGTATGGGCCAATAGGCCCACTGCATTTTCCTCCATTCTTATGAATGTAGCAGTACTGTAGCTAAAAAATCATATTAAAAAATAAATTAAATAACATTGAAAAAAAAATTGCAGTATTATAGGTTAGGTTAAGCTAGGTTTGGTGAGTTAGTTTTATTCATTTTATGAACAGTAGAATACAGAATGTATCTTATGTTTTTTCATTGGGATTTGAACGAACATGACCTTTATAGCTGTAAACAACACAATGTAGCCACAAGACGAGAGAAAACGTACATAAGTGGAGGCTGTGGAACACCTTTCATGTAGGAAAAAATGGATCAAGCCATGTAAGTAATGGAGGAAAATATTACACCAATACCTCTCAAATCCTTGAATCCTTCAGTATAATCTACTGAAGTATAAAGCTATCATGGTGTCCTTTACGTACAGTTCTCCTAATTTTAGTGTTTTCTGAAGACTGTTGTACAACAGTTATTCCCAAGACGCAGTACAATGTTGTATTTTTTAATGACAGTCCGGGAAAGCTAAAGCGTTAGCTACTCCGTGCATCTTAAAGTGCCTTACAATAAAAGCCTATAGTGGACACTTGTCGTAGTTTGTGCAAGTGTGTTAAAAAGTGGTTATTTCTATTTTAAACCTAACCTAACCTGCTACATTAAAAAAAAGCTGCAGAAGTGTTGAAAGAAGACTTCACCAACCTAACCAAACAAACCTACCTTACCTAACTCCCTAGCCCTGGACCCCCTAGTATAACAAACAGAAAGAACTTACTATGATAACCATACGGTGTAATTTTACGTTTTTTGTGGACGTGAAAGTGGCCATCCGTACCTATCGGTTCTTAAGCATTAGCGTTGATCAAACCAGGACGGCTTGAAGAGACAAAGTATTGTGCATCTGCCCCTAATTATCTACCAAACAAAGCATTTACACAAGAAATGATTATCATATCAAAACTCAATGATGAATATAAAGTAAGAAAATAAACAGTAAAACAAATGACTCGTCTGCGGGTTAGTGGTCAATATTAACCATAAAGGTTCTGCCTCTACTGTATGGCACACATGAGTTAATCATTTTGTAACCATAACACCCTACCTACATATTAACCTTCTCCCTACACACATTATGCTTAACTCTAGAATAATAAAGGGAACAGCTTAATAAGGGCATCATTGGTATGAGGATTCAATTAAAAAAATCAATAAAATACCTGAAAACTTGACAAATATAATTGAAGGTGGAGAGGTTTCCTTGATGATGGGAGGGATAGTTATGATAAATATTATTGAAGGGCGATAATCATCTATATTTTCATGCAGATCGAAATAGATTTAAGGCTGACTTATATTGATTATTTTAATAAAAAATGCCAAAAAAATTAATCAGTTTGGGGAATAGTAAGTAAATATCAGGTGTCTATATTAGTAATCCTTGAGTATCACAGAGTTGTATCACTGCCGTAACCCCTTGGTGATATATCAACCTTTTTATATTATACTTTTGCTTTTATAATTACATACAAAATAAATGTACATTATATTGCACAGAACATTTTCTTTACTGGGAGAATCCGGCCAATTTCGGCTCGAAGTATTTATATATAAAAAAAACTCCCCAGAGATAAGGCGTTTATTGTAAGGCGTTTTAAGAAGCATGGAATAGCACAAGCACATAAGCATACACATTATACATTTGTCAAGGAGTTGTTTCTCCAAGGATTCTGAGACTATAAGAGGATAGCTCTCTGTTAAATTTTTTATTCTCCGGGATGGTGGCGTCACCAAGCGGCTGGAAAGTAAAAAAAAACTCATTATCCCGTATGGCGGCAGCTAAGTTAACATGATTATATTCGACTGGCATCGGCAATTTTTTTACTTATGGCTGAAATGGACTTATACTATCATACAATGTAGGAAAAACATCATTTAGCAACTCACCGGACCATGGGTGAAAGTGTAGGAGTAAACCCATAGAGTTTTACGGGTGTCGGTTTTCATCGAGTGAGTGGAATTATGTTAATTACCCTAAGTTTTCACTGTAGATGTTTTTTCTTTATTTATCGTCTATCTCGATTTCGGAACATCAATATATTCATCCTTTTTCGTATTATTTACACTCATTTTCATAACAATTTTCACCAATACGTATTTTTTTTTGTATGATTTTATAATTATTTATTTTTTTGGTATGATTTTATAATTATTATTTTTTTTATTTGGTTTCACTTTTGCATTATAAGTATAGATTTTACAGTACTTGTTCATTTATATCCAAAGTATATCGGCGTAACTGTTACACCGTTGACACTGTACGAGTTAAGCCTATTGTACCTTACAGGATATTTTCCATTTACAGTACACCAAATTATTAAAACAATTATATCGGCCGTAGGTTATTGATTTTCAACTTTAGATACCTAGGGATAATTTCTCAAAGTACCCCATTGATTATTTTGCAATAAAAATAATTATTTGTCAACTTAGGGAATATACGCCCTTTGGTTCTTTAGTAAGAGAGCTGGTGGTAGATATAGCTTTACACATGTTACACTGTTTTATATGAACAAAAATACTACAGACAGTTAACCAATGCACTTTATTGTAGTTTTTTTTGGAACAGGCTACCATCATTTTAGTAGTGATATAAAGGTATTTGTAAATACCTTTATGTTCTTTATATCAGTGACACCATTTGTTCACACCTCATATTGTGCTCTCTGGTTTATTGATGACCAACATTTAAAAAAGAAACTACAGTACAGCTTCAAAACTGCACAACTACCAATGTATTGCTGTAAATTTAAGACTGTAGGTTTTAAGATTAGGCTCCAACATATCTGGTTCAAAATATCTATACCAACTAGGACTATTTTTCTTTGTTTCCTTTACTGTTCTACCAACTATATGGGACTCTGACTATCTCATTTCTTGTCATGAGTCGCTGTTGTCTATACACCCCAAACGGCAAACCTGAGATCCTCTATCTAGGGGTTTTCAGTGTACATCACAAGAGTGTCTTGGCTCTGCAAGGGATGACCCAGGTGGAGTTGAGGCACTCTCTCTCTTTTCCCTTACTTTATGATCTTGAACAATAGTGCGGCTTGCTCCACATGCTTCCCTGTTGGGCGCTGTAAATGCTTTTGCGCTTCACCTTTCACGAGATGCAAAGGGGTGCCCAGAAAACTAGCTCCCTTGTGGGGCAAACTTGATAACGTTCTTGATCTTTATTTTACTTCGTACCTGTCACACTATTCATTTACCTGTATTCAATTTCTGCCCCCTTAGGGTGTTCTAATCACAATCTTATTTCTATTAAATCCAACTGGTTGCGACCACCTCCCCCACCCCCCTTTAAATGCCAACTATGGTACTATCGGAGAGCACACTGGCAATCCTTGTGAGAATTCTTCTCCGACTTTCCCTGGGATGAATGGTACTTTTACACTTGGGACCCCCTGGTATGTGCTGACACCATTACCGGGGTTATACTGGGTGGTATGAGTGCGTTTATCCCATCTTCCAAAACTTTCACTTTACAGTCATGGTTTGATTGCTCTTGTTCTTGTACCCATGAAGAAGAAATCTGTAGGGATTATGTATACAGTAATTTGCTAATTTTCTTAGCTCTCAGTGGCTGAGAGGTCACCGGAGGTTTACATTGACTTTTTTTGCATTATTTGGAGATGTGTCTAAATTCAGCTATACAGTTCCTGACATTACTTGTATATTATGTCTAACAAACCACAAAAATTGATTTGGGGGAAAGTAACACGACCAAACATCTAAGGGTTTCTCTGGGTACTTTGGTTTCCTCTGTAATCTATTAAAGTCGTAAGAAAGTAACAAAGAACAGACTGACCGACAGAATGGCTAGTAAGCCGATAAGCGGTGAAATGGTAAAAAATAATATAATAAAGACATTTTGAAGATACTGTATCTAGAAACATGTAGTGGAAAACAGATTAAATGATAAAGCTTGTATTGCAGGACAGATTAAAGGCCACCTCAGCATAGAGTTAAAAACATAATTATGTCTGATATCATGTTTTAAAGCATAAATTATTTTCCTCAAACAAAAATTATATTTAGTAAAAGGTTTGGATTAAAAGCACAGACACAGCTTTTAATTAATATAACATACATTAAAACTCAAAGGTAGGGAATTTAATACAAAAAGAATAAAGAAAAGAAATTTATTTGTAAATGTACATCTATTTTTTTAGAGCTTTATATAATATACAGCACATATTATTTACAGTAACATACACAAGCAAAAAATTTATAAAAATTACCTCACAAGAACGAAATACAGTACATAATAATAAAAAATTATTTACATTCAATCACAGTTCATAAAACTTTTGGTATCATACAAAAGTAATAACAGCTTCTAATTCAGCCCCCCCCAAAAGTTATTTATATTTACCTTTAAAATTATATTTACTTCTACGTCCATTATTTCCTTTCTGAGATGTCTTCTGTTTCAATTTAGTTACCAAACCTTTGAGTTCAGAAGCATTTTTAAGTTCCATTCCTCTTCCTAATATACCATTCTCGTTGAAGGTTTGTTTGGTAAAATTTTTGTATTCTCTGTTACTCCTTGCACTTTTAAGTTTGAAAGAAGATGCATTTTTTTCATGAACAGAAGAAGCTTGTCCTTTAGCATCTTCAGTGTGGAACACTTCTTTCCAATCAATGGAATAATTTGGGGAAGCTTCTAGTATCCGATGATTTGCAATGCCGGTAGTACTCTCATCCCATAAACAGAGCGCACCCCATGGTTCATTTCTCTCAGCATCCTGTTGACAAAATTAGAAATATTTTGATGATCAGATTGTAGATACAATCTCTAAGAAAGAAAAAATGCCACGTTCAACCCCTGATGGGTTATTACGTCATCCTAAAGTCCTACTGCGTTGTTTGCGTGGTGTGACTGCTGACATCAGTCAGATGATCAAGGAATATAGAGTAAGTAACTTTAACACCCTATAGCACTGTGTGCTGCCAAAGGTGATAACTGGTAACTTAAAAATCAATGACATACGTCGCCACCACTGCGGCGCGTCGCCTGCACCCTCGTTGACATTTGGCCGTTTGGTGTTACTTTTTCAAACGACTGCTTGCAGTTGTCACAACTGTGTTACTTGTAAAAAGGAAAAAAAAAATCACAGACAGTTAAGATTCCATTTTTCCCAACTGTACATCCTGGTAAGTACAGTACCTCAGGAAGCTGAATTTGGGAGTACATTACAGTAATTTCGATAAAGAACAAAGTTTTATCGGAATAGCTACACAAAATAGAATAGAACAAATTGCCATGATGTCATTCCTCTGACCTCAGTGTTAGTAGGTTTTACTCATGGGATTTCGCTTGAAACATCGCCTTCGTCAATTTATTATAACCTCTTGCATAGCTCTTGGCCCTGATTGAAACTAACATTTGTGTAAGGGAATCAACATGTTAAAGTTTAGATCCTAATAGAAGTCCATGCTGGAAAGTGACATTAGTCAAGGTGTAAGTTTTATATAGCAGAGGTTTCCAAGCATTTTCCAGTGCAACCCCATCTAGTACTGTCACCCATCCAGTGCGACAGTATGCTGTATATTTGAGGATCCTTAGAGTAAATACGGACATATTGATATATGTATTTAACCGTAAAAACAAGTAAGGAAAATGTATTACATAACTGAGAAGTCTAACAGTAAACACTGGCAGAAACAGAGGCTACAACTCTGTCATGTTTAATATGTGACATATGATCATTTAATGTTCTATACGTGGGGATATAATTACATGGTTAAGCAATACAACATACAATTTTCTTAGTTACATCTCTGTCATACTGTATGTATTTTGTATGTGACTTGTGTGTGTCATCATATAATTAATTTTCATTACAAGTTACATCAGTCATAATTCGCATGTAACACGTGTGCATTATAATTTAATAAATTTTCGGTTAACTGGGGGGTATAATTGTGTGATTAAACAACATAGCAGACAATTCTCTAAGTTTAATATACGGATACAGTGATAATTTTTATAAACACCATTGACGAGAAAGCTGCGTCACAGACTTCCACATTACATCAGAACCTTGATAGCTCGATTTTTAACCACTGAATGTCAGTTTGATAAATAACCCCAAACATTGATATGTCATCATAGATGGCAAAATTCATCCTTGCCCCGTTGTCAGTCTGTAATCCTGCTATTTCGAGGACAAAAGAGCCACACTGTTTTACATCTGTCTTGAACAGAAACTGAACAAAATCCAAAGATTCAGTAAGCAACTCAAGGAAACTATCATTGAAATTTGCGGCCATTTTTTGTCTGCATCCATGGGAGGTACAGAGTGCATTGAGCCGAGAACAATTCAAAGGTAGGAGTGCGAGTTTTCTGCTGCGTAACGTGTCATCAGCGTTCACCTTCCCTGTACAGTATATATAAATCAATAATAATAAATAAAATAATAAAAAAATATCTACAGGGTGTTCCCATTTGGCTGCTGGACAAATAAATTTGTCAATCGTTTGACTACACATGAAAGACAGCTGATATCCCTCACTCCAACCTCCCCCACTTAGCATAAACTCTTAACACACAGAGAAAGTTTATTTCCTTTTATGTTTCTGACTTTGTGGTAAGTTTGTTTTTGCACATTCTGTATGTAAGATTGTGTGTGCATGTAATGGAGAAAAAAAAAAAGTTAAGTATCTTTCTTCAAGATATCTTCAGGTCATGAGATCCAATAATTCCCCACTCCAACAATGGGTGACCTGACAATGCATCAGGTCAGTACTATACAGGACATTCTATCTCCATGAACATTGCAGATCATGAGATGGTTGTGACGTTGATGGGTCATGGTGGAACGTAACTTGCTGGAGAAACAAACAGAAGCCTAAACAAACGTTCTACCTGTGGGAACATTCACTGGACTTCTGGCACCATATCTGCAAACATCTTCTGATAATCCTCAACACATAAACCACTGAACTGGTTAAAACAGAAGGTAAGTTCTTACTCTGGGGAATCCGACAGTTTGGGATATTTGCTAATTATTTGTGACTTGACTGACCCCTGACAGGGTTGTACTTTATTTCTAAAAGCTGTTACTAAGTCTACTGAAAAATATAATCCTTATTAACTCACAACATCTGGGGTGCTGCCTTCTAGTAGATATCTTGCATGAGTAAGTTCTGCACGAAACCTTTCTACTTCCTCAAGAGTCACATTACGACTAACATTCAGTACACGCTCTAGAGGATTCTGAGGAAATAAGACATCTCATATGTTAATGGAAATTAAAATAAAGAAACTGCTGATATGATGTGGATCCACAGCATTATGATGGAGAAAAAAAAACACCAAAAATGTAAATCAAGTGTGTTTCAAGTAACTCTGTGCAGTATAGCCAACATGTCTTAAGTTTGCTGGTAAACATCTGTATACAGTATTTAAAAATAAGATTACCCTTCACCTTCATATTGGGGACCCAAATATCTTGAAAAGAGAGATAATGTAGCTTAAGAATTTCACTGTTGATAATAATATGAGATGCTCTGACCTCTTTTAATTGATTGTTGACATGTTATAAAGTGCCTAAAGTGATCAAACTTCATCAACTGCCTCAGATCCAGTGCTGTAGTCGAGATCACAGGGTCCGACACAAAGACTGAGACCACTCACAGTTTTAGCATTTATAGATCACCTAAAGGTTAGCCCACCTAGGTAGTGTTAAGAGTGGTTAAACTTCAGGTGGGATACACTAGAGGGAGGGAGGGAATCTCCAAGTGACTACTGTATTCACCATTACACTGAACTGTAATTTTCCTTTAGAACTTCAACATGGATATGCTAATGGATTCAAGTGAAGTTATAGGGAAAGTGACCTTGTTCAGAAAAGCAACAAAATCTGCCATATTTTCTCAGTTAAACTGTAATTTTCTACTTGAATTTAAAGCTACTTACTATCAGTCCTACTGAAACAACTTAAACTTACTTGGATGTACAAAGCATTATGCTCTGGTTTAATGAAACTATTTCCAGTTACAATAGATAGACCTCGTTCCCTGAAGTTAAATTGGTCGTAAAATTCAAAAAACCCTCTGAGTAGAGTCTCTAAAGAGTCTTTGTTCTCCGATGCTGCCACTTTTTCAAGACTTTTCGGGAAGATGAATCTATCACTTTCA
Organism: Homarus americanus; assembly: GCF_018991925.1. Classification (NCBI taxonomy): domain Eukaryota; kingdom Metazoa; phylum Arthropoda; class Malacostraca; order Decapoda; family Nephropidae; genus Homarus; species Homarus americanus. The sequence goes on along the minus strand of NW_024738685.1, from coordinate 397,590 downwards.
ATCTCCTCTTCATCCGGGCCTATAACATGAAGAAAATAATTAAACATAATTTTCTTTGCACTTGAATAGTATTTACACATAAAAGTACCAGCAACTGTAGTGATCTGATAATTATTTATAAATCTACAGCAGCACAAAATTATAATGTAATAATTATAATATAATAATATTTATTCAGTAAAATTGTCATACAGATTTACAATTGGATAAGCATGTTTATAAACTATGCAGTTATACTGTACAGTTCAGCATGGGGGTTCTGTAGAGGGGGGTTCTCATTATATGTTGGAAAATTATGGGTTTGGGTACATTTTTCCAAAGGGGGCATTGTCTAGAGAATTCCAAGATAATTCTTCCAGTCCCCAGAAAATTTGGGGGATGGGGGAATTTTTTACGTCTTTGAGAGATGTAATGCGCAATTTCCGGAACTTCCGTTAAATTTTTCCCGGTTCCCGGAAAATTCCCGAGTTGGGGGATTTTTCCAGCTTTGAGAGAGTCGTCTCGTTACCCGGAACTCTCTCATTCCAGGAAGTGCTCTTCACCAATTGTTCCGGCTAACAGAGATATCACTTATATGCATTCCGGCATGTACACTCTCAACAAAAACTTCTCGAATACTTGGGCACGATGGATGTGAGAATGGGCAGAATGGGGCTTGTCATCTTGGAATGGTTTCAGATTCTTTGCTCTTTTTTCAGATTGCATAGTTCTTATAGCATTCAAGAAGTTTTTGGTGAGCGTGTGCAGTAATACCCCTTGAAAGCTGAGGATGTGTTCCTGGAGAGAAATTTTAACAAATCAGCCTAGAATGGGGTCATTTTAACATGCTGTACAGTCGACCCTCATTAATTCGGACTAATAGGGGGGAAGGGTGTCCGTTTTAGCCGATTGTCCGAATTAACCGATTTAGGGGTTAATATTGCATTATATTTCAAAGTCATTGTTTTCGTCACGATTTTATCCCACTTTCCACTGTAATACGTAAGTAATTTCAGCAAAAATATTACATTTCCGTGAATGTATTATATCAAGCACAGTATGAATAGAATATCATTGTAATATAACAGTATTTTAACCGAAAACTAGTAAAAAAACGAATAACATCTCAAGAACATCGGAAGGTTAGGTAAAATCTTTTGTTTTCGTCATGTATTTTATCCTATTTTACATTGAAATACATCACGTTTCAGCAAAACTACTATTTATTTCCGAGAATATATTCATTCAGGCACAGTTAAGGTAAAATATACGTGTGATGTAACAGTTTTTTAACTGAAAACGATTCGAAAAACACGTTTACCGTCTAGCTGATACTCAACAGCTGGTGGTGCGTCATGCGTCGTTGTAAACAATAGGAGGTTGAAGTAGATTACCGGGTATTATATTAAGTGTGAAATATCAAAAAGGTTTTTATTACCAGTATTTTTTGTAGATCAATGAGAACTGTGATACCGTATATGATATGATAAGTTAGCCTGTGCTAAGAACTTCAACATAGACTACTGAAAACACGTTGTAAGGTAATTTAGCCTATTGTAAATTGGTGAGCTTCATCTGCTGAAGGAACTGCACAACTTTTCATTACTAATTGGTACATATTTTACGTTTCCATTGTTTACTGGCAGTAAATGGTAAATATTTTTCATGTCTGAAGCTAAAAGTTGCATCCCCTCCCCACACTAGTGGTGGAGATGTTACATTTAACCAAAAAGACGCTGGTGTTTTATCCCAGCAGTGGGTGGACCAGCATTTTAGCTTAAGGTCCGCGTAGGTAATATTCCTACAAAAAAAAAAAAGTTCGTTCAGATTTTGTCCGAATTATCCGAAATCCGGATTAATAATGTTATTTATTACCATTCAGTGATACATGATGGCTTGATTTGGTTACTTGTACACTTTGGCAACTGATCCATGAATAAACCAGGGCATATGGAGACGTATTACTCACTACTATAATATTTATATGTTCTGATAAATACGCTACAATATTATTTATTAAGTGCTGAAGATAGATCCTGTGGCAAGCACCAACCCTCTTGAGCAGTAATAACAATGGTGCTTGAGAGAAGGTGAGTGTTAGGGAGAGCATGAAGGATCAGCTGATACTGCTATACAGTATAACCAAGAGACCAGGAGTATAATACGGCACAATGATTTTTCTGAAGTTTATTGTGGGAAGTTTTGGGGGAAAATTTATTATTTTACAATAATGGTTTATTATCCCAGCACCAAATGAACTTAAATAATATGGGAATTATGGTGAAATAGCATATGCTGTTGTTATAAAGGGATCGCAGGCTGGCGAGCGTGTGAGAGTTGTCCTCTAAGTCCAGCCAGCACTCTCCCTCCTCCCCCACCACCCTCCTCGTCTTATCCGTGGTTACACACCCAGACGTAGTTTTTTTCCCCCCGCTTCATTTCTTTACTATATGCAAACCCTCCATTGTATAAGAACTGAATCAGGTTTTCTAAACTTTCATTTTTTGGTGTTGGAATACTTGTGTAATTAAAAGGCCATGGTGAGGTACAGTATACAGAACTGTACTGTACTCTGGCATGTCATGGTGTGTTGCCATCTCCCACACAGAATATACCCCCACTCTCTCATCATCAAAAGGACATACCTGGCATGTCTTTCAATTTCCATGACTTTAGGAAAAGCTGGGAGGGTGAAATTGCTCTCATATGGTACTAATCTTATTCTGGGACACACTGATATCCCACTAGAACTAGTCAGATTTTTTTTCCTCTCTTGTGTTGGTTGACTATTGAGCTTACTGTATTTATCTGTTTTCTTACCTCTTTCTCTGAGTGACCATGCTGGTCTGTTTACATGTTTGATAACAGACTGACCACCACATGGTGGGCAGTGGGTTGCCAGCTGAGTGATGGGAGTGTGTGCACTTGCATGCACACACTCACACTGATAGCATGTTTGGTGACCATATCAGCCTCTCTGAGTAAAGGGGTTAGCTCAAATGTCATTTCTTAAAACCTATCCCCATGTCATTCTTGGCCTTGTCCTACTCCTCTCTACATTTAAACTCGTGCACTTCTCGATCCACTTCGTCTCATCCAGAAATAGACAAATAAATTAATAAATACACTTTAACAACTCTGACTTTATAAATAATGTCTGGCACATCAACCACAATATTACCTGAATTAATATTCAGTGATTGAAGTGATGCAATTACTGGGGTTGACACGTTCATTAGATAGAAGATGACCATTAGCGTCAGAGAAAAGTTTGTTATCCATCGTCCTGAATATGGTGAAGTTATGTGTCGGTCTCTTGCCCATCGGCGCACAGCAAACACAAGTGGACATACTCTTGAATCCAAGCTCCCATACATGTACAGCATCTGACTCATGTAGAAACCAGACCTATCCAAAATAAAAATAAAATAAATATAACTGAAATAACAATATAGTAACACTGATATTGGCATAAATATGTATCTGTAGAGTTCATAAATACTGTATATCCAAAATTAGTATATAATACTGTATTATATAATGATGACACCGGTACTTTGAGAAGGAAAGGTGGAGGGAGCCAAGCATACAGCTGATAGTCTGACAGATTCTGAAATTACCTGTGTTCAGAGGCAGGTAAACATGCCTAAATTTACCAATTAGATGTTGTCTTTCAAGAAAACTGCTACTTTGGTGATTAATCAGTGGTTAGCAAGAGTGATGTCCAATCATGATCAACTTTTACTTTGAAAAGTGTAGGAGTTGAACAGAGACTAGGAATAACCCTTTGCACATTAACAAATTATCTTCAATAATATAATTACAATACTATTTTTTCTTTTAATTTTGTTCAACTGTACACTACTGAGTTGTACTGCATATCAAACACCGCAATGAATAACAAAATTAATTGTCACCATAATTTCACATTATAACTCGAGTCCTAGTAATAGTGTCATTATAATCACCAATAATTTTACTAACCTGTTTGACATAGTAAGATCACAGTCTACATCAGTTAGGTTTTGGCGGTACTTGATTATAGGAACCCGAGCATTAAGAATTTTTCTGACCTGAGGATTAAAATCAACGTAAAAAGTATGTCTGTATAGTTCTGATATTCAAACAAGGTGAAAGCAGCCATGTTTCACCAGCCACACTAAATTTAATATCAAAAACACTGAAGTACTTTATTTCATTTGTAACTCATTAGCCTCTTCTGGTTCTTATGGAGACGCTTCTATAAAGATTGCCACACATTTATTCATAATCTTGGAAGCACTTCAGTATCTCTTGCTTTCTTATACACTAATACAGTGTAAACTTGATAATCTGTCATGGTTAGGATCAACCAGTTGTCCAAAATTTGGATTTTTATGGTTTCTAGAATAGTAAAGTGTACAGGGGCCCAAACCTTTAATGTAAGAACACCATTAACCCCTTGTGTACAGGGGTCTCTCTGTGCTGAATAAAATTGTCTGGCATTACCCAAATAAAATATTAAAAGTGGCATCCCCATAGTGAAGGGGTTTTATTAGCTTTCATAATAAATGAAGACAATCAATCATCTGATGAAAGTCTAAAGCTTCCCTTACCCCCACTAGATGACATACAGGCACATCGTTTGATAGCACTGACCAGCAGCACCCATGCAGTTCACTCACAGGTCACAATACCCCCAAGATCTTTTGTTCCATCACTCACTTTGAACCTGAACAACTACAGTCCAGAAGGCAGTCATAATACTCTTTAACACAATTACAACGGATGCTGTGAATATTTTCCCTCAGGCTCATGGAGTAAATGTAATGGGAGAGTGTTTGTCCATTCAAAATGAGATGATAAGATGCATAGTTTTAGTGTCAAGATGAGAAGCGTAGTTTACTCTCTTACTCGGAAAACTTTTCCCGGCACCCAGAAACATTCTGGGCATGTGGGATAGTGTCTGTCTGTGTGCGAGTTGCATAGTTTAGTCTCAGAAGCTTTTCCCAGTACCTGTAAAAATTCCAGGGATGTGATTTTTTCCAAGTGTGAGAGATTTGTCTCATTTCCTGAAAATCTCTCATTCCCGGAAGAACTCTGCACCGACTGTTCCGGCTAACTGGGGGATTACTGTACAGTACTTGGTTTCAAAATGTAATTGCAATATTTTCCCTTTTTTTCTTTTGAAGCAATTACTTACTAAATTTTTTCTGTACTTTCACTGAGTAGTGACCATAGTGCTTGAGGCAATTTTCTCCAGGATAAATTTGCTTTGGAAAGAGAAATGTCAACAGAATGTACAAAGACAAAAATAAATGTTGTATTTACTTGGGAACAACCTGGTACAAAGTTGTCTATAATGTCCGAGATGATTTCCATGCGACGCTGCAATGCCAATCTACTATTTGCAGATGAAGGGGCTTTCTTGGCTTGAAACACCAGCCGCTGAGTATTATCCTGAGGGGTAGAGTGAAATTTGTGAATACAAAAAAGGAAAAGATTGTACAGTAGGACTCCATATACCATAATGGTTATATTCTTATACAATGCAGCTTTGTAGAAAATCACCTTAATGAGAAGAAACTTGAGCCAATGTTCCCCTCCCAAATATTATTAGAAATTCAGTACTGTACTGTACTGTTGTTTAACCATTGTCATACAGTTCACCAGATAGCTGAAGAAGGCATATGAAATCCATTATAATACACATAGTACTATTGCACAGAAGCACAAACACAATACAGTATAAAAGTTATAACAAATGGTGCAAGGAGCACAGCAACACTGTCCTAGGGTAACGAGACATGCAGTGAGTGACACTGCTCCTGCCAGTCAGGTATGTCCAAGTTGGTGGTTGGAAGGCTCACTACCTATGCCAAACTGAGCTTGACTCATTATAATAATTTGATTGCATGGCAAAATCCACTTATAATACAGGTGATATAATATTTTATAAGATGTGTTATATTATTAATTTCTGTGAAGTCATATTAAATGCAATAAACTCATGAACATTCATGGGATCATTTTTGTGTGCAACCTGTGGATACATGAATCTACATATTATTGATTAACCAAATTTATGGTGAAAATAGGATGCCAGTAGGTTCCAGTCATGCCTGTTACCTGGGAAATGTTAATTACAAACTATTGGGCATGGGCTCCCCTCGGAGTTGGATAAGATCTTCTGCATTAGCCAAATAAAAAATTACAAGTGGCATCCCGTAGTGAAGGGGTTAAACCTTACTGGATTTAACTTACACACTTCATAGTTACCCATTTCATGTCCATGTTTCCAACCTCAAAAATTTACTTGTGTCATTCATGGCACTCTTACTCTTACAAAGTGGCTAGCAAAGATGAGCATCTAGGTTGGCCTATCACTCCATCTACTTTGCCCTCTCAATTACCCCCTCCCCCCCCTCAGTGTCAGTGGTCTCCATCTACGCATCACAACTACTGCAGTGCCTTTATTACATGCTCTTTACCATCCCCTCCTCTTGCATCCTTCTTACATCTCCATTGTCCATACCCTCTCAGCTTACTTCTCTTTACCCATTTCATCACTCCAAAATTTACATCATCTGCCTTCTCTGCCACAACAAACACCCCACACATTTCAATGTCTTTTACCCCTTCCATTCTAGTAATTCCACATGCAACCTCAGTTAGATCAGTAATCTTTCATTACCTCTGGGAGTAATGACTCTGACTTGCCAGCAAAGAGGAAACTAGGAAAAGTGGGTTGGCGGTAGGATGGACATCCAGTCATAAAACTTGCTTCAAATTTGCCTTATGGCAACTGGGACACCATGCAGGTGGTCAAGGGTAACCCATGCAAGTGTGGAAAATGGCTGTAAAGGAGTGATGATGATGATGTCATAGCTAGAATTTTGGGGTATGGTGACCATAGATACGGTCCTTAAATATACTGCCCAGTATGGGCCAATAGGCCCGCTGCAGTTTCCTCCATTCTTATGTTCTTAAATATATTGGTTTAATCCTGGACCTTTATGTGTAGTGCTGGCCACACTGGCTCCTTGCATACCGAAGGCTTAGTGTACAATGAGCTGTATCCACTTGCCCTTGAGACCCAATTTCATTTTCAGTAAACAAAATTATAAACTTTATACCCAAGAAGAGAAAAGGATAAATAAAAGTGAATACAGAAGATCCTTGCAATTCCTAATTTCGACGAATCACAGTAAGCAGATGGTGGCTAGCTTGCGAGCCTTTTCCTGCAGCACAATGAATCACCCCACGCAGCATCTCGTGTTGTACTCTCAAAACTTTAGTGTTTCTGTGTGAAATAGCCCCTAAAAGACTGCCTAGTGTCAGCTCTAGTGATGCTAGTGAATCATTAGATAAGTTAAAAGAAGGGATGAGTGCTGCCGTGGCTGGTCAGTTGTTTGGTATAGGTACAGTAGTGGACTAAGGTAGTGTAAGTTGCTATTTGTGGTTTTGCCTATTCATGGAACCTCACCCCCATGAATAACAAGGGTTTACTCTAATACATTTTTCCAAATGAAAAAAGTTTCCCATTCCACAGTACAGTACAGGCATTTCAGGTTTGTGGTAGGTGAAATATCTACAAATATTAAAATGAGCCAGGTTTTTTATATCGTGGATAATTATAATCAATGCATGATTCCTAAATATGCATACATTAAGGAGTTTACTGGACACTGCCCACCTGTGCACCAATACCCGAAAGCTCCAGTATCATGTCCAAATCACAATTGAAGTTTCCAAATGAGTTGACAGAGGAACCAAATGGAAGAACTGTGGCTCTTGGAAATAACCCCGACAAAGCCACTTCTATCTGTAAAAAAAAAAAAATAATAATAATAAATAAAATACCTATAAATGATGATGGATAATGCTGGCTTGTATTAAGCAACAAGAGTAAACCAGATTTAGGGCCTCATGTGTAAAGGGAGTGCCACAGCAGAGTACATATTTTATGGCAGTAAGAAGGAATGAAGAACAACAAATGAAGCGAATACTTGTACCTGCTTCGTAAGCTCAACAACTCGTTATACAGTGATCCCTTGGTTAACGAACAGTTCGGTTAATGAAATTTGGATTAACGAATTACCTTCCATAAGAATCTTCAATTTAGTTAACGAACAAAAATTCGATTAACGAAATCCTTACGAACATCACGTTTTGTTGTGAGCATCAGCTGATGGGCTAGTCTGCCAATTCAGTAATCCGTTCTATGTTTACATTCGTTTCCAGTGGAGTAAATATCAATAAAGTTGTGCTCTTTAATATTTTGGCATTTTTTATATTAAAATTATTCGTCATTTTAACATTTATTTAACATTGATATTATATGCAGTACAGGGAACTAGTTTTTTGTGAGCCCATCAGCAGCTTGACTCGGCCACAAGGCGTCAGTTGGGCTTTGAAAACAGTTGGTGTCTTGAATATTTTTGCCTTTTTCATTGAAATTATTGGTCATTCTGAAAATTAGTTAACATATTGATAATATATGGCACAGTGCAGTGTTGATTTAAAGAAAATATTCTTGAATTACACCTAGTGAACTTAAAATTTTATTGGTGAAATGACGATATTAAGCATGGGTCCACTGAAAGGTGATTTCTCCTCCATCCCCACTTCCTTCTCTTCTCCCTTCTCCTCCACCCCCACTTCTAATTCCCATCATCATCAACCAGGAACCTTCTACATACACACCTCAAAGCAAGTGTACTTTACTGCGTTTTTTTTACTTTGTAGTATGTACTTTTCGGTGGGCTGGAACCAATTACCCAATATCCCATTGAAACAATGGATTCGGTTAACAAAATTTTTGGTTAACGAACGACCTTCTGGAATGAATTGTGTTCGTTAACTGAGGGACCACTATATTACCAAAATAACATACTAAAAGGATTTCATCATTCATGTTTGACAGAAAACAGAGAATTAATATAAATGCATTCTGGTTCAGCTGAGCTACAGTGCTACATGGCATCCTGCAAGGGAACGTATTAGGCCAAATCCTACTTGTCATACATCAATGACTTATCTGAGTGTCTTTCAATGAATATTTTTTGCTAATGATACAAAGTTGTTAAAACTTATTTTGCTTGACCAAAACAGTTAACAGTCACATATATATATATAAGTGATTACTCCATCTTAACCCCTACAAATGTAAGGTGATACCTACTGACAACATTAGAAAGAAGCCACAGAACTTATAAGAATAAGTCAACAGGGTAAACAAGATGATTGGTCCCATCCACCATTCAATCACCCACTCAGGTTTAACTACAGTTAAATATCAAACAGTATATAGCAGGATCCAAGGACATATCCAGACCCTGAAAGTGATTGATTTGCAGGCTGTGGGTCTGGGCTTCCTGGGTTAAAGCATAATGGGTGTATAGTATTTTTTGTGTAAATGAAAGAAAAAGTTGCAGTATAGTATCATATTTCATAATCATCACAAATACTCCAAAAGAAGCTCACCTGTCTACATGTCAAAAACCTTAATCTCCAACCTAATTCTGTCAACTTTTGGCCATCATACACTTTCTGAATTTGCTCTGAAATCTGAAAATAAAGAATTCACTCAGAGAATGTGAAAGTCTCTTGAACAAAATTAAAAATCTTAAACCTAGATATTGTAGGGAATCACTAATTCCATCTTGCACAGCATAAAAAGTGGTATATTTCACACAACAGAGCAGAAACAATTCATGTGAGAAATCTACTTACATCATTACACTGAAAAATTTGTTGCTGGAGTTCTTCTTTACTGTATTTGATATTTGGAGTGACAAGCTCTAACAGGTCTTGGGTAATATGTGCATTTGTGGTTTCATTAGATGACTTTCCAGCTGCTAGCCACACAAGAGGTGAATGGGCAGGGATGATGTTTTTGACAGATTGTGAACATGCGAATTGAAGAGCTTGGTCAAGGGACGAGGATTCTTTGAACTCCACAAGAATCATCTCCTGAAAAATAATCAGTTGCAATAAGAACATGATAATGGAGGAAACTGCAGCCGGCCAATTGGCCCATACTGGGCAGTCCCGTTTACACCCAACCCCTATCACTCTTATATCTGTCCAACCCATATTTGAAATTACCCAGCTTGTTCAAGTTAATGGTGATGTTTGGTAACTTGTTCCACTCATCCACAACTCTATTTCCAAAACAGAGTTTACCTATCTCGTGCCTAAATCTAAATTTGTTTAATTTAAAACCATTGCTACGAGTTCATTCCTGGTTGGATAATTTAAGTATGTGTATTCTACCTTCATTATGTCACCTTTGTTTAACCTTGACTTCCATTTATACTCCTTGCTCATATCGCCCCTCACTCTACATCTCTCGAAGGAGTGCAAATTTAGATGCTTTAATCAGTCTCTACACTCAGGATTCCTAATGTCTTGTCATCCTCCTCTGTACACTTTCTAGAGATTCTATATCCATTATTTAGTACAGTGGCCAAAACTGGTATTTCAATTATGACAGGCCCAACTAATATCCCTGTAAATTAAGAATATCAGATGATCATACATAATAAACAGGAACGCCCACACATGCCTACGCCCACGTAAGCGACCGTTAGGAGAATTGACCAGATGTATGGGCTCTCGTCAAACCATATGGACTCATTTAGTCACTCTCAAGGAACAATAGATGTAGACCTGTATTGGGTGTCATGAATTATCCTCATGACACCCGATTGGTACAGAGCACTTCCGGGAATGAGAGATTTCCGAATAACAAGACGACTCTCAAAGCTGGGAAAAAAATCCCCCATCCCCGGAATTTTCCAGGTAACGGAAAAATTTTCTCGGAATTTTCGGGAAAATGTGCCCCTCGGAAAATCGTTTCCAAAGCCGGAATTTTCCAGAAAATTCCGGCTTTGGGAATGATTTTCCGAGAAAATTTCAATTCTGGCAATCAGAGAGTTCCGGGTTTGAGGGATTCCGGTTAGCAGAGATATTACCCGGGACTGTAATATAATTTGTGTAACCTTTCCTTGAAGAAAATATTAATAGCAACTGTTGCACATACTAATACAGTACTGAATTTCAAATACTGTACAGGTGTAAAACTTTCATTACCGGGTAACTAATATACCAGAGTATTTACTTCAATATTAGCCATCTTTTTCCAAATGTGGGAAGCAAGTTTTACTGTAAGACAAAATTAGTGCAATAATATAGATGAATAAAGTAAAATAATATAATGTCTGTTTGACAGTTTTTAAAATAAAATTCTATACAACTTCTTGATAAACCTTTACATAAGAAACAGCCTACAGTACAGTACCTTATTATTATTACCAGAGTTGACAGTGTAATGAAACATCTTGTGGACACTGCCATACTGAGAACACACTTGATGTAGGGCTAATGCAGATGCTAGCCCAGCCACCTCCACAAGTAGTGATCTCTGAGCCTCTTCACGTCGACCTCTAACGAGTTGGTCAAGTGGTAGAAATGATGAACCTAGAATTCAGACATGTCATACTATACCCAATAAGGTAACCACTATTCATTTCTTTTCATGAAATGGGAGCTATTGATCAATTCTCTGTCCCATTGTTTTCATAACATTCGGCTAAGAACATGAACGAGTTACTGCATCATGTGGCCTGTGTGACCTCACTCAGAAGGACAAAAGACCAGTACCAGCCATCAACTGTAAATTATAATTTGTATGTTCATGTTTCTTTGGTTGGTTAGGTCAGGTTCTAGTAAATGTCACCTCTTTTATAATGCTTAGAACATCTGTGGAAAAAATAAACAAAATTAAACAACTTCTAATTAGGTATGTTTATAGGGTATTATTACAGTTTCAGCCACAATTTCGTGTTTCCATTAGTTATATCTTGTCAATTGGAACAACTTTTTCTAATACCACTTCCATCACAAGTGGATATTAACCGAGAAAGTAAATTCACATAAGAAATGAACATAAATCTGCAGTCACTGCTTGTCGTGCCAACCCGTTCAGTCTGAGCTACAGTACTCTGAAATCCACAAAAAAACATAAAATTACAACATGGTGTTTCAACGGATGAATATTAATCTAAGTACTTTTTGTTTAATACAGCGGGGACAGTTAGGAAGTTAGGCAAGGTTAGGTTAGGTTTCTTTGGTAGTTAGTCAGGTTGTATGAGGGGGGAAAGGGGGGGGGGTGATAACTCCAAAACGCCTCATTTTTGACGGAAATGAAGGTCAAATTGGAATGAATCACCAATTACAATGGGGATAAAATGTGGGCTAACAGTAGTTGTGGCTGAAACTGTCAAATTTACCGATTATAGCTACACAACCATCGACTCACGGTGAAATATATGCCAAATGCCGCCAGTCCCGGTCAAATATAGCTCTCGGGTTGTTCGCCGGTAAGCCAATCACAGCCACTCACGGTAAAATAGCGTTAGTAGGAACTTAGCCGGTCACGGCCAAACAGTGGATATATTGCAATAATGTCATTGGCTTCAACTCACCTATTACTGTTTTAGAATAAAGCCTGGGTAATAAATGGTATGCCTTCCTGTGACAATTTACACTCCATTTAATTGTGCGGCAGAGTGGAAGAGTCACACACGGTATCATCTTGTGTGTAAACAATGGAGGCTGCCATGGAGCTGGTGTTCACCGATGAGAATCCGGGTTCATCTTGTTCATGTGTCTGTGTCCGGTAGGCTGTATAATATATATATACTGTATATATAACCACAAAAAACACGAAGTTCCTCACCCCTGAAGATGTGAATTACACGAAACCGCTTGGGAACGTCGTGTTTCCTTGTGGTTATCAGTTTCTTTACTAAATCCTCAAGTTGACAACATTTCTAACTCTAATATTAAGAATAATATGGATCTGGTTGATAAACTCAATAATTTGCACATTAATTGTGATTTTAAACTGGTCAGTTTTGATGTAACATCACTCTTTACAAAGGTCCCAGTTGATGATTTACTAGAGTTCCATTATTGCTTCCACCTGTTGTTTTATATAACAGAGCAGATAGAAAATGATGTCAGAAGTAGTGAAAAAAATATAGGATAAATAAGAAATTAATAGTTTTTACAGGGAAAGTGAAAAGTTTCTTTGGAAGATGGAAATTGGCTCTCGATGAATGACTAGGCTACGTTAATGATGTGGAGTGAAGCCATAGCTGTTCAATATGTTCCTGAATTGAGTAATAAGAGTAAGAATATTGGAAATGATGAAATCTTGGTAAATAAAGGTACTGTACAGAATGTATATAGGAGATGTTTACAGCTGGTAGTGATCTAGGGCGATTCAGAAGAAAAGTTGTGTTAGTGACTGAGCCGAGAAGAATGTGTATTAAGAGGAAGTTAACAGTGAATGTGAACCAAAGTAAAGGATTAAGGATCCAAGTAGAAATATGAGACAAGGAGAGAGAGTTGTTATAGAATGGAGGTACATTGAACTGCAGTATAACAGGGAGTGGATTTCCAATAGGGTTCGCTTTGCATTTACAGGTACTACAGTATATGATTTTTTTTTTGCAAAGAAATATACCATGTTAAATTTGTTGTGCTGGAGTATTACGTCTTGATACTGCTCTAGTCTAGTTAATAATATGTTCATCAAAGTGAGTCGCTGCTATGTAACCCAACGACAATTGTCTGACCTCTTCTTGTGCTCAGTGCGTTATTATGAGTTAAAAAAATACACACGTACTGAACTGGTAAGCTTGGTCATTCTAGCTTTTCAGTGTTTGTTAGGTTAGGTGTTACAAGGGACTGACTGCTTTGTTACACCTGTCCTTGTGTCCGTCACAAGGGGGTTTACAGTTCGGGTAAATTAAGGTGATTTTTTCAGTGCATCTTCCTCGAACTTGAGAGATTTTTTGCTCTTGACCGACGATGTGAATGCCATGTTATCTCAGACACACTTGATTACTCGAAATTTGTCTAAAATGCGAAAAAATGAAAAATCTTCATATATATATATATATATATATATATATATATATATATATATATATATATATATATATATATATATATATATATATATATATATATATATATATATATATATATATATATATATATATATATATATATATATATATATATATATATATATATATATATATATATATATATATATATATATGTGTGTGTGTGTGTGTGATCTTTTTTTCATTTTTGTGTTTATGGTTCTTTATTATTATTATTATTATTATTATTATTATTATTATTATTATTATTATTATTACATTTTCGCCCCCAGGCCCCGATGTGAGTCAGTGACCTGTGCCCGGGTGGGCTAATCCTCGTAAAAAAAAGGTAAAAAAAAATGAGTCAATATAGTTAGTGTAATTAAATAGTTTTGTTTCTCAAAAGGGTGAAGATATGTCTTATTTCTTATTTCAAACGTGCATAAATTGTTGTAAGTAATACTCCGTAGGGAACTGTGCTGAAGCTGTGGCATTTATATTGTTCTTAAATAGCTCTAGTTACAGCTAATGTACGAGTATAAACACCGAGAGGTTACCCACAGCTCCACATGCAAGCTGCTCTATACAGTACAGGGTGGACTTGATCGAACTGTTACCTTCTTCTTTATATATATACATTTATCGTTGTATGAGAGCAGTTAATCATAACAAAACGCCTTCAGCTTGCCATCAGAACCAAGTGCAACGATCTTTCTAGTCTAGTTGTGGATTGGGTCTCCTCTCTACCTTACCACGATTCACTTTGTCAATTCGAACCTTGAAATTCTGAAAGGCTTATGAGTGATATATTTATATGTTCTACTCTCTTTACTGAAATTAAGCAAAGCTGGTGGTATTAGTATTAGACTTGCTTTTGGGTTCAGACGATCAATTCCCGGGATGTGTTACTCTGGGTATGTTGGTTGTACACATGTCTTCGGTAGATAATAAGAGGATTTGGGGTAAGTGACGATTCTCGGAGGTAATTAGAGGTAAAGTAGCAGCCAGAGAGGAATGGTTTGAAAATAGCAGTTTTATAACAAAGATCATTCACACGAGCAACTATCGAAAATTTTACTCTCAGTACTTCTCCAGAGAGGAAAGTAACAAACTTCCTTTTTTTTTTTTTATAAATAATATCTCAAAATATTAATGATCAAATCGTCTTGCAGTTTCGTTACTTCAGTGACAAATGAAATAAAAACGATTTTGCGAGTTCATTACTTTTAAGAACTGTATATACTTGTAGTTTTTGTGCATTATTTATCGCGATATTAACAATTTTAGTATCACAAAGGCTGCAAAAAAGAGCGTTGATATGCCTCAGACAGAGAGAGCAAGGCTAAAAACAGAAACATAGAAATGAAGAGAAGGGGAAATGGTTAAAGGCAAGTTTAAGGGAAAATGAAAGGAAACCAGTGATTTAGGCCTAGGAAGAGATGTGTGAGGGTGACGTGCAGGAGATTCCTGGCGTCCAAGTCCCTGGAAGACTAAGGTGCTCCCCAACCACCACCTCCCTCTCGACGCTACCGGGACGCCCCCACTGTTCCTCCCTGGCACACTTCTGTAATTACACGTTAAACATTCACTAATAAGTAAGTAGGTATTGTAATTATAACAAAAAATAATCTTTTTCATTTCCGACGGAATTCAGGGAGTGTCCCTCGCTGGTGCACTAACGTCTTTCCCTCAGATGATGTCACCTGAGGCAACCCACAGCCTCAGCGCTACTCGGAATTAAATTTACACAAAATTCGACAATAATCACCACAACTGCAAGGCACAAAATCCCTTAGCTCAGTTGGTCTCATGTGTCCTTGTGACATTGTTCCCGTTAGTCAAGAATGGTCGGCCCATCATGAGAAAAGTTTCATAACAAAAGAGCGAAGAAAGGCCCCGGCCCGTAAGGAGGCACCTGGCCCATTGCCCGCACTGCTTCCTCACCACCATTCACGGGAAAATATCTCACATCAACATATCTCTTATTTTTCGGGGTATATATACACTTAATATACAAATAATCATGGCTAGTTTACACGTAATAAAATAAATAATAATATGCCTCAGCCTAAAGCTTGTGAGTGGGTGCTGGTCGCCTGGGTACATGATCTCCTTCCTAGGTGTAAGTAACAATGGGACTCAGGTAGGGGTTGGTTGGCTGAGACGATCGGTCACGGTGACTGTGTTGTAGTATCCCCCAACACTGCTGTAACCTATGTGTTGTAGTATCCCCCAACACTGCTGTAACCTATGTGTTGTAGTATCCCCCAACACTGCTGTAACCTATGTGTTGTAGTATCCCCCAACACTGCTGTAACCTATGTGTTGTAGTATCCCCCAACACTGCTGTAACCTATGTGTTGTAGTATCCCCCAACACTGCTGTAACCTATGTGTTGTAGTATCCCCCAACACTGCTGTAACCTATGTGTTGTAGTATCCCCCAACACTGCTGTAACCTATGTGTTGTAGTATCCCCCAACACTGCTGTAACCTATGTGTTGTAGTATCCCCCAACACTGCTGTAACCTATGTGTTGTAGTATTCCCCAACACTGCTGTAACCTATGTGTTGTAGGTATGGAATTTCAAGGACAACAATGCTACAATCAGGTAATTCATCCTCCAGAATCGATAAATCCTGAATATAATTTGAACTGGATATTGGGTAGGCAGCATTTGCAGTGAGGCAGAGGTAGGTTCATTCTGTCTATGGTAAATGTCTCTTTCATATTATTATTATTATTATTATTATTATTATTATTATTATTATTATTATTATTATCGTCGTTGTCGTTATTAATGCTGGCGCTTTTGATGTTCCTGTTTAACTATTATTATTATTATTATTATTATTAATATTATTATTATTATCATCATTACTATTATCATTGTTATGTTATCTTGGTTATATGGCAGCACCATTCATGCGTGATCCATGACTGTGTTGGTCACTGTTATAGAGCCAAGAGATCCTCACACACCTGCCTCAGTTTGACTTTGCTGGTAGAGTTTAAAAGCTTGATGGACGACCTGGAAGAGGTGTGTGTGTGTGTGTTGTAGTCTTCCTCAACACTATCTATCTGTCTATCTGTCTGTCTGCATGAAACTGATACCCCCACGTCTTAAAGGAGA
This sequence comes from Homarus americanus, assembly GCF_018991925.1. Lineage (NCBI taxonomy): Eukaryota > Metazoa > Arthropoda > Malacostraca > Decapoda > Nephropidae > Homarus > Homarus americanus. The sequence continues at coordinate 380,535 of NW_024738685.1, read as the reverse complement.
TATAAAACAAAGCAAGGTAGAGAAAGAGATGGGAAAGACAGGAAAGGGGAAGGAGAAAGAAAAAGAAACGAGAGAGAGGAAGAGAAAGAAAAAAGAGATGAAGAGAAAGAAAAACGAGAGGAAGAGAAAGAAAGGCAGAGATGAAGAGAAAGAAAAACGAGAGGAAGAGAAAGAAAAAAGAGATGAAGAGAAAGAAAAAAGGGATGAAGAGAAAGAAAAAAGAGATGAAGAGAAAGAAAAAAGAGATGAAGAGAAAGAAAAACGAGAGGAAGAGAAAGAAAAACGAGAGGAAGAGAAAGAAAAAAGAGATGAAGAGAAAGAAAAACGAGAGGAAGAGAAAGAAAAAAGAGATGAAGAGAAAGAAAAGCAGAGAGGAAGAAAGAAATAGTGATATAAAGAGAAAGATAGACAGATCTACTCCTGTCAGTTCTCTCTTGGGAGGAAAATATCTCTGGAATGGTTATCAATTTCCTCGACGTTGTAGGACCCACAGCTCCCGGAACTTTCATCGTCGTCAAAATTAACGAGACTGTGGTTACGCCTGGGTGAGTTCAGCTTTGCAGGAGCGATGTCTCTGCTGGAAGGTGTGGGATACTCTCTTGGTGTGGCAGGATGCTCTACTGAAGATAATGGCCTTATACAGGGTTTCTAATATAAGTCAGGGGGAGAGGATGTACATACCTTTTTTGGAAACTGTGTGTGTGCGTGGCTGTGTGTGTGTGTGTGTGTGTGTGTGTGTGTGTGTGTGTACCCTCAGGCCTGTCACACTTCCTACACACTTATACATATGATCATTAGATACCGGCTATGATTGTTTTACATTTAATTAAACACTTATGTAATCCTGGAGAATCTTATAAACATTCGCTTTATTTAGGTTTGTAGACGTGTTTGCATATTTTGTTTTTATCATTATAGAGAAACACTTCACCTTATTAAACTCCGACTACATTATACTATATATAAAAATATATGTGTGTGTGTAAATAACTCTATGTAGGTGCGCGTGATCCATGTATATGCTGATAGCCACATAAGCAAAAGAAAAACACGAAGTTCCCAAGCGCTTTCGTGTATTTCATCTCTGTAGAAATGAATTACACGAAAGCGGCTTAGGAACTTTCATGTTTTCTTTTTTTCTTCTTTTGTTATCAGCTTCTATAATATATGATCTCGCTGCACGCGCTCCTGTACAGTACTAGAGGAAGTGAGATATAGGGTAGGGATTTGCCTCACAACACGCACGGTATGTTAATGTTACCATCACCGTGCTCCAGCAGCTAGCCTCCCCCACAGCCCATCAGGTCTGTTTATCCCGTGTACTGCCGGGTATCTCCCTCACCCAGCGACTACCTCACCAAGGGGCCCCTCCACCTCCGCCTTTCCTTCCAAGATGTACACAAAAGGAAAGGAACGTACGAAGTGGCCACTTTTAAAAGGACATTGAATTCCTTAAAATCCTTCACTCCTCCGGTCGAAAATGTGGTGTGGCAGCTGACAAAAGGACTGTGAGAGGGAGTGTGCCGCCCTGGTGGAGGTCATAAAGGGGAGGATAGGGAGAATTGTTAGGTAGGATGGAGGAGGGTGAGGGTCCTGCAAGGTTTACAGCATCCTCTCGTTGGATGTCTGAGTTCCCCTAGATGTAGCGAACAAATGAAATAGTCATTATCATTACTTATTCACCTATTTGTCATTTTAGAAACACTAGTACAGGTGAAATGTAGGTACAGGTTCACATCTCCACTCACATCAACACAACACCCCGGGTGGCCATCTTCAGAAGAGAGTTATATATCTCATAAACTTTAATTGTTGATGGAATAGTGTAATTACTAACCTTGTTATGTTTTTAATGACCTCAGTTGTTGAAGCTCAGTAATAACAACAACAACAACCATCTGTTATCTTCTAATTTATGGGGTTAATTATAATTCCGTCTTACGTAATGATCAAAGATAAAATAATTAATAAAAACAAATATTTTATTGGCACCTTGAACAGTATATATGAGAGTAGTCATGGTAGTACACAAACTCTTTAGCATTTACATGGAATATTGACTAAAACTTTCCCGTGACAACTTACAAGTGATGTATGAACTCCGCTTAACCACAAAGACAACTTGTGGCTGAAACTTGTACTTTGATATGACTCGACTTCTTCAGCCCTACAGCTTCAGGAAGGACCTCAGAGAAGGCAATATAATTTGGCTATCGTATGGTAGTGAACGACGTCTGTAATGGAAAAGATTATATTTTAGCATATTCAAATTAATTTTTATTAAGTTGAAGCACAAAAAAAAAGAAAAATCCCTATTTGACAAATATGGCCCTTGCTTTTTAACGTTTATTCGGCGAGTATACATATTTAACGTGTGTGTGTGTGTGTGTGTGTGTGAACTTGTTACTTACACACAATAAGGAGGTACACTCATGGCCATAGGTGACAGGGACCATTGTCTTCCTACAACTCCGGAGTAACACGACGTACACTATATTATGTTGACAAGTCTGATTTTATTACAAGGACTTCGGTGTATAATTTTATTTAAAGTGACAAAAACAAACGCACAATATAACAGTGAAGTACACAGTGACGCAATGGCAGGTGCCACGCCTGGTTAAGGAAAGAAGAACATTCACAGACGAGGCTGTCGGTGGGCGGGTGAAGTACTACGTTGAGTTGTCTCAGTGGAAAACAGAGACCAAGAGAGAATTAGACTCAGTACTAGTTGGCTCTAAGCTCTAATGATTCTTTGTTGAAGACGGTCAAGTTATACTTCAGAAGACATATTACCACCACGTACTGGCAGGATAGGTGTGTTGTAGCCTCCAACCATGACGAGGCTGACCGAGACGTCAAGGCCCTTGATAGGGGTAACATATTATAGGACCTGACAGTGTCAGCCCAAGGCTGCTTGGAGGGTGTGGACGCCTACTGGCATACCCTCTTACTTTACAGTAGCAAGCCTCTGCCTTGCACTGAAAACTGCTAGCTATTCTGAAAATGCAAATGTAGTTCCAACCCACAAAAGAAAAATCTAAGTATAAGTTGCAGCTACACACTACTATATCATCCCCGATGTAAATCACTTGCAAAATCTTAGCCATAGTAACATCCCAGCAGACGATAAAGTTCAATAATAGCAATTTATTTTTTTTACAATTTGCCCTCGAGGGGGGGCTAGTTTATTGGGCACCCCTTGCATCCTGTGCAAGGCGAAGCGCAAATGCGTTAAGCATGTGGAGTTCATGCTCGCCTTCTCGACTCATCCATTTAAGGGCGTAAGTGCCTGAAGGGCCATGGATTAAGTCGGCACGTTACATACGAGTATAGTGACAAGATGAGTGTGTGGGGAAGAATTCCCGATACAGTACATCTGTTTATGGGAAGGCGTAGCAAGCCTCTAATAAGTCAAGTGTCAGGCCTGTCTGCAGGAGGAGGGATATTTGGTAATGAGGAAGGGGTGTTGGTGACAGAACTGGCTGCTGCAATGCTGGCAGTTTGGTGTTAGGACAGGTCACTCTGCTGCTGATCTGCTGAACCTCTCAACCACGGGGAACCAGGCTCTCGGTAACTCCTAAATCAAGTGTGTTTTTGCCTTGGACATCACTTACTTCGTTTTCTGAGTTTAGTACCAAAGTTCTCTGATGAAACTTCAGATGCTCGGTATACCTGATGATATCCTAAGTTGATAGAGCAAGCAGATCAAATCGAATTAAGAGCAATTTTGAAAAGCAGTTTAGAGAATATGAAACCGCAGCATAGAAAGTTGAGCCAAGTATGCTATATAAAGTGGTACGGCATTTGGCAGGAAAGAGAAGAGGTCAAAGCTCAGCGGACGTTGACATGACGACCACAAAACACGTATGAGCAACACAAGACGAAAACCTTAATAAATGGAAAGAACATATTATACTAAAGATCCTTAATTACTCCAAATTTTGAGAATGACTCGAGAATAATAGGGAGTGAAGCAATAATTACAATAGATACTTATACAATTAATGAATGTAAATCTGAAGAAATTAGTGAGCCTTGAGGTTGAAATGTTTAAGTGACACAAAGCGCATTTACAACAGGATGAGTCAAGAGAGGATGAGAATTTCTGACTCCCGCATACGACATTCAGAGAGGCAGGATGGACGTGTGGTGAGGACGTGGGACAGACCATCACCCGCCAGCACCTGACCATCGACCTCACAATGAAAGAGAAACGATATGCAGATGTGGGAGATACCAACAATGCCCTGGTCACCACTCATCGCTAGTACATAAGTAACATAACAGATTAGAATTTTCTCCATACTATCACGATCTTATTCCAGCTAATAAGATAAATTCATGGAGTTAATTATCTTACTAAATGCGATTATCTTGAGCCATGTAGAGCGTGTGTGTGGACTGGCCCAGTTGATGACTCAGCACCGGGAGCGCCAGCAGGCACAGACAGACTGACACGAGAGACCTGATCATCACTAAGCCAAGATTCGCCCCAGGTTCCCCATATCTGAAGCTGTAACAACTCGCCCAACAAGTAAACTGTAACACAAACATACTGGCCAAAATGACGCTGAAACCACAACCAGTTTCTCTATTCATTCATCCTCATTTAGGGAACAAATCTAACGATCAATTATTTTACGGATTCGGACCCCAGTCAACAGGTAACCAAGGTCCTGTGCTTTATTGGTGTATCAGAGCTTCACCTCATACGGTACTATCCACTACCTACATTCTGGTTCATGTAGATGTTCCACCATAAGCAGCTGACGATTGACCTAAGATGTTGGAACAAGAATTTTCTGTCTTCTCTACGTTCATTTGACGCACGTTATCTGATCTGTTGCAGTGTACTAACCCCTCCTGTACTATTCTCATCTTTCCTGTAGTGCCCTGACCTCGCCTGCAGTGCTCTAACCTCTGCTGTAGTGTGGTGACATCTGCTGTAGTGTGCTGACCTCATGTAGTGTGCTGACCTTCGCTATAGTGTCCTAACCTCTGTTGTAGTGTTCTGACCTCTTATACAACCCCTTGACCTCTCCTGTAATGCCCTGAGTTCCCAAGAGTATCACGATCCATCCTACGGGATCCTGACCCCGCCTGCAATAACTCGACCTCTTCTACAGTTCCGCAGACCTCCCCTGTAATTATCTGACTTTTTCTGCCATATCTTGACATCTCCCACAGAACTCTTAACATTCAGTGACCTCTCCTGGACTCCCTTAACCATTCTGACCTAGCCTGCTGAGGCCTCGTCGACACACTATGACCTGTTCTCCTGTGATTTGATCTTTACTGCCAGATCTTCCCTAACATCTGCTGAGACTTGACCTTTCCTGATTTTTCCTGTTGTATACATAAGAACTATTGGGGAGGTTGAGATATATTACGTGTTTACGACTCTACAACTTGATCATCCTATCATTTTCAACACAGTGTTTCCCCTTCCCCACCTGCCTCACGAGTTATTAAATGGCCTCACATAATGTTGTTTTAAGAGACTTGCGAATATTTTTTTTTCGTTAAGGGTGTAGTCTAAATTTACCTGTATTGAGTCCTCTCCTTCGGGTGAGAGTCCCTACCAGCGGCGTCATCCTCCCGCCAGCGATGACTGAGGCAGGCAGTACCCTCACCCCCTCACCCTCCCAGACGTTACCATGTCCCTCTTTTCTCTATTCCTCGTCATCTTTCTCCTATACACGAATACATTGTTTTTTCTTATTTCTCTCACTGCTTCCCATGACAATACACCGGAAGATTATCTAGAGATGAAGCTAAAGTGATGGTGGAAACAGAGAGTAGACATCCGGAGTGAACCAGGACAAGAAGAGAGAGGAAGTGGCTGGTGTCCGCTCGACCTCCGTTCTCTAACGCTGCCGCCCACCCCACACTGTCCACCCACACCCATACAAGCTTACGAAATAATATACTTCCTCAGTGGATGTTTTACGTTCACCTCGCCCCTGTTGCATCAAGTTTTCTGGGAGTAGACAACGTAAGTGTTCGTTATAGCGAGTGTGTGGGCAGTGGCGGGCTACGTTCAAGGTCCCGGGCCCAGGGCAGTGCAGTCTGCATTCCAAGCAGGGGTCAGGGCCGCCCCGACACACGCCTCACAAACATTGTCCTTTACTGTGGCAGCTACAACACTGTCCCAGCATTAATAGTGACAGCTACAACACTGTCCCAGCATTAATAGTGTGACAGCTACAACACTGTCCCAGCATTAATAGTGTGACAGCTACAACACTGTCCCAGCATTAATAGTGGCAGCAACAACACTGTCCCAGCATTAATAGTGGCAGCTACAACACTGTCCCAGCATTAATAGTGTGACAGCTACAACACTGTCCCAGCATTAATAGTGTGACAGCAACAACACTGTCCCAGCATTAATAGTGACAGCTGTCCCAGCATTAATAGTGTGACAGCAACAACACTGTCCCAGCATTAATAGTGGCAGCTACAACACTGTCCCAGCATTAATAGTGGCAGCTACAACACTGTCCCAGCATTAATAGTGTGACAGCTACAACACTGTCCCAGCATTAATAGTGTGACAGCTACAACACTGTCTCAGCATTAATAGTGTGACAGCATCAACACTGTCCCAGCATTAATAGTGTGACAGCTACAACACTGTCTCAGCATTAATAGTGTGACAGCTACAACACTGTCCCAGCATTAATAGTGTGACAGCTACAACACTGTCCCAGCATTAATAGTGTGACAGCTACAACACTGTACCAGTATCAACAGTGTCGCAACTACAGAACATATACTGTACAGTACGATATTTACCTTCCCCGTCTCTGGGTAAGTCTAAGCCTTGCAGTGGGGCCCAACCTTTATCGTGTCATTAACCATTCATGTAACTCGGTAATTAATCCCCATTTTCAGATATCCAAACTTTAAAACAAACTATCTAATTTAAGTGTATTCAGTAAACCCCAGGGTTACAAGGGTATTCATTTCCCACCAGTTGTAGGGAAGTTAAAACTTTTTAAACTGGGGAAAAGTAATATTCAGTTATATTGTTTATTCTTATTACAATCAACACTATCAGCCCAGAGTTTACAAAGAAACAACAAGCTGTATGTACATAATTTTAAAGTCAAAGATATAAGTTTCACCCATTAAATTTTATTTAGTCCTGTGGGATAGCTTATAACTCTATCTTGATACCTAAACGACTAATTCTCGGTACTGTAACAGACAGCACATCTCAGATCTCCATTCACTTCCAGTCTGCTTGTGTCTTAGCCTTGATGGGGACACGTACCGATAGGCTGCTTCACATCCATATGTGGTTGAAAAGTGAATCAAAACCTACATTGCCCTCGATGCCAGAACTGTGTACTGTACTCTGAACAAATTCGTATCCATAACTTGACTGATTCGGTGTCGCCGAATTCAGACTTCAGTGGTGTCCTCTCAAAGATAAAAATATTTTTTCCCTGACGTAAAAATCGGGAAGAATCTCGTCTCTCACAGAGAAATGTCTCAAACGCCTAAACATTTGTTATCTTTTTTCTATATCTACAATATAATTGTAAATTGTTTCATAAATGAACTTGGATTTTCTCTGATTTCATCAGGGAAAAAGAATTACTGGTGGACGTCTCCATCTGCATGATCGTATCAGGAAACGTACTGATATCACCAACAATAACTATGCTGTAGTATTCGAAGAAATCCAGCCACTGTATTGGGCTGCGGGCATGTTTGTGGCCTTTCCTTAATAAAGTGAGAGCTAATCTCACTTTAAAAAAAAACCTGCAAGATACGCCAATTTCAAGAAGAACAGGTTACCTTGTAACTACCCGAGAAACTCTTGCCCCATAAAAAAAAAACACACTGAAAATATCTTCCTTCGATTGAAAACGCAATTCAAGATTTTACCACGGGCCAACCACCGTACAGTATGTACTTCAGTGTGGAAAAGGAGAACCGATAAGTTTGCTCCGACTTCTTCACACACAACCTTAAAGATTCTTGAAATCATGGTAATCCTGCGATTGTAATTTACAATCGCCACAACGTCCTTAAATATCTCTTGAAGGTTGACTGACTGACTGGGAGAGTTTTCACACCTAAAGCACAGTGGATAGCAAAGTGTGTATGGGTGCAAGTTAGCTCACGCGTCAAAGAAAACGGAACGGTTCGGAGCCCGAGACGTCACTACTGCCTACAAAAGTCAACAATAACAACAAACATGCCGAGCACTTGCTCATTTTTGGGAGATGTTTATCACAAATTAAAAATAGGGAAGATATAACTTTCATCGCTTTTCGAAGGATAGGGAACCGAGAAGAAGTTGGATTCACATGTGCAAGAGGAAAGATTTTATAAATGCTGAAAATTACCAAAAATGCAGCTTGCATTTTGAGGCCAGTGCGTTTGAGGAGGAAGTGGAATATAAACTCCATGGACTACCAGTGCCAAGAAGACTCCTAAGATTTACGAATGGAGCAACACCAACATTACGACTGCCATGCTCAAAAGGTAAGTCTATATTATATCAGCTACAACATAAAAATACGAGTGTTATAGCACAATCAGTAAAAATTTTAAACGTACCCCAAAACACTTTAGAATAGCTTTTATATATTTTAAAGAAGCACTATACACAGCTTCATTTGAAGGAGAGTCCGTTTTACTTTATGTATTCGCAAGTTTTGTTTTAATTGACTTTTATTATTAGATAAGAACACTTTGTAGTTGAATATTGGAGGGAAGTCTGTAAGCTACTGCACGGAAAACCATCAAATATCATGTTTGCAGTCATCAATTTCATTTGTTTATTTTCACATCAATTGGTTGTCAATGGGCGTGGAGGTAACAAACCTCTCATGTTTTATTATAATGCTATGCCGAGGCATAATTTAGTATTATAATTTTTGTGAACTAGGTGTTCTGGTTATTTTTGTATTCCAAGCAGCAGTTATTTTGGAAACTTTTGGGATATTTTCTTGTATATATTGATATATTGCCTCTGTAAGAATTATCTATAATGTATTGCATCATTTTTGCTATGATTTACTTACGTATTGTAAGCCTAGATCATTCTAGAACTTTCCGGACCTATCTCGTTCCGACCTGTAACGCCTGAATGATACTAGAAAGCCCAAAGTCTAAGGGATAAATATGGGTCATGAATTGATAGGCTTTATGTTAAGGGGCTTGAGAGCAAAATAGTAAAATGTGATACAGTCAGTTTTTCAGACCATTCAATGGTTCTGTCAAAAGTAAACATTAAAAAAATGTAAAAGTAGGTAGAGGTTTCTGGAAGCTGAATTGTAGTATTTTAAACTCGGATGAGGTACAGGAAAACTTTGGAGTGTTTTGGAAACATGTTAAGGAGAAAATAAACAAATACCAGTATATTTTACAGTGGTGGGAACAATATGCTAAACCAGAATGTAAGAACTTTTTTATAAAAATATGTAAAAGAATGTCGCAAGAAAAATATGGGCCAATTAATTTAATTCAAAGTAGGTTAAGAGAACTTTAAGAAGAAGCTAAATATTTTGATGTGAATTATGAAGAAATAAAGGCACTGAAAACCAGAATAAATGAATTAAGGAACAAAATTAGTGAAGGTGTTAAAATAAGATCCATAATAAAAGACAGAATAGAAGGAGAAAAGCTTTCTGGCCATTTGTTCTGTAAAGAAAAAGTAACGGAAACAAGGAATTAATTACTAAGGTTAAGAGAGAAAATGGTGAAGAAATTGTGAATACAGAAGGCACCTTTCAACCATCTCATACGGGGTTTTCTTGATGGTCGTCTTCCCTGTGGCAGTGTGGCACCCAGTTGAGGAACTTGTCTGGGTATCGTCCAAAACTCCAAACCATTTCATTTTTTTTTCACAATGTGCAAAACAAGTGTAATCTGTAAGTCGCTCCCAATTGAGTATTGCGTAATGTGTCCAGCTTAGTCACTCCTCAGAATTCTCGTTTCAGCGGCATGTGTTTGTGATTTTGTTTAGGTCATCAATGGCCATAATTTACGTCAATATCTCAACGTTGGTTATAAATGGTGGTAAACTGACTCTCTTGTCACCCATTTTCCTCTAAGTAGTCGATATATAGCTGATACACGTGATCGCGGGCACCTTCGTGCCAAGTGAAAGTTTGAACGCTCATGCTTGGCGAATGAGGGTGGGCCAAGTCCGTAGACTTGTACGGCTAATTAGGGTGCTCCAAGTCCGTAGACGTGCATCGTTTTCCATCGTAAATAAAATGGTTAATTAATGCCTTCCTAAAGAAACCATCGACATGGGACCACGTTTGTTCCACTCTACGAATTTTTTTGCTTTTTTTCCACCAAGTTTGATGAAAAACGATTGTGCCGTTTCGGCTGCCCAGAACAGACAGACAGACAGACAGACAGACACATGGCTAGTCCTATAGTATATTAGATTAGATTTGAAGCATATTTGATTTTTGTAATGTTTATCTTGTTGATTTTATCAGTTGAAAATCACACCGAGTCCCTTCAAATTTCCCACTTGTCTTATGTATTAAGTTGACAAGAACAAATACTACACTTTGATCTCAGCCATTTTGACCTAACTTCTACTTAAGATCATCACTACAGTTTTAGGATCACCATTTTATAACTGCATTCTTTTAAGCACATCACGCTACCTATTAATGCAAATGCTCTTCACTGGTCACAACTACAATGTCATGAGCATAGTGTAAGGAAGGGAGTCTTCACTCTTGTTAATAAAGTACAAGTCTCCTTAATTAAGGCATCTGTCTAAACACACACACACACACACACACACACACACACACACACACACACACACACACACATGGCGAATCTGACAGAATATATTTTCAGTAAACAAGGTTTGATCTTGTTATCTGAATTATAAATACTTCTTCATATACTAAGTACCGTTCAGACAAACATGATATCAGAGTGTGGTCACAGTCATGACACACACAAGTACACAAGTGTTGCTTCATTACCAGGGATGCAATTGGCGAGTAAGTCCAGTAGATGCATTATGTGCACTTACCGCCATCACGAAGCTGCCTCGTTAAATTATAGAGAGTGAAGTGGTGAGGGACCAGACCCCACATCCATACTGCCCCTGGTGTGTGTCAGTGTATGTGTGTGCCACCACTACCATCACTGCCACTACCACCACCATCACGGCCGGCTCCCTCCAATGTCTCCACTAAAACTACTATCACCACTACCACTTTCACCAGCACCACCATCACATCATCACTACACACCGCCATTACCACAATAACTATTACCACTACTGCCACTGGCACCACCACCAGTACCACTACAACTGTCATCACCACCTGTATCACCACTACTACTATCACTACCACTACTACCAACCCCATCACTACCAACCCCACCACTACCACCACCACTACTACCACTCCCAACACCACCACTACCACTTCCCAACACCATGGATACTGTTATTATTATACTGATATGAACGGCTGTAGGTCCTCCCCCAGTGAACGGCTGTAAGTCCTCATCAGTGAACGGCTGTAGGTCCTCATCAGTGAACGGCTGTAGGTCCTCCCCCAGTGAACGGCTGTAGGTCCTCCCCCAGTGAACGGCTGTAGGTCCTCCATCAGTGAACGGCTGTAGGGTCCTCCCCAGTGAACGGCTGTAGCTCCTCGTTAGTCAACGCGTGGCTATGTGGGTCCTCCTCATCAGTGAACGGCTGTAGGTCCTCCCCAGTGAACAGCTGTAGGTCCTCATCAGTGAACGGCTGTAGCTCCTCGTTAGGTGAACGGCTGTAGGTCCTCATCAGTGAACGGCTGTAGGTCCTCGTTAGTGAACGGCTGTAGGTCCTCATCAGTGAACGGCTGTAGGTCCTCCCAGTGAAACGGCAGGTCTCCCCAGTGAACTGCTGCTGGTCCTCCCCAGTGAACGGCTGAGGTCCTCCCCAGTGAACGGCTGTAGGTCCTCCCCAGTGAACACAGTGAACGGCTGTAGGTCCTCCCCAGTGAACGGCTGTAGGTCCTCCCCAGTGAACGGCTGTAGGTCCTCCCCAGTGAACGGCTGTAGGTCCTCCCAGTGAGCTGTAGGTCCTCCCCAGTGAACGGCTGTAGGTCCTCATCAGTGAACAGCTGTAGGTCCTCCCAGTGAACGGCTGTAGGTCCTCATCAGTGAACGGCTGTAGGTCCTCCCCAGTGACACAGGCTGTAGTCCTCCCCCAGTGAACGGCTGTAGGTCCTCCCCAGTGAACGGCTGCTGTAGGTCCCCCCCACAGTGTGAACGGCTGTAGGTCCTCCCCAGTGAACTGCTGTAGGTCCTCCCCAGTGAACGCTGGTCCTCCCCCAGTGAACGCTGTTGCTGTAGGTCCTCCCCAGTGAACGGCTGCAGGTCCTCCCCAGTGAACGGCTGTAGGTCTCCCCAGTGAACGGCTGTAGGTCCTCCCCAGTAGACGGCTGTAGGTCCTCCAGTGGCCGGCTGTAGGTCCTCGTCCTCTCCCTCCTGACAGAATCTTCCCACATCACACTATGAGGAGGTAAACAAACTCATACTCGCTAAAAGTTCTTTGTCGTAATACATTATTAGGTTATGATTTTGTCCAGTGGCAGTGAAGAAGCCTCGGCCAGCTCACTGCCTTCAGTCAACAAGTCTACATCTCTATTCCACTGAGTCAAATTCTCTATGATAACCCAAATGAAGTGAGTCACGCCGTGTTACGTTACAGCACATAAACCTGATCGTTTTTTGTTTGTAGTTTCTTGTTCTGCATAAAGAACCGACTTGGCAAAAATCTCGCCTTTTGTTCAGTAGCGTAACAGTCAACAAGGTACAGTACAATAATTATGAACATATGGTCGACACTAACCAGTAATGAGAGAATACGTCTGTAGTGCCTGTCTGGGTGTAGTGCCTGCCTGGGTGTAGTGCCTGCCTGGGTGTAGTGCCTGCAGGGTGTGAGTACTTGCCTGGGTGTAGTGCCTGCCTGGGTGTAGTGCCTGCCTGGGTGTAGTGCCTGCCTGGGTGTAGTGCCTGCCTGGGTGTAGTGCCTGTCTGGGTGTAGTACTTGCCTGGGTGTAGTGCCTGTCTGGGTTATAGTGCCTGCCTGGGTGTAGTGCTTGCCTGGGTGTAGTACTTGCCTGGGTGTAGTGCCTGGTCTGGGTGTAGTGCCTGCCTGGGTGTGTGCCTGCCTGTAGTGCCTGCCTGGGTAGTGCTGGGTGTAGTGTCTGGGTGTAGTGCTTGCCTGGGTGTATGCCTGCCTGGGTGTAGTGCCTGTCTGGGTGTAGTGTGCCTGCCTGGGTGTAGTGCTGGGTAGTGCCTGCCTGGGTGTAGTGCCTGCCTGGGTGTAGTAGTGCTTGCCTGGGTGTAGTGCTTGTCTGGGTGTAGTGCCTGTCTGGGTGTAGTGCCTGCCTGGGTGTAGTGCCTGCCTGAGGTAGTGCTGCCTGGGTGTAGTGCCTGTCTGGGTGTAGTGCCTGCCTGCGTAGTGCCTGTCTGGGTGGTGTAGTGCCTGTCTGGGTGTAGTGCCTGTCTGGGTGAGTACTTGCCTGGGTGTAGTGCCTGCCTGGGTATAGTGCTTGCTGGGTTATAATGTGCCTGGGTGTAGTACCTGCTTGGGTGTAGTACCTGCCCGGGTGTAGTACTTGCCTGGGTGTAGTGCTTGCCTGGGTGTAGTGCCTGCCTGGGAGTGCCCGCCTGGGTATACCTGCCTGGGTGGTACCTGCTTGGGTGTAGTGCCTGTCTGGGTGTAGTGCCTGCTGGGTTATAATGCCTGCCTGGGTGTAGTACCTGCGTAGTACCTGCTGCCTGGGTGTGCCTGCTTGGCTGTAGTGCCTGTCTGGGTGTAGTGCCTGCTGGGTAAGCCTGTAGTGCCTGTATAGTGGCCTATAGTCTGGGCCCTGCCTGGGTGTAGTACCTGCTTAGTAGTGCCTGTCTGGGTGTAGTGCCGCTGGTTATAATGCCTGCCTGGGTGTGCCTGGGTGTAGTAATGCCTGCCTGGGTGTAGTAAGTGCCTGTCTGGGTGTAGTGCCGCTGGGTTATAATGCCCGCCTGTAGTACCTGCTTGGGTGTAGTGTGTGCCTGGGTGTGTGTGCCTGGGTTATAATGCCTGCCTGGGTGTAGTACCTGCTTGGCTGTAGTGCCTGTCTGGGTGTAGTGCCTGCTGGGTTATAATGCCTGCCTGGGTGCCTGCCTGGGTGTAGTGTGTGCCTGGGTGTAGTTCTCGCCATAGTGTAGTGGTATTATTATTATTATTATTATTATTGTTGTTGTTTTGTTGTTGTTATTTTGTATGTGGGGGCAAGGTGTGTGGTGGGGGATGACCGTTTTTACACAGTACGCACGTCTCTGCGACACTTGGTTCTCGAGATTAACTTAACCCATTGTTGGGCAGGAGTTGCTCTCAGCTGAATAAATACCTGTGGTTGTACGTGACCCTGACTTTAACTATTGCCTCACCTCGACCAAAAACAATAAGTTTCCAGGAATAACCCGGAAATAAACGAGCAAGTAATTATACTGGTACGATTAATATTATTGTTGACATACTGTGGTAACAACGGCGTCCTGGGTGATGATCATACATAGACACATCCCATCCTGTCCTATATAATTCCACATAGTTTATGTATCGTAATTAGTCTACCATTTATCTTTACCCATCTTCCATTCGTGTGTAAATTGTGAGGTGGATGAAGAGGTGTAGGAGAGGGGTACATAAGAAAAGTGTAGGGCGGCAGAAAAGGTTTGGTTCAGGAATCACTAAAACTTGTACAAGATAAAGTTTGGAGATTGTTTATCGAATATGTGAACTGTCTGTTGTACACCCCATTCCGTCTTTTGATGTTGAGGGCAGCATGTAGGTTAGTCGAGGTTGTGTCTCGGGCACTTTGTGAGTTAGGAAGCTGAAAATTGGCATTTGGCATTTCTGTTTTTTCTTTTTTAGTTTTTAATCATTGTATAACGATGTTCTTTTACATATTTTTTTTTCATGGTTTCGTATTGTGGCTGTGTACAAGAAACGTACCACTACTTGTTATGTTTGTTTTTGTCCATTAAGCGTTCTTACGGCCATAACCTTGAGTTAATACCTTGAAACTTTCATATATTTCAAGGTTATTTCCTGGGTACTTTATCTGTCCTCCACACGTGTAAGAAATACTCTAGCCGTGGGAAGGTGGAGGTGACCACCCGAGGTCCACCAGGCGCTGTTACTAGCAGTTTGTGTGAGGTGACTGACATGACACCCATCTGAAACCTTGACCCATTCCATCCCATCCCCCTACATCACTGACCCTCCCTTAATCCCCTTCCCGTACCAACAACAACTCTTTGGTGCCCCCACGCCCGCTCGCGCTCTACAGATACTCCTCACTTGACCATTACTGAACGCCAAGATCATAGTGAGCGTAATTTCACCTCCAACTTCTAACTTCAAATCACCAGCTCCTGTCACACACGCGCGATGTTCGTCATATCACCAACTCCCAACCAAATCAAAGTAGATAGATGGTGCAACTTTAATAATTAGCAGACTTTTTTTTCGTGGAAGGTGGCTGCTTAAAGCCTCTCAATCATGGGCAATTCTTCAGCTGTAAATAGGTATTTAGCCTTCCAGATGAGGAAGTTCAAGCCGCTGAGTTCAGTGCCAACAACGCTGCTTTCTTGTGTACTGAAGGAGTAGTGTAAAGTGTGCTCTATGCATGCTGTACCTAACTGGCCGTCAGGTCTATAGGATCCACTTTGACTTTCACAAGAAAGAAATTTGGGCCGTAACGGCCTAATGGTTGAAGTACTCCCGTTTTGACCCATCGGTCACTGGTTCGTGTTCCCCCGGCAGCCCACTCAACCCACCTTCAGAATAGGTACTTCACTTTACTGTAGGTGAGTGAGAGGCGACAATAAGGTCTTTTTGTGCACCATAGTCTTAGTCTGCAGTGTGTCTTATCCACACTGACCCAAACAGGCTGTCAGGCATCTGGGAACCACTTAGTTTCATTAAATGAATTTATATACAAAACCTTAATAAACCTGACTCAAGTTGATGATGACCCGCACCATGTGGCTTATGCCTAAAACACGAGTGTGAAAATATCCACTATTTATTATCCTCCTGAGTAAATTCACCGCTGAGCGTAAATAATAAAAAATAATAATAATAATTAACGGTTTATTGAAAGAGCTTGGCAGCCAGAAGGCTGAAAATATACAGTTACATATTTGGGGAATGGGTTTCGAATTACAAATAATATACAAGTAACATAAGTGATACAAATAAGATATATAATAACTAGATGGGGAAAAGCTCAAACTACAGGGCATTTCAACATATTGAAAGTGCAAGAAGTAGTATTTACTGGGAGTGAATACACTGGTTTATTACAAGTTGTTGATAATTTTTACAATGGTTGGGACTGGGCTGTTCTTATAGCGATCAGTTCGTGCTCGTATGGGCTGGATGCGGTTGTGGTGTCGAACAGCAATTCTCGGGCTAGGGATCTCAGGTGGTAGTAGGAGCCGGTGTCGAGGATGGCGTAGAAGCTTCTTACCAAATTTGCAGATGAGGTTGTGGTGATGGTCAGTGAGAGTCGAAATAGGGTTCTACCTGGTGTCAATGTTCACTGCACTAGGCACACGCCGACTTGAAGGTCATGTAATGTAGTCTCGTTCAAGATTCTTCGAACACTGCTGGAGACGGCTGGCAACTCGAGGCCGTTTGTTTATTATAGTACGTAGTATAATATAATACGAAACAACAAAGCCCAACCATTAAATTAAGCAACGGGGAACTGAGTAACCAATCACCGATCACTTCTACATTTATTCATAATTTTTACTACGTAGTATAGTAAACAAATGGCCTCGATTACCAGCTGTCTCCAGCAGTGTTCGAAGAATCTTGAACGAGACTGTACTTCCAGTAAGGCGGTAAGACGAGAACTTCTCCCATAAGATTATAGGTCAATTATATAATGATCATCTTCTCTTTAAATACGGTTTTTGTAAGGTACGCAGTGTTCTGACAGATAATACGATAAGAAATAACCACAACGTTCTTATCTTTAATAATCTCAGATAATGTCATTATTTTTTTTCTTCTGTACAACCAGTTATTGCACATAATATTGGGAGTGCGGCCTAACTTATTGAGTCCCGTGATTGTAATAAGGGAATTAAAAAAAAGCTTCCACAGTCCACCACAGGCTGAAAGGTGTGGGTGTCACCCACATTGCCCTCAGCTCTCTTTCTGATGTATTAATTAAAGGTTGTCTGTAATACAACTCAATAAAATCTTTTGAAAACCTGATTTAGTTCATACAGAAATATTTCAGATTGTTTTAAATTTGGATTTATTCATTTAGTTCTGCATTTCGTGACTATGGGGATTTATAATTACTGCATGACTTGGCTCTTATTTGAAAGCGAACACGAATCATCCTCATAAACCATGAGGACTACTCACGTGGAGAGTCACGCTCCTCTGTACAGCTTAACAGAGATACAAGTATGGACTCAGAAATTTAAGGAGGAAAACAGTATGTAGTAGGTAGTAGGCAGCTGTCAAACAGGGAGGTACTACCGCCTGGGAAGATATTGGAAGCATAATGTACAGTATTGTCTAACGGTAGACCCTGCTGCCATATGTGACCAAGTCCCAGGTTGCTGATCTGACTTCCTGCCTCATTACACACAACTGCAGGTCTCATTTGCTTCTCTTACTCTGACAACACAACACACATATATCGTTTCTCACTATTGATTTTTTCTATGGACCTTTATTATTATTTATAATATTATTATAATTATTATCATTAATATTATTATTATTATTATTTTATTGTTATACTATATCATATTATATTATATTTTATATATTTTATTATTATTATTATTATTATTATTATTATTATTATTTTTATTATTATTATTATTATTATTATTATTATTATTATTATTATTATTATTATTATTAGTTTTATTAGTATTATTATTATTGTTATTATTATTATATTTTTGCCCCAGGCCCTGATGTGGGTCATTGACCTATGCCCTG
Source organism: Homarus americanus (assembly GCF_018991925.1). Classification (NCBI taxonomy): domain Eukaryota; kingdom Metazoa; phylum Arthropoda; class Malacostraca; order Decapoda; family Nephropidae; genus Homarus; species Homarus americanus. Next base: position 362,501 of record NW_024738685.1, on the reverse strand, counting down.
GTGGGCTAATCCCGTAAAAAAAAAAAAAAACATTACTTAGAATCATTTTACTTTATATATCACACAATCTTGTGCGCTTATAGAGTAAAAAAGGCACAGTAATTTTTCTCACACCGACATGTACACCGTGTCAGTGGTGTTTGTGGGTGTGGTAGGCCAGCGACCACCAGCATCACCATGAATACTGTACTGTGGTCACTTTGAAGTCTCTACCACCATGGTGTGCACCTTTATCGACCGTATAGTTTAAAGACTTGAATTCTCAAACATTCATATTTGAAATATTTTCCACAGCTGAGGACAGGAAGAGCGCCTCTAGTTAAGTGAGAACCTCGGTACAGCTTCGCAACTACTGTATGTTGACCGTCAGCTTTGTGTAGCAGCTTAAGTCAGCACGTGGTGGTTCTTACTTGATTACGACATCACTACTTACTCTATAAAATCCTTCAGCTCTCCATGGTGGTCTGAGGTTCTTACCATAAATCATCCTCGTAACTTAAGATGTAAAGAATACACCCAACTCATTAAAATATCCTGAAGCACAACTTTGACATTAAGAAACATCAAACTTACACTGAGACTAACTTACCCCACATACTGTTGGTTCACTGAACACCGGATACAAGACTACATACATTGAGGTACTGAATATTTATGAGTTCGAGTTGATGCATTAGATTCTCAGTATAATCCTAATGTTGTTGGTGTTTCTGTTATACTTCATCTGATATTAGTCAGTCTGGTTACGAGGAACGTCCATCGTACGTACCTTAATGAGACTTAAATGATACATGATTCATTATTATTCAAGTTTTGTGTTTTAGTTGTCATCAGCTGTCTGTTGATGGAAACTTTCTTCTTGGCCTCCCCCTCCCCCTCCTCCTTGCTCTCATCTTTTTTCATAAATTTTTCATTTTTCGTATTCTTTTTGTCTTTTCTTCATTCACAGCTTCCTCTTTCCTCTCTTCTTAATCTTTTTTCATACTTTTCAACTTTCTTTGTGACATAATTGACTAAACTTGCTAGTATAAATATGTAAGGTAAACAGTAAAGAGAGAATGATGGAGAAAAAGTATTTTGTAGCAATTGAGAAACAAACCAGGACCTTCACACTTGCGTCAGGAGAAAATCCGGCTTGACCGTAAGGTGTTGGGAGAAAAAGTGAAAGACAATGCAAGAAAAACCTTCCTCGCCAAAAATACCGGGAAAAGTATTGTCAGTAAATGAATCTGGATTAATAGGCACTGAGCTGACTAACGGTCGGAAATCGTGCTTCAGAAGTACTCGTATATTAACAGGAAAGGAGAAGGGGAGTAAGAGAGAGACAAACAAACAAACAACAACAGAGAGAGAAATAGGTAGGTAGGAAAGCAAAAACACAGCCATGCAACTACAGAGAAAGAAATTCTTGGAAGAACTGGGACGGAACCATTGTTTGAGGCAGGGAAATGAATGATGTGACGCAAATGTTACGACCCTGGAGGAGGAGGAGGTGGTCACTACGTCACCCCGACTTGACTCCCTCGATAACGCCTCGTCTTGGACACAGTCATCGTGCATTAGATTTATTTATCATATCCGAGTCACCATGTGGGCACCCTCACCCCTCGAGCTAGGGTGACACAGTGTGGAGGTGCACTTCAGGGGTGTGGAGTGCCCCTGGTCAAGGGTCATCACGGGTGGCCGCCCACACATTCTCCTAATATCTGATAATATATATTCAAGTTCTGCTTCACCTGGTTTTCACTATTTTCTGTCCTTCCATAGGTTGGCAAGCTTGACAAAAGTAGTGAAAGATGGTTGTTTAAAATTGGCTCATCAGATCCCTGGGATAACTTTCTTCACGTTCTTTCTCTTGTGGCGGATCCAGAGCTTGTGCATGAGAGGAAGCGGACCGACCTCTGCGTCACGGCAAGGGATCCGGGAGCCTCAGCGGCCCTCAGAAGCCTGTGCGGGTATCTGCGCTCTGGCATGTATTGTTGGCCTATTTCTAGTACTTTAGTTTACCATCTCCATTAGAAGAGGTGTTTCTGTTGTGTTCATGCAAGAACAAGATTAACTACCCATGTTTATTTTAGAACATTTATTAATAAAAGATAATGTTAATGGAAAGACTTGCTTTTTATTTATTGTTTAGATTAAAAATTAAGAAAAATGGGCAATACCAATCATAATAGGTTTAAAAAAAATAATTATTGCAAAGATTGTATCTTAGGGAAGAAAGGGGCCTCGCCATCTAAAAATGCTACGGGCCCCACTGTTACTTAATCCGGCACTGGCTATACGTTGGCAAAACAACAACAGCCTGGATGATCGGTTTGTCTCCTGGGAAACTTGTTTGTAGACTGAAATTCGAGGTCGGCATAGGCCCTGGTATGGATACCAGGTAAAACACCTGCTGTCATTGATACAGCGCCTCCCTCTTGGGTCCGAACCAGTATGTTTACCGTTTGCATGCAACATAGACTCAGGTGACTTGACTACTCGCAACTTGTTCACGTCCACGGCTCGTCTTGCCTGATTTTCCAAATATTTATCCCCTTCTCACGAAAATATAAAAAATAAAAAGATTAAAATAATTTCTTCGTCCCAATCTCACACATGAGGAGATATTTGCTCAGGTCAGTGAACATATTATGGTCAATAAATTCCCTTCGGAAAGTTAATGTATACAGAACAGGACAAGAACACAAGTATTTTAAGAGGTTTCATCTGATCACCGGGAGGTTGCTGTGCTCTCGACGGGTCACAGCAGAGCAAAGGTCAGTGTAGTATGCTGTAAGTCCTTCATGATGCTGAATATTGTATCTGTATCACTTCCAGCTCAGATTACACTTAATTTAATTTGTTTGGGGTTATGTTAGCTTTGGTTTACTTTATTTGGCGTAATATACTTTAGGATGGATTTGGCTAGATAAAAATTTTCCCTGATATGATTTATTCTATCTACATGTAGTGTAATGTGTACAAGATGAACCTTGAAACACTTTTTATTATTCTGGCTTAAAAGCAATCTAGAATGACATTCATCCGTGGGAGAAAGCCGGATGCTTGATAAATCCTGTGTGTTGTCAGGGATCTTGTGGGAGTGTGGTGGGGGTCCCCTGAGAGGTGATGAACTGCCGTTGAGGGCGTCTCACCGTGACTAAGTGTACGGGAAAGAAAAAAAATTGATCCCTCGATGTGAAAATTTTAAAGTGGTTACAGAGACCTGACGGCCCGTTAGAGGGAGTGTGGATACAGTATATAAAGAAGCAATGTGATCGCCAGTACACTCGATCCCATTCACTTACCCAGCCATCAAGTTGAGGCGAGCATTGTACAGGCCGCCGCCACCCTTACTTCAGTGGACAACTACACAAAACTCAAACTAGTTAATGGAGATGGTGAGAATAATCGAAGTGGTCTTATGATGTGTCTCGCTGTTGTGGACTCCTGATACATACCACATACTCGGTGCCACTTTACCACTCGGCAAGTAGGATAGTGTTCAAACCAGCGTTCTTAATTACCATTTAAGTGTAAACAGGAACCCTAACGATGGAAATATATAAGAAAAAATCATTTTAATGGTGGAATTTGGCCAATGGAAAATTTTCTGGTTGGCTTCTCACTGGTGGCTTTGTTCTGAGTTTTGACGGCGCGCGGGTGAAAATCCGCCATGGAAAAGCGGGAGCAAACCCAGTACCGTAAAGTGTTACCTCAGCCAGTGGCAGTGACATAGAGGGGGTAGGTGGAGTGTCTCACTTCCCCTTTCCCAGTAAACCAAGAATCGCATTCCTTACAAAACGTGCGCTTAAACAGTGAAAAACACATAAAGAATTGACCGTCCACAGCTTACATATCTCCGCTATGCTGTAGACAGAGGCTGAACCTGTACTAAGAGAAGGTGTTTAACTAGATTCTCAGAAGAGCAACTTTAATGACGTCTGTGAGTTTGTATGCCACAAGTTCACTGATTCTATATGCGACATTAAAATTCACGATGAATCATTCCGAGATTGAAATTTTGGAATCTTCTCGGGATGAACAGGGTGGTGCAATTCCATTCATACTGGAGTAAAAAAATAAGTTTAAATCAGATGACTACCATGTTAAGAAACTATTATTAGTGAGGCCCACATTACTTAGTAGTGGAGATATATTAATTTTTTTTTTCATTTTTTACAGGCAAGTGATCTTAATTTTGGGACACCCTGTAGGCAACGAAGGATCCACATTAACTACTGGAGGAGGAAGAGGAGAGGGAACATGAACGGGTCCAGGTGTTACTGATTTCTTTACGTCTCAAGTCCTCTGCTCTCCAAGGGGTCAGACACCAGTGACTCCCACCATCATTAGAGTGAGTGAATGTCCACTTATACAACGGTGTAGTTGACCTCTTTCACAGGTTGCCATGATCCTTGATGATATAAGTGTTATTATAGTAATTTTAAATATGTGAAAAAATATTAAGTCCGTTGCTTGAGGACATAGGAAGACAAATTTGGTAATCATTTTCAATCGTAATCTTGAAAGGCATCCACTCGCGTATTGTTTCATCTATATCATGTGAATCCAAAACTGAGGTGCAGAGTTGTGTAGTATCGTACTTGTGTAGTTTCTCTCGCCTGTATTGTTAGTGATATTGTAAGCTTGAAGTATTTTATATCTTTCATCAACAATTTTTGGTCATAACAACACATGTAATACGTCTCCGAGTTTTTTTGGAACATGTAATAAAACAGATTGGTGTGTGTGTGTGTGTAGGAGGAACTCAAGCACACGGATGAAGGTCTCTTTTTTTTTTGACATGCGGAAAAAAGACTAGCTTAGAATTATAGTCACAACACCACAGCGCCGCATCAACATTGGATGGTTTCTGTACTGACTACCATCATATCACATGTTAAGTTTATTGAACATATTGACCATCTGTTAATCCTTTTTATGTGAGGTTTAGTTCCACTGCATATATCGAGCATTAAAAGAACATCGTATGTCAACAACAAAATTACTCGTAAACTGAAATAAATTTTAGAAATATACATTACCAATCTGTCTACATCTATGACTGGCAGTTGTCAGGAAACAAATAAGTGATGACCTGAAGATTGCCTTCCCAATTTGCTTCACCATGCTAACGCTGCCTGTAGGATTAGGTTAGGTTAGATTAGGTTGGTGTTGGATTAGATTAGGTTTGGTTGGATTAGATGATATAAAAGAATGGCAGAAGATGAAAAAATACAGGAACGTTTAACCCTTGGCTGCTGTCGAGTGTGGAAAAAAGTTCAAATTATTTCCATTAATGTCTGGGGCTTATTGCGAGGTTTATGTTATATTCTATCTTCAATATTAAAAATATCCTGGAGCTGTTCACCAATTTTGTTCTTTGACCTAAAAAAAAATTGAAGAGACAAATCCAACAATTGAAAAGATAATTGTATGAGTATTTGATCAAGACACATTCAGACATAACTCCAACGTGACTGACCCAGAAAGTAAGGGATAGCGAGCGAGTGATATTGCCAGGGAGAAATAAGAACACCAAGAACCAAAACACAAACGTATCCCCCTAGTGAGACAGATGCATGAACAATAACAAGAGTAACTGAACACCGGTCAGGGCGGGCTAGTCAGGAGTTGTTGCAGTCAGTCAGTCAGTCAGTCAGTCAGTCAGTCGCAAGTAAAAAGTTGAATGATCGATACACTATCTACTGGTGGATGTCGCTTTTCTAGTTAGAATTAAATAACTGGAGAATTAATGATGTTCTGATAAGACCCTAAAGTACAGACGATAGCCCCCCCCATATACTCTGGGAGCGTTCGGAGTTTCCTACTGAACCCGGCTGCTGTTGTTATAATGCTCTTCTGTGCTTCAAACAGCTAAGGTCTTTAAGCGCGTACACCGAGTCAGTTCATACACTAGACCACAACTATTAAAAATTAAGAGAGATACGTGTCTCTGTTTTTCAACCCTGTTACCTGTGTTTACTGTTAAAACCTTCACCCAAGTGCTTCCCCATGGCTTTGGTCTCCTGTTATTTTGTGGTGCATTGCGTTTACGCTGATGTAAATGTGGTTGTCTAAGGATATTTTTTATTGGTGTTAATTCTCTCAAATTTGTATTTTCAATTCATCCTTCTGTTCGTAATGTGGTTTAGGTGTTTCACTTCAGAATAATCTGGCTATTAGTACAACCTCATAACAGTAGTAAATATATAATGGAATTTAGAGAAAGATTTAAGTTAGCATTACATAAGCACTGTACAGTACCTCACGATAACCAGCTAAAAAGTACAAAGAAAACGGGACTTGTTGATAAGCATCGAGCACTGTGTAGTAACCGCTGCTTACTGCCAGACTGATGCTGCCGCGGGGAATAATACGAATAAAAATAAAAAGGGCGTGTACAAGGTAAACTAGAGGACGCTATGCCAGTGAACACCAACACTGAGGAAGGGGTAGCAGACGGTCCTTCAGCCCTCACACCCGCGCACCACTACACGCCTCCACCACCACCACTTTTTCTTTCCGTTGCTGTGACATTCAAGACTCACTCTAGGGCACAGCACCACCCTAAGCATCTCTTGGTGCCTTAACCTCTTCTACTGGACGCCATCTTTAATATTTTATTTGGCTAACATCAGCTGATTTTATTCAGCGCAGAGAGACCAAAAGTACTCAGGGGGTTAATAAACTATCTACACTAAATAAACTTCGGCCTCGAGTGTTTATTTTAGGGTCTCACAACATTTCTAGAAACGGAATTTTGTAATAGCAGTGAGGAAGGGTAGGGCATTCATAGATACAACTGCCGCCAGTAAAATCAGTAAGGAAATAAAGATATTTTTAGTGAGATGAGCTCGCTAGTGCACTTGCTATATTAGACCTCATAAGATGTCACTAGCACTAGCAGTTGAAAAAAATGGGAATAATGGAAAATCTGCGCAAGAGAGCTGCGTCGTGTCACTGCCTGTCTGAGAACATAACTCAGGCATCATTTGGTTTTGCCCTACTTCTGTAGATAGACGTTCCAGACTCTTCTTCTGCTTCAGCTTCTCTCATCATGGTTTGTGTCTGTGCTTTTTTACGTCCCCAGTAGGCAAGAATGTCTTTTTTTTTATTGGGAGGGGAAGTGTTTTTTTCTAGGTTCGGGTTGCTTGGCTTGTTAGGTGCCCTCTTGGCAAGCCATTTTCAGGCTTTCTGCTTTCCCTTGTTTATGTGTTTTGGCCCCATTTTCCACCCATTTTTTCTTCTTGTGTGATGCTTCACGCCAAGGGCTTCCCTTTATTGGTTCCTTGTAGCCACATGCTGTGGTTTCTGAGCTGGTGCTCATTCCTCCTCTTTGAGTTGCTCGATTAGGCTTCGGTTTTCCCACCCTACTTTTTCTTTCTCCCTCTCCCTCTGTTTGTGTTTTCTCTTGTCAGGCCCACGCTCCGAGTCGTTACTCCGTTTCGTTGTCTGACTCGGTTTTTTGGGATTGGAAAGGACAAACGTGGACTACGTCTGTCCTTTATCTGTTGATCGCTCCTGTTGAACTGTATTCATAATTAAATGAACTAGCAGGTCGCGATATCTTTCCCACAAGCAATATCTGCTAATGAATTAACTTTAAACTGAATTGTGTTGTCTTCATGCTAATAATTTGATTATTACATGAGAATATTATAAGTCATATTACAGACACTTCCATCAGCAAGACTTGAACTCTTACATGACATATCCTGGATTATTTTATCTAATAGACAAAGGATCGTCTTTCTAAGTTTCTCAAGGCTCTGTGAAGACAACTGGGAGGTGACCAACAGACTTTTAATATGAAAATATATATTGTTGGTGTGCCCGGGGCAACGACCTGAGACAATGGTAGTGCACCTGACTGCAGCTAATATACTGTAATCAGACGCGGTGTTGAGGAGGTCCACTACTGGTGTTTCGGCCACCTTCCTCTTTACCCTTACGTTAATGTTTTCCTCTTGGTTTTCACTTCTTGGTGTCTTGTGTATGAACTGATTGTAAGTGCTTGAAGACCCTAGTTATTAAAGTACAGTAATCCTTGGGAACAACACCCGCCTTGTGCTGGCAGATAAACGAGTGTCTTATCTACTTTTAGAATAGTTGCTGTTTTCTAATGTATCAACTGGTGTAGGATACGTGCTTGAGGACCTAAAGGACTTAGTTGTTGAAGCTGAGAAGTAAAGAAAAACAACAACCACCCTCTCCTCCCACTCACTCGCCACCACCCTCCTCTCCCACTCACTACCACCCTCCCACTCACCACCACCCTCCCACTCACCACCACCCTCCCACTCACCACCATCCTCCCACTCACCACCCTCCTCACTCCACCCTCCCACTCGACCACATCCTCCCTCTGCAGTGACAATAACATCCTTACAGATTCTCAGTTTGTCTTTATAGCGAGAAGGTCAACTGTGAGTTGCCCAGCTGTCCTTTACTAATGACATCCTGAACTCCTTTGATGACAGTCAGTTCGCAGTCAGGTTATTCCTGGACCTCTCAAAAGCCGTTGATACTGTCGACCATACCATCCTCCTGTCAAAGCGTGAACATTACGGCGTTAGAGACTTAACCCACAAGTGGTTTACCTCGTGTCTATTAGGAAGCAGTATGTTTGCTATAAGGATCATCAATGTGACTCCTCTCCTATTTTTATGACGTTCCACGAGGCTTTATTCTCGGCCCAGTACTGTTCTTGTACATAAATGATATACTGTAGTCCACTCCAGCACAATTTATTTGGAGACGATAGTAATCTTTATGTCAGTCACTCAGATCTCCATTCCTTAATGATAACTATGAAGAGAGAATTGACTAAAGTCAGTAACCGCACTCCACAATCTTCCACAGAAGAAACAACTTACTCCTTGACCTGGACCCCTGTACCTTGGTAATACAGTCCTCAAACGTGAACACAATACTAATTTTTTTTTCGGATTGTTGTTGATGATAAACTAAACTGGAGAAACCATTCACAGTAAAAACAATAAACAATGGTGTATCCTGTATCACACTCGCCAGTCATTCACTCTTGCAGCAATGAAAGAAATCCTTTATGATATTGTTTTCCAACACTTGATTTACTGTACTACACCATGGGGGGCTTCTGGCACCACTAAAACAAAACCTTTGGTTATTGCCCAGAAGAGAGTTGTGTGGACAATGACCTACTTGAAAAAATCTGATCATACAAATGTAAAGTTTACAATTTTTTTTTTTTTTTACAAAATCAGCTAATCACTTGATTGAGAATAATTATTTCCAATTCCGGACAATCCAAAGGTTCAACTTACGACACCCAGACCTACTAATACCACCCCTTAAGCGCTCCTCCCAATCCCAGACTTCCATCAAATATCACGGTGTGAAAGTATGGAAGTTACACCCACCCATTTGAGCAGAGAATAAGCTCACTTCACGTTACATGTAGTAATCCAGATGCTAATAAATGCTGTTAAATTCCTAGAGATAAATGTACAGTATATATGAGGTGCCACTAAGAAGCCTCGGGCTCTCACTTGGCTCAGCCGTGTCAATATTGTTCTTATTGTCTGCTCTTTCTGTTTTTTCCTGGCTAAATAAACTTCAATATCAATACATCAATACAATCCTCCTATGAACTCCCATTATGTTGATGTAAATATTCTGTTGCTAAGTGGCCTAAGCATTAGAAGTGTTGATCGGTATTATAAAGTTCTACAGAGACGTCATTCGCTGGAGGAACCTCGACCCAAAAAATACGAAAAATAAAGGGTTTCCTGAAATAATAAGAACAAGTACACACGAAGCTCTGTTACCAGTTCACGAGAGTTAAAGTTGTAAGGAAATATTGACGTTACTTACAACACCTCTGGTAGACATAGCATCGTATAATAACAGCTAGCCAAGCTGAAGTACTTGTGAGCGAGAAGAGTGAAGAAGACCAGACGTCACGATAATCATAGGAGCTGATACATAACTCCTTCGACAGGGTATAACAGTGTCTAGACTAACACTGATCATGTAACTGTGCACTGGTTGGCCTCACCACTCACATAATATAGACTTATCTACCACAACTTTCTTAACTACTCTCCAATTAAGATAACTTTGTGTGATCCTCCATGGAAAGTCATAAAGAAATATGATTTTTATTTAGCTATAATATCGAATAGCAATACAGTATAAACATACGAGAATAATAGCATTGGATTGTGATCAGTGGAAGAACATCTGCAACAGAAGCAAGATGGCGACACCACCTACCGTTGTCTCCTGGTAAGGTGTGTCGCGGTTCCTGACGAGAATAAGTTACCGACGTACATAACTATACAGTGGCTGGAACGGAGGCTTAAATTTCATGTTACTCAGAGGCAACTGTTGACAAACCTACAAGATAACACGTGAGCACCATGGCCGCGGCCTTGCTAACATTTAATGCGTCATGAAGTATTAATCGGCAAGTAACCCTATTATGAAAAAAACAACAATATTCTCGTTAAAAAAAGAAGAATTAAGAATTGCATGAGGGACCCGAGAAGGACAGTGGGTTAGGTTCTAGTGATCGGTCTGAGTCGCAGAAAACTACCAATATACCCACCATCGTTTAGCTCTTGTGCTCATAACGTGGCACAGCACCTGCATCAGAGGTTAAATATCCCAGGTGAATTTTAGGATATTTGGTCAGGTTTAGGGCATCGAATGAAAGAATATTTTTCCATGCTATTTAACGATTTTAAAAACGAAGTGAATCTCAATAAAAAATATTATACAGGGCGTCTTAAAGACCCTTGACGTATGTATTTACTTGTACATTGTTTGAGGAAGTTTCTCATCCAAAACATCAGTACGTACTCCATTATAGTAAGTTTTGTCAGATCAAACCAAGCCAGTGGAAAAACATACATGCCAGTATCTATGAGGTTACTCTTTGGAAAATGTGAGATTGCATTATCGCCTCAGGGGCTTTACTGCACATGATGTTACTGCCTATGTGTGTCATCAGTTCTCTGGCATGGAAGCCTTGGTCTCAGCGGGAGGTGTAATGATTGTTTATCAGACCAAAGCTTACGGCCCAGGGCAAAACAGCACATATAGCAGTGACCGGAAGCACAGGTGTGTACACCCTCGTAAGACTTGACCCAAGAGGGGTAACGGTCACAATGAACCAGAATTCTTACCGCCACGCGATTAGCTTAACCCGGCGACAAGACCTTGTTACTCAAGGAGCTACCTCCCAGCCAGTACACCCGTCACCTGGCCAGATTAGTGACATCTTCCGGCTCGTGACCGCCAATATAAAGGCCCTGCAGCTCCCTCCTCGAGCATTACCATTCGGATTACTATTATAACAGGGAGGGGGCCCACAGCTCCTTCCCAGAGACAGAATCTGAAGAAGACAGAAGTAACGCTCGTCACTAGTCGAGGTCGGGAGGGAAACTTCCCTCCCCAGCTTGCAGAGTCTACCCACAGGAGACACAGTCCAGCACTCTCTTCAGCAGCACCTGCATACAGTCCCACCTGCTGGGCCTCCTTCAGGTCACACGTGAGTCATTGTTAGAGCGATCCATAGGGTGAGTTACTTACGGTGGGAAGTGTATCCATTTCCTGTTTGTGTCCGAGAGTCATTGTATAGTAACGTCATTATATTGATCTATTAATGTGTCCATGCCATTGAGTTGATTAATAAATAGCTGTACTTGGCGTTGGTGTTTAGAAGATTTCCCCTAAGAATATAATACACAGTTAAATAACTAACCGGCCACTCTACCAAACCTTCCTCACTTTACACTCCTACAACTAAATATTTCACCTATATCTTCTATACGAGTTTTGTTGTATTACACCATCATGTTCTCCACATACAGTACCTGTACTGTATTCTTCGACATGTCAGTTGTTATGACCATCCATGATTCGCTGTTATTTATAATCCACAATTAGTCCAAGGAAAATATTACAGCTGACACGTCACAGAATAAAGCTATGTGCAGAGTGTGATGGAGTACATACCAGTGTTTTGAGTGTAGCTTCCTCGAGTGACTGTAAACACAAACATCAAGGAACTTTGTAAACATCATGTGCAAGATGGTACACAGATTATACCAGACTCGGACCCACGCTGTTTTCAACCATTCATTGGTTTTAGAAGAAAATGTAACATTGTAACTTACTCTACATACTACACTACAGGGTTATCTATGCTTTGTATAGATATAGGACGGGACGATGAGTAGACGCTGAAGGCTCTCTGCTTTTTCAACAGTAAACAAGATTTGATACACCGTAGTTTTCTGTACAGTTGGACTCGTCTTTTCAGGTGCTGCGTCAAACACCTTCAAGAGGCACACAAATAATTAATTAACACACCAGACCAACCCCCACACTCCTGGACACGCAAGTTCCAATTCCAAACATCCAGCACCTGCCTAAGAGACAAGAGGAGGTTGGGAACTCAGTTATCCAGCTCTTCACGCTCATGTGCAGTACAGTACGACAATATTTCCGTCAAAAGGTCAGTGACGAATGAGGGGGTGTTAGGTGCCAACAACTGAGATGGGCGAGCAGTTTTTCACGTAAAACTTGATAACCTTGAAAGGAGAGTGAGTGTTATTGGCCCTCACATTTACTGGGTACCACGGCTCTCGGGATCACACACCCTCGTTTGTTGCTATTATTTATTATTATTATTGTTATTATTTATTATTATTATTATTATTATTATTATTATTATTATTATTAAAATTATTATTAATCGTAGTAATAGTAGTAGTAGTCGACATCAGGATTTTCGACCCCATGGCCGCATGTCACCGTAACCTTGCTTTCGATGCTGCGCACAAGAGGAACGAGAATTACAAGAACAGGGCGTAGGGGAGAGAATTCAAAATGTGGATCAGGCAGCTTCACTCTTCTGGTGTTCACAACCTCTGGCGGTATGAGACTAAGTGCATGATGGTTCAACGCCAGACTAGCCGAGGTGTTATCCGAACAGAAGCAGCAGCCCAGAAGTTACGTTGCAGCCTGGTTGACAGGTCGATTCTCCTTCATACTTAGGTCTGCGTTGCTTTGCCTCAGGGGAACAAGCTTTTCGGCCTCTAAGTCAACAACAGTTACAGACATAGACTATGAGGCAACAGTCACTGAAGGCCGCATAAGATCTGCGGCTTAACTAATTTAGCTGGTGTAGTTACTTTTTTATTAGGATAATTAGGTGATGAAATGTGTGAAGAAGGTATGGCTATAAGGGGAGGTTGAAGGCCATAATTAAAAACAAAAAAGTAGTAGTAGTAGTATCACCACAATTCAAAATTTAAGGAGGGAGGTCACAGTTGATGTAAACTTTTGACACCTGTTTACGACGTCGATTAACCAGTGTTTAAGTCATGTTTCATATTGATAAAGGTGAATCTACAGTGATCTAAACACACCTTCCAATCAACGTCTATCACTAATTATAATCCAGTTTTGTGTTGCGCCATCCATAACGGGAGTAACTTGCATGCAAATTATATTCATTATTGAGAAGAAAAAAAATCGCCAATGGCTATCACTGGAAATGGCCATGGAAACTTGTCAACAGGCGGCGAAGGAGTTTTACGATGGTGGAAACATTTCAAGAGTGGCGGTGGAGAATTTTACAACGGAGCACGGTCATCCTTGTATATTAGCGGTCGTATTATTATAATTTTATTATTGTTATTATTATTATTAGTAGTAGTAGTATCGTGTAAGAATCTAGTACAAATCAGTCTCTAACGTTTTATCTAACTTAAGTTGCACAGTTGCACTAAGTTGAAATGTAGGAATCACTGGTCTTCACCCTGACTAGGCTGAAACCTGCGCATCAGGTGGCCGAGACCAACCGGCTGTCATATTTACCCCCAGTAAGAAAAACAAAGTACAGTTATTTCAAGACTTCGTGTACGATTTTTTTTTAATTACTCTAATGCCTCTTCGGTTAATGAAGTGTGTGTGTATGTGTGGGTCATTAGTATTGCATAAATCAACTGTTATCGCGCGCGCACAAAGGTTCACACAGGAACACATACACACCAACATGAACACTACCGTACAGACACCTACTCCCAGGAAGATGTCTTAAAGTTTGTATTTATCAATTACAGTCAAAATACTGAAGTCCTTAACACGAAATATTCTTAAAGAACAAGACTGCAGTAACAGCATTTACAACATGGGGAAGGAAGGCTTATTATTATGTAGGTGGATACAGTAATAAGTATTGAATAAGAAAAGTTGCTGTTGTTTAACTTCAAAGCGGGGTGTGTGGGTGTGGTGTGGTGTGTGTGGGTGGGTGTGGGTGTGTGGGTGTGTGTGTGCATATTATACGTCACAACTTGACAGAGGTTCACACCGTTTCTATAAATATCTTCTCAGAGTCCGCTCGTAAGACGGTATTTAAAACTTTGTGCAAGATAGTCCAAAAGGTACAAGTACTTAAGAATGTATGGAGGAAGACAGAAGTCCGCTGTATGGGAGATTTTTTTTTTAGTTGCGGTTGTGAGCAAAGCGACGACAACCTGTTAGAGTCTGTAATTATCAAAAATAAGTAAAATTCCTTCAGATAAGAACTTAGTTAGTTTCACTTCCTTTATGCTCCAAATAACACCCTTTTCATAATCTGTTATATTATTATCATCACTAAAAAAAATTGTGCATTCCCTTACTACTAAAAAAATATTAATGCAAACAGATCAACTAAGCTCTTAATAAAGAATGTACATGCAACTAGCAGTTAGTGCAACAAACCCGCGTAATCTTATGTTTAAGAGGACGATGTTCTGCAGTACAGTTATGCTCATAATGATAAAAGTTTAGCCAGGGGAGTGCAGCCTCCGGTGTGGGTATAATACCGTGCTGCAGGCGATGGTGATAATAATGTTGTGTTGATGAGTTTCATCTCACCTGCGACCAGTCACAGGGTCAGGTGCCAGCTATGAGTTTTCTACTGATGAAATTTCACTCAGTGTTGAAAAGCAACAACAACGTCAATATTGTGGTAAAAAGGTGGACATTTGTATAGGTTACTCATTAGAACAACAGTATGTTATATTAATTAATCTGAATACTAATTTTAAGAAAAGCGAGTTTGTATGTTTCGTTAACTGGCAATATACCCCACCGTGGGTTAGGTGCTGCCCAGAGCCTCGGGGCGACCAATGAGCGAACGTGACGTCATGAAGAATGTGTGACGTAGAGCTCCTTCCAGAAGTGCACATGAGATGCAGTAACTCTAACGTGGGAAATGTTTTGATCAGGAGCTGACAGTTGAGGTCTTTGTGATGTATAACGATAGAGAAATATAGGTTATAAAAGCCCCAGCAGTTGGCAGCACGAGCAGCACTATCTTGGGCGGTCTCGTCATCCCGCCCACCTTATTCATTATTTCTTGGTACTTCCGGGACACTGGACAGTGTCATCGACCTTGTGGCAGAGCGACCCAAGGGCGCTATTGCTTTGGTGTCCAAGGATTGTGCCAAACGGGTCTTGATCAAATATTCAGGTGATATTTTGAAGTGCGAAACTTATGTTGATATGTACAGGGGAAACGAGGCTGATGAAATATCTGTTTGATGAGACGTAAATTAAACGGGTTTGAGCGGGCCATGATGCACGGTGTTTGTGTGACCAGAATGCCCAAAATAGTGAGTTAATCTTCGCCATCATTTATTCCTCCCT
The DNA here is from genome assembly GCF_018991925.1 of Homarus americanus. Classification (NCBI taxonomy): domain Eukaryota; kingdom Metazoa; phylum Arthropoda; class Malacostraca; order Decapoda; family Nephropidae; genus Homarus; species Homarus americanus. Next base: position 346,820 of record NW_024738685.1, on the reverse strand, counting down.
GACTACTGGCTTCCGGAGGGTAGTGGGGCGTCCTTTAAGGTCAACTTGACCAGTATCTTGCCTGACCACATCATATGTACGACTTACACCTCCACTTACATCAGTTTGCATTATACTGTATAAGGCATTGTACACAGTGATCCCATAATTACCTGTTAGAATACAATATACTAGTCTAGTTGAAATAATCACCACATACAGTATATAAGCTAGGCTGATCATGGCATCCACTGAGATGTCGACTCCCTCCTCCTCCACAACATAATGTTCAACTCTTCACCTCCAACAATTTTCAGTCAAGGAAAAATCATAATAAAGGCTTAAAATACGATGTAATTTTCTCATAACTGTATTTGTCCCTTTTAAGAACCTATGATACAGAAGTACAGTCCACGGGATACACAAAACAAATTAATTATCATTTGTTTTGTGTTTAAATTAATGATGGACTTTCCTTACAAGCCATCATTGCTCAACCCCAAGATCATTATGTAGTGTCTATGACCTCAAGTCGCATCACATTATAGATATATACAATTACTGTAAAATTTTAGTATTATGATAGAGATTTAGAGTATTATGGACTTTGGGGATAATTTTTGTTATTTTTTAGTATAATGGCGGTGTGGGGGGTGGGTGTGTGACGTATTTGTGATACTTAAATAATTAGCTTTATTCACTCTGCCGATCAGGAAATAGCGGACATAATTTAAGTCACAGGAAATTCCCATATCACAAAGAAAAAAAATGACATGATTTTGATAGGTAACATAATCTGTTTTGGTTAGTTTTTGCCTGTCATGAAATAAATGTTATTTTAACGGCACAAGAAAATATCATATTACGATAAAAAAAATCATAATACCTTAAATGGATAAACTATATGATCGGATATACAGTATAACTTCATAAATGAAACAGAAAAATAAGCTATTACATCCAATAGATGCTTAGGGAATAAATGTTTTCATTTCACCTGTATGGTAAGTGGTGAACTCGCATCTCGGTACGCGAGGAAGTGGCACCGCCGCTGCCCCACGGGGTACGAGGATGTGGCAACACTGCTGTCTCGTGTGCCGGGCCCGGCAGGGAACGTGTAAAGAAAAACAGTGCACGATCACCCCAGCTACGAGGAGAACGTGTCAGTCTTTCCAATCGTTGCGCTCCTAACGTATTTTCTCTGCGAGTGTGTCGTACTTCTGGATAGTGACCAGCGTGTTTTGGTGAATTCTTTTTGAATTTTAGTAGTGTTCTCTACTTCTGAGCTTGATTCTGGAATTGATTTACATAAAGTTAGGAAGGTTGTGGAGTGTTGAGTGAGGATGCCCGGAACCTCCCGTGGTAAGATGCGGGTATCCTAGCCAACATTCGCTGGGTCCTCTGCCCTGTGGGCCACCCAGGCTACGTCCGAAACCAAAGGCACTATCACGGATCTTCTTCCTCCCGCCATATCATTCTTCGTCTCCTAATTGGTAAGTTTGAGAGTTCACAGTTGTTAATATTTATGGTGTAAAGGTTGTCAAGAGGAAGCTGGGTATGGTAGTGGGTGTGTGTGGAAGGTCGTGTGGTGAAGGTTACGTGTGTTTGCACCTGCGGCCACCTTGCTGCCGTTGCTGCTGTCGGGATGAGGAAGTTGAAACCCTTCACACACATCTCTGTATTACCTCATTTATACTTCTCCGTCATACATCATATTACCAACTATTAACGAATTGAAAATGTCATTAACTAAAGGTTTCAAAATTGTTGACACATAATTACAAATGATTCTATTGAACGGTAAAGGACCTGAAAGATGAATAGATATCCTTAATCGATGAATAAATCGCTCACCAAGGTCATTGGACACTGCAGCCACCCACCAACGACTTCATGACTTGTGCACTTAAGAGGGGCTTAGATGCTGGCTCGACATTCCTGCGTGACGTGATCAAGACTCAACTCCTCCTTAGCATTAGTTTGTTCCAGAGATTGTCTCCATGTCTAAGGAAAGGCAGCCCTCTGCCTCTTGAACCTTCCAATGTTTGTTCTTCACCATATTGCTCTCAATTAAATTTATGAAGGCACGTACACTTGTGATTTAGTCATTTAATAATCGCTTCTTAGATAATGCAAAACTTCTTTTAATTTTAAGATTTGTAAGTTATAACAGCTTCCTACTGATTCGTAACGCAAAAATATTGAATTTGTTAATATTATTTAGTTGTAGAACAAATAGAGGCAAAAGATTATGAATAAAGAGTACGTTATTTGTTGTTGTAGTGTTGTCTGGTTGTGAATTTTAATCCAGTAGTGGACAGTAGTGTAACTGTGCGAGGTTGTCTCTCCTAACACTCCCCAACATTTTCAGATAAGCCGGACTTCAAATATAGCCTCGCTGTTTATATAGTCAATAATCCATGTCTGAGGGTAAGTGGTGGTTTCAGTGTTGGTATTGTACAGTAGAATTTAAGCTTCGTTGCTAATGTATGGTCACAACTTGAATATCCTATATGTCTAACATACTGTACGTGTTACTTGAATCGTGTAACATAAAAAGGTAATACAACTGTACTTTTATATTTTGTTACATTTCATATCTGCATATGGATCGTGTATCGTAATTAGCTAACTCAAAACTCGGCCTCGTGTCCTCAGAGCTAACTTATAACTGATGTAAGGTGTCAGGTTACTTTTATAAAAGCAACGTGTGGTTTTATGATCAGAATTAACATTAATCATTGCCCGCGTTATTGCTTACTATTTCCTCATTAGTAAATTTTCAGTATGTATGTATGTATGTTGAACCATCTCAGAAGACTTAAGAAATGGAATGACATAGTGTGTAGTCATTTAGTCAACATTTAACTTTGAAAATTAATAAAAAAAACTTGTTTCTACAACAGCCAGCCAAACGACTCCTTAGGCTTTCTGTAAAGGAGTCAGAAAACCTCCACTTCATTATATCCAGTTATTTGCCCATTAAACTGCTCCTTTTTAATGTTGTCAAAGGTCCGAGGCTTACGAGTTTCGTGGTCCCGTAGCTCAGCCTCGCTTAGTTTCGTCGACTAGTGATCAAAGTCTTTTAGTGGTTCTAAAACCTTTCTCGCAGTCTTTTAGGGGTGTTGTAGGTTTCTTTATGTGCTCTCACTGGAAACCAAGGCAACACCCATGCGTGGTGCAGTTAATATGGTAGGCAATACTGGACGGAATTTTTATGTGCATCACAATATCTGCTGTCGTAGCTGAATGAGTAATGCCTTCGGGTTTTTTAATGGTAACGGATGAGACCTTTTCTGAAATCAAACTATTGCTGTTAACAAAGGATATCACCTTTATGGAGTTAAATAAAATGATACAACTAAGGTATTTAAACTATCAAACCAGGAGCGAACACGAAGCACTGGTTTTAGATGAGACAAATTAAATTTGGGAGTGAAATAGGTAAACATTTATTTGTAAATGTAGTTGTGGATGAGCGGAATAAATTACCAAACACCTCCATAAACTCGAACTGCCTGGGGAGCTTCAAATATAGGTTGGGTAGATGTATGGGTGATAAGGGTTAGTGTAAACTGGGCTGCCTATTTAGGGCCCGCTGCAGTTTTTTTGTCGGGGGAGGGGGGGAGGGAGAAGGGGTGCAAAGAGATTAGAGGAGGGAATTAATAGTTTGCAAATTGAAGAAATTTAGGGGGTAGTTGACGACGGGCTAAACGCCTTGCTAAGCTAATAATGTGCTAATGTATTTTATGTTTTGCTAAGAGGGAGGAGTGGGGGTGGGAGCGATAACAGGTCGGAACCACACAATTTTCTGGACTTTGGCTTAGACATCCATGTAGCAGTAGATCACTTAAAAAAACGTAACATTTTAAAGAATTTATACGGGAAAGAGGGAAAGAGGCAGGTGAACAAAGCCGATGAGTGACTGGGAAAAGGTTCACTAATGAGACCCCACACTCCGACCCCCAAGCGTGACAATGTCGTAAAGACGCTGTATCACTGGTTGGCGGCGTATATTCTGGTTTTGTGTTGTATGTTATTCAAACAACTTTGCAGTGTTTGGACTCCTGCTAAGTCATTTTTCGAGTCATCACCTGAGACTGCTGTGTTACACTTGATGGGTCACAGCGTGTTTATGTTCAGAACAGCAGAGAGGTTTATTTTCTCATTTTTTGTGTGACTAAAATTTTACTTCTTAAGTGAGTAACAGTATAATTTATCAAGCACCAATTTGTCACCTGAACGTCGTTAGGGGTTTTCAGTGTAAGGCAGTAACGAATTAGAGTTTCTTAGGCTCGGTACTACTTTACGTTATAGCAGTTAAGATATAGTTAACGAGAAAGAGTACTATAATAACCAGCTACGTTTATAATCACCGTTATTATACGTAATACGGTAGCATTGAGTTACTGAGCTAATTTAAGGCTACTGTACAGAAAAATGGTTTTATATCTAAACATCTTAACAATATGATATATAATGAAGACATTCTGTTATTACGCGAAAAGTGGTGTTTTGCGGAAAAAGTTTCATAACTTGGATTGTAAAAGATGATGATGGCTGACGAGATAAAAAGTTGATAAAATGGTCAGTCTTGTGACCACACGCGAGGAAGCTGATACTGTTAGATGATCACGTTTACGGCTCGCACAGATATTGAATGTTTTTATATTATTTGAAGTAGATGCAAAGATTACTTTATATGAACGACTTCACACGCCGAGGGAGACTGGGGCGAGACAGTCCTCCTCATAGTATAGCTTAACAAGTATTAAGGTCGCTACATGCAAATTAATGAACTAGCACTATTTAGCTGATAGCTGAAATATAACATTGATTTTTAGAAGTTGCCAATTGTTTGTTGTAGAACTAAAACTTGAAGGTGCTTAATAATACCATACATACTGACAGTTGAAATACCAAAAATGTTTAGCAATAATCAGTTTGTATATGAATTTGTAGCTAACAAAATCTTAACTGGCGACTGTCTAGTATGTTACTGAGATGGTGACACCTAGCGAGTTACGAAATCGAAAACAAGTTTACTCAAAAGTGCTAAAGTATTTTCTACCTTCAGACAAATTAACAAACGAATCGTAAGGCTGACATTATGCTAAACTTTTGCCAAGCACATTTTATTTTCTTGCAAATTTGATTGCTTCCATCCCCTTGTGGGTGATGACTTCAAGGCTCATAAAGCAGTGCATGATGTTCAGTGGAGAGACTTTTAACTCTTAGTTGATTGGTTTGGTTGCATAAAAACAGCAACGAAGTACAAGACAGACAGAAGACTTATAATTATACAAGTTGTAAATAAACTTGGAGTGATTGTCAAATAGCCTTCACTTGACCGCGAGTCGTTAGCAACATCTGAGGGAAATGGACCGTCAGAATATTACGAATACAGTATACTCATTAAGAAATAGACCCATACATACAGTATGTGTGTGTGTGTGTGTGTGTGTGTGTGTGTGTTGTAGAGTGCATCTAATGAGCAGTTAAATGAAGTTTTCGGGAAGTAACGCGAGCCATTGAATAGAATAACTACCATATGTTTATTTTTATAAGTTTGTAATATACCTGCACCTTAATTTTGTTTGTTCTGCTGTAAACAAAATTATACCTACAAGTTATACATGAAACCTAAGTGTACCATAGTTTTATTGTGCTTATTTTAATTACAGCTAGGAGCATATTGTACAATTATTATGGTATGAGTTGTGTTACTGATCATCTTGTACGATACCCCACACACGCACACACCAATGATTTCACTGTATCTCTCATACGTAAGTAGCAGGTGATAAAGAAAAATTATCGATGTAGGTTATTGGAAGGTACGGTATAGTGTATGAAACAGTACTGTAGTCATATGGGATATAGTCTTCAAGGGATCTTTTATCAGCTGTAAGGGTTTTTCTAGTTAGTGTGATGTAAGTTTATTGTAAAGTGTAGCAAAAATCCGGTTAGCATGATACAAATTCATGATATACTATAGCCAAAGCTCAGGTATTAAGCATGACATACGGTAGTTGTGTAAGGAATTGTGTTGTATCACATGATTATTCACATCTGTCAGTATTTTGACCTCATGAACTCATCAGCCTATGCAGGTTCATGTACACTTTCTTGGTCTGAGATTTGTATAAGAAAAATATATATAATTAAGTTTGCGTAATAAATGTGTTGAAGGAAGGCGTCTATCGTGCTGAGAATATTCTTGTGTGAGTGTGAGAGCGCTTAGAACTGTGTCTGATTACTTCTAAAGATGCCGCACTGTTTTCATGACTGTACATACTCGGCGGTTTCCTGAAGTATGTAATTATCCAGAGTTTTGGGTGGTGGTGGTGGGTGGCTAACTCATGTTCAGGGTGGCACTTTGGTCCTTGGTGGTGGTGGTGGGTGGCTGACTCTGGTCAGGGTGGCACCGTGGTCCATGGTTGGTGGTGGTGGGTGGCTAACTCCTGGTCAGGGTGGCACCGAGGTCCATGGTTGGTGGTGGTGGTGGGTGGGTGGCTAACTCATGGTCAGGGTTGGTGAGGGAGGGAGGGTGGCACTGGGGTCCTTGGTAATGGTGGGTGGCTCACTCCTGGTCAGGGTGGTGAGGGAAGAGGGGTGGCACTGTGGCCCATGGTGGGTGGATGGCAGACAATATTCAGGGTGGTGGATATTGGTCCTTGGTAGATTTGGGATAGTGGTGGTGATGATGTTGATGGCTCAAGTAAGGGCTTTGTGAGCTGTTATTGTGAAAGAGAAAAAGCATGGCTAGTGTACTGTATGTTTGGTAGACGACCTGTGTGGGAGATTAATGGATGCTTATTATGGTTAATAGTGTAACTGTAGTGTCCACATACACTGAAGTGGCGGTGGTATGGTTTTTACAACTTCTGACAGTATTGTTGATATGTAGAAGGTGATAGTGTAGTAGTATTGATTGAGAGGTGATGTATACCCCTCAGCCGGCTAGCAGGACGTGTGTTGGTGGCCAAGGAGGGGGGTGGGGTGAGCGGGGTAGCGGCAGGTCATTCCCGACTTCCACGAACACTGCACAACACCCCCGGGTACGGAACCTTGGGGGCCACTACTGAGGCCTCCCACTGGCAGTCCTTCACTCCGTCTACTCCACCCTCCTATTACCGTGACTTATTACGAGTGAGGAAGTATTAAAATTGGTGTATACTTGTTTGAAAACGATTTCAATCTTGGGCAATACTATCTTAGGTATGCCGATATCGTTGTTAATGGTTAATACGTGACGAGGGCGGCGGCGAGAGGCGGAGTCGAGAACCTGCAGAGTGTACCGCCCACACTCTCACTCCCTCTCTCATCTCTCCCTCTCTCATCTCTCCCTCACATCCTTCTCCACCCTCTTCTTCATGTTCATCTCCCTCACACCTCTCCCTCACACTTCTCCCATTCAGTCTTCTCCTTACACCGTGACATTCAGCCGTAACCTGTCTCCTTCGCGTGCTCTCCCTCCTCTCCCACTCTCACTCTCCCTCCCTCCATCCTCCGCTCCGTCAGGCTCTCCACCGTGCATCTATTAAACAGATAAGTTAAGTCTTACCATTATTTATTCGTCCCAAGATTTGTGCCTATCACTCCTAAAGGGTGACGGGGGGGGGGGGAGTGTACTATCCAGTGTACTATCCTCCTCCCCCCCTTCTACATGTGGAGGGATGAGCTGGACTTGAATTTCTACAACAAACTATCCACCGCTTCCAAACTTCCCCTACTTTTCCGGGATTGGGTGCGTTCCCCGTACAGACAACAGCTAGTTTTTGTCGTGCATCCGCGACAGGTGGGAGTTTGGAGTCCCTCTTACAGCAGGTTCAGTGTGTTTAATCTTGAAACTCGTGAGATATTATACTCTCAGTAATTGGTGTGATTTAATATTTAATGAGTTTATAAATTTGTAATTGCATGAAGGAAGTTTGTGTTTATATAATAGTATAGTTTAATGTTAAACAAGAATAATACACGCCGTGAACTTACAGTAGATCGCCAAACGGTTTTAGCAGTTAAAAGATTTTCCATTGTGTTAAACCGAGTGTTCCTTTTTTCCTTGTGGTTTTTCTTTTCTCTGCTATATATGCATATCAAGGCTGACAGGTCTTCCTTAGCTACCGGTATATATTGCCTTCAAGACACCAGCGGCATATGGAAATGTTTTAGCGTAGATCGATCTAAAGTGTTATTTAATATTAATGCCCACGGAACCGCTGTAGGCGTAAGAAAAGAAAGTAGGAATAGTAAAGAATGTGAGTAATTCCTAGTGATTAGTTATCGAGGGTTCAGGCGGCGGTTCTTGTCAAGGTTGGGAGTTTAAATGCCAAGCGACGCCGTAGATGAACCTGTACCTCCCATTTAGTCTCTGACACGATGCTGGCGGCTCATTTTCTTCGCTCGATTTTTCTTGTCAGTAAATATTTATCTGACGGTTTACCTAATTATAAACGAGCACTGGTCCAATTCGTCTAGTTCGGTGTATGGTAAATGTAGTTGGTAGTGAGGTGTAATAGTATCATAGAAAGACACACACATGGTTGGCAAGAGCGCTCGGCGGCGTCCCCCTAGCCGAAGTTCGTTACATTTGGCCGGAAGTTCCCTGTCAGTGGTGATGGTCTTGGTGTGTTAAGATGCTTCCCAAACCCGCCTCTCCCACACCTTTATTTATCTACCACATCACATGGATCTCGTCTGTCCTGCGGATGTCGTGTAGTATGGACGACAATAAGAGAACTTGAGTATGATATAAGTGTTTGGAATGTTAACGTAACATGATGGACCAACACAACCCAAGCGTGAGATTTAAATCCCCTTCGGTAGAAAGGTCTTTCGTGGTTGTCTGAGAGGGAGGTTCCCATGGCCTATTTTCTAGCTTTCCTTCTTTCCCTCGTCCGCCGTTCTTCCCGCTGAGAAAATGCCATTTTGACGAGGCAGAAATATGAGGGACAAATGAGTGCAGAGACCAGGGCGAGGCGGGGCCATTGTGAGTTAATTGGTGAGTGTTGAGGGTGTTGGTGAGGGCAGTGGGTTGTGGCAGGCCGCGCTGGTCTGTGGCCTCACCGCTCAACTGGGCCTTTTTTTATTATACCTGTAAGACTTAGTAACCAAGAGAAAGGATGCACAAGGAGACTTCGGGTGTGTGGGGGAAGGTTTGAGGAATGTGTATAGTATAGCAAATGATTATTCTTTTATAAATCTTAGAACACGCGGTGTGATTTTATTGATCCGTGACCATTATTACTAGGATATATCACTGGCTTTAAGGTGTGGACTACGACTATCATGGATTGTGTCGGTCGCCATAATTTATACAGTGGAGGACGGATATACTTTGCACTGTTTCGTGAAAGTCAACTTTAATGAACATATAAATTAGAAAGTTGAGTGTGATCTAAGGAGAATATAATACGCTATTTCTACACTGCACGTTACTGTGAACCGCCAGGCTGTTTAAGTTTTGCATCACCTTGAACGCGGCGTTTCTAATAATAGCGACGTAATTGCAGTATTTTAAAGAGGCGGGACACCGTTAGAGTGAAGAGTCTCGAGTACTGCATGATGGAATGTGTACGCGAGGAGGTTCCCACGGGTGTGTGGGTCTGCGGGTGGGCCTGTGGTTGATGTTCATCCCCCACACTGTCAACTGAGTTATGATGTGGGTGACGTACGGGGAAGAGGCGATAATGTGTCTCGATAAGGACGCCACCACGCTGTTTCTTAACGGCCGTTGAGGAGGTGGCAGGGCGGGGGGCAGGAGGAACACGGGCACGCCCTTACTGGTGCACATGGACGGGGTGGGGGGAGGACGCCTGGGTATGGGAAAATAGATCTGCCGGTAATGTGAGATATAGCACCGTACACTGTGACTGACGGTGTTTGAGAGCCAGTGCAAGAAGGATGAAACTCGCTATGATTGTTCACCTTCATATTTTTTAACGACTGTTTATAAATTATTATATTTTAGGAGTTAAGTAAAAAATTATGGGTGTCAAACTCGTCTGTGTTGAGGTGACGTCGTCGGGCAGTTAGGAATATCGTTCTTCCTTCACGTCACTTTGAACCATCATACCAGGAAGTCTAGGATTTAAATCCCCTCTGGTTTTTAAATCCCGGTGAGCCTCTTCAACGGAAACGGCCAGTGCAGGTCTCCCCCACTCCCTCTTCCTCCTCAAGATACAATGGGAGGCGGCTAAACCCCTCAAATATATCCTGGGTTCTACAACGGTTATACAGTAGTTGTATTACAGTAGGGGTTAAAATGTGCCCAGTGTTTATTAAGGTTTCTACAGTCATAACAGTAATAATGAGTGAGTTAGAGGTAGGCGGAGACGTGTATAGTGATTAATGACTGGTGGTATTGTGTGAGGGTGCGCGGTGGGTGCCTGTTGTTGACCCGCCACTTTAAATCTGGCCGCGACAGGAAGTTGTTAGTTACGTAGTCCAACGGACATCTCTTGGCGGAGAAAATCACACCAGAGTGGTTTAAAGGGCGGCTTCCAGGTTGTAGGGTAAGGAGAGGGGGCGGTCCCATGGTCTCCCCCGCTAGCGCCTGGCACCTGCCTCTGCTGCACCACTCCGCCTCAGGGGTGTCCTGCTGCTGCCCACCCTCCCCACAGGTGCACTCCCCACCTGTTTTTATTACACTTGCTAACCTCTGTAAAATTATCTACTGTTTGTTATTGAACATCGTTAGGAATTTGGTGACGTATATATTTTAAAGTTCACTATTGCCCTGACCTTATACATGACAGTACAGTCACTAGTGAGTTGCTGAATGTCACCTGTTTTGGCTAACCTTTTCGCAGCACTCAACTAGATTTTTAAACCAATGAATGAAACCAGTATACGATATGATGCAGCCAATAGTCACTTCACCTGTTTTAACGAGACTCACCTGCCTTGGCTGACACTTGCCTGTGGTTCACTTAGACGGTGTAAGTTAGCCAGGCAGCCTCGTGCTGACCCCAGAGAACTGTAGAGTAATCGAAGGGTCTTGAATACTGACCCACGATATTAAACACGGCAGGTTATAGGTTCATCAGTAATATATTCATCAAAATAAAGTTTTATCGTTGATCTGAGAATGATCGTTGTTTTACCTACCCATTCTAAGCTTCATTAGTGATGCTTCAGATAGTCTCGTATTGTAGTCCATGATGAAACCACAGGTGGGAAATTGAAGCCTTCCACTGGGTAATGAGACAATTAATTATATATCGGGAAGTAAAATTATTTGTATCTTGCCTTATTTATTTATTTTTGCCTCATGGTTAATATCAGTCGAAGAGAGTTGTGTTCACCCATGCTGTGTTGATGAGCGTAAATATAGGTGTTGGTGATTTACTGGATGTTAAAGAGTAGAAGGTTTAGCTCAGTGCCACAATGGTCGGGGGGTCCTCCGTTAATTTCTGAGCCATATACTGTATATTGTTACGAATATCTTTACTGTGTTCGTATTTTAGGCTTTACCGGTATTATGTGCACGTTACGCTTCACTTACAAAACTAAGTGTTCATATGGGTCTTAGTAACTAGGCATGAATTCTCAATGGTACTTGGGTTGACTCTCCCTCTAATTTGGAGATATATCACTGAATCTTAATGATGGCTCATATGTCATCAAACTTACAGCGAGATTCCTGTAGCTACACACGTTCTCATGTGATCAGTTGGGGGAATTTATCCCAGGAAGCCCCCAGTAAGTGAGGGTAACGGACGACTGTGGCGGCGACCTGCTGCGACGGGAGATTTGAATAGACGGGAAGCAGCGGTGTGTTGGTGAGGGCCCTCCATAACCGTAGCATAGAGGCAGCTCCCCACACACCATCCGATACCGGTGTATGCGGTTCCCCTACTAACCACGGTCTGGCTTCTCTAAGATTCAAGAAATTATTCTCCCCCGTATATGGAGATCTGAATGCATCTATTGTTAATTGCAATTGCATTGCAATTTTGAAGTTATTTTAATCGCCTTAATTGTATTATAATTCGATTGAGATATCCGTACGTTTTTAAATATTATAAAATCAAACTTGCGAACTTTGAGAACTGAAATCGAGAGAACTGTTCCGCACACATATTTTCAATCGTGTTGGATGTTCCCCCACCATGCCCACTTGGGCTAAAACGTCCGGGGCGTGTCCGCGTGCCCTTCAGCTAACCTCTCGGAGAGACAGTATACGGGGCACCTTCGGAGGAAATGACATAGATGTTATGGAACAATGGAATGCAATGTTTTCTTATGTCGCAAACTGTGAGTCAACTGGAGAAGCTTCACAATTGTGTTCTGACGTTTCACTTAATGCTACTCGATGTATTGGGTGTTCTCGCTCCCTGTCGCTGGTTCTGCCAGGGGCATCCCTTGTTCACTTATCTGTGAACGGGTACGTGACTTTACAGCTGGGAAATGAAGGTGGTCGAGTGCAGTTCCGGACACAATGCCTTCTTGACGTTCATGTGTATATAAAAAAAGGCCGTAGTCTACTGTGTGCTGTATCCGCACTGCTTGAGACTTACAAGACCTACTTTCACCTTTCCATGAACTGTAAATTATAGATTATACGGTATTTATTTTTATTTTTTTGCTGATTTTCATTTGAAAAATATATCTTGTAATTCTGAACACTTCTTATATAAAAATGAGAATTTAAATTTTGATCCTTATCATAGTGTGTTATATTAAGACAAAGAGGGGAGAGCACTGTAGACTCCAGCAGCAGTTTAACAATAGCAGAAGACAGTGCAGTTGTTGTGAAGGAGCAGTGTAACTTGGTAATGCACTATTGTGTCATTCTCGAACAGTGGCATCTTAACGTGAAGGTTGGTAGTAAACGGCCATAGGTGGTAGGAATAAATGACACTAGTCTGTATTGTGTTTTATACTGAACTAACACACACACACACACGCTCACACACTCACACACACACACACACACACACACACACACACACACACACACACACACACACACACACACACACACACACACACACACACACACACACACACACACACACATTATAAATATTCTCAGTTGCATTTTATTAAACTTCCATTTCACTTGATTGAAAGTTGAATAAATATAAGATCTCAATTAATACAGATGGAAGTCTTCCTCGTTTATATCCATCAATATTTTGTGTTGCGCTACACTACAACACTAAACCAGTGAAGGGTTCCCAAGGCAAGATTGATGCTAGTTTTTGTATCACTCCATCAATAAGTTGTCGCCTCTTGCTTGGCTGATCACTCTTGACTTTTATATGTTCTGAGGACCACTACTTGTTCACGTGGATGTAGTAGATTGTAGATTCCTTGAGTTTGGGGATGGAATTTGTTCTTTGTTTAGTGAGTTATTGCCCTCCGTCGTGCTGGGGTCAAGTGACATGAAGATAGTATCTGTCCGCCCATGTTAACGTGATAACTTCAACAAATAGTAATGAATTTTGATTAAACTTGGCCTGTGTCTGTAGCTCAGCGAGATCTCTTACATGTTCTATGGGTAGTAATTTCTTTTCCTTATTTTAGGGAAGTTGTGGCCTGTTTTGTCTTGGGCGATGGGGGGGGGGACCTCAGACTCTTACAATGTTTACAGTCGGGGCTTAGGTTAGGTTAGGTTAGGGGTCAAAAGCAGTATCGACCCCAAATAAGATAAAACAGTACACCCGCACCAGATGACCCTAAGGGAAAGTCAGTTCGGAGACTCATTCCCGGTGACCCAATTTTCAAACCAAGGGAGTGAAATTTTGTCCACGACTGTACGTTCACCTTTTAGTGTTTAGGACCGCCAGAAGAAGGTCGGCAGCAGCAATAGGAAGACCTTGAGAAGAAACAGAGAAGGAGATACTAGTAGACGTGGTGGTGGCTATAATGGTGTAGTTTGTAGAGTGGTGATGGTGGTAGTGATGATAGAGTGGTGATGGTGGTAGAGTGGTGATGGTGGTAGAGTGGTGATGGTGGTAGTGATGATAGAGTGGTGATGGTGGTAGAGTGGTGATGGTGGTAGAGTGGTGATGGTGGTAGAGTGGTGATGGTGGTGGTAGAGTGGTGACGGTAGAGTGGTGATGGTGGTAGAGTGGTGATGGTGGTAGAGTGATGATGGTGGTATAGTGGTGATGGTGGTAGTGATGATAGAGTGGTGATGGTGGTAGAGTGGTGGATGGTGGTAGAGTGGTGATGGTGGTAGAGTGGTGATGGTGGTAGAGTGGTGATGGTGGTAGAGTGGTGTGGTGGAGGGTGATGGTGGTAGAGTGTGTGATGGTGGTAGAGTGGTGGTGATGGTGGTAGATGATGTGGTAGAGGTGATGTGAGTGATGTAGGTGATGGTGGTAGAGGTGATGGTGGTAGAGTGGAGTGGTGATGGTGGTAGAGTGGTGATGGTGGTAGAGTGGTGATGGTGGTAGTGATGATAGAGTGGTGATGGTGGTAGAGTGGTGATGGTGGTAGAGTGGTGATGGTGGTAGAGTGGTGATGGTGGTGGTAGAGTGGTGACGGTAGAGTGGTGATGATTAACAGGAGTGGAAGAATAATTGTGGTGTTAGGGATCAGTAATGAAGTCATCCCCTTCTGGGTTGGTAAGGGATCACCCCTCCCCTCCCCTCCCCCCCCCTTCTCCTCCTTGTTGTTGACGGAGATTAAATTTCCAGAGGCAGGAAATAGCAAATCAGTGGCGTAACGGTGACGCAACCAGCACCCCTCTCCCCCTCCTGCTACCTCCCCTCTGTAACGTCCTCTCCCCAACACTAGTTTTCTGGCTCTTTCTCCCATCCTCTCCCCTCTCTCCTACTCCCCAAGTGCTTCCTCTCCCCTTTATAACCTGATCGCCCCCTGTTTTTCCATTATTCTCCCCTTTTCCCCTCTCTTCTCCACCCATCCTTTCCCACTCTTCTTTCTTCCCCCCTCCTTTGTAAAGTCCTTCCTTTCCTATTTCCTTTCTGACACCTTCTCTTTCCTGTTTTCCTACATTTCTTATTCCTCGTCTTGTCACACTCCAGCCATTATATTTTTTTCCATTATTCCGATAACATTATAAATACATTGATTACTTATTTATAAATGTGTTTTCCTGTATAATTCAGTATAATGTTTCTGTTGATCACCGTTAACTGACTGTGACTCTACACTGAGGAGCTCCATACCCCACTCCCTGCCCTCTCCACTTGACTAGCTGTTCACCGTCCCACTCCCTGCCCTCTCAACATGACTAGCTGTTCACCGTTGCCTTCCATCAATCATCCGTGGCTACTTCATCTTTCTAGCCCTCACCCCACAACTCCCTGCCCCCTGATGATCCACTATTATCCATCCACTTGATCCACTGACCTGTCTCCTTCATGATCCAGCACTATAGGTAATGATCCTCATCTCCCTGGCGATATAAAGTGATCCCTTTCTCCTGTGATCCAGTGGAGATGAAGTGAAGAGGGAGGGGGAGGCCAGTAGGTGGTGGTGAGTGTTGACAAATACGGTGTTTCCGGTGTGTGTGTGTGTGTGGACGAGGTATGGAGACTGGGCACGCCGGCACCATCCCTCCCTCCCTCCCTCCCTCCCACCCCTCTCTCACCCTCCTCCCTTTCCTCCCTCTGTCAGCCCAGTGCTTCTTCAGTGATGCTTTATTTGGGGCAGAGTTGTTAAGGGTCTGTAGTTGCACTCACACGTATACCTGTAGCTGCACCTTCTGGCCCGGTATATCTATATTGTGTTTATCTTGTGTGGGAGGTGAGTGAGTGACCACAAGACAGGCAGTACAAGGGAGGGTGTATTCTATGTCTCTTGCGCTTTTTGTTTGTGTTTTTTTTTCTCTTATGTCTACGGTACAATGTTTACTTGTTTGTTCCTCAGGTAGACATAGGTTAGTGTATAGTCCGTGATAGGTGTGTGAGTATTAGTCTTGGTGTGGAGGCTGTTTACCATACGTCTGAGGATTGAGAAACATCAATAGAGGTAAATTAATCTATACCACAGGTAGAGAATATTTTTTTTTACCAGTTGAAAGTATTTTGATGCTGCCTTAACATATTCCGAAAGTTTATTTAGAAATACCAGCATAATTAAGACTGATATAGAGAACATAGAGTAATTTCCATGCGGTGACCTTAGTTATTTAAACGCAGTAACACCATATAACATCAACAGTATCCTCCAACTACCTACCTGATAATTACCACCAAGTTACCAACCCTCTCTCACCAGCCTCCTCCCCCCTGTGACGACACCGTTGGTGACCTGTGACCCCTGTGCGTGGGGGTGGTGGTGGTGGCACTTGTGTGTGTCACCAACCCTTTGCCTGGCACAGTGCCGAGGGGGGCGTGTTAAAGGTTGTGTGTTTGGAAGTGCTGAGAAAGAGAGAGAGAGAGAGAGAGAGAGAGAGAGAGAGAGAGAGAGAGCTTTTCTTCCCTCAGGCATTAGCATCTTCCCCCACACCTGTTGTTCCCTCAGGCAGCATCTTCCCCCACACCTGTTGTTCCCTCAGGCAGCGTCCTCCCTCACACCTGTTGTTCCCTCAGGCAGCGTCCTCCCTCACACCTGTTGTTCCCTCAGGCAGCGTCCTCCCTCACACCTGTTGTTCCCTCAGGCATCGTCCTCCCACACACCTGTTGTTCCCCAGGCATCGTCCTCCCCACACACCTGTTGTTCCTCAGGCAGCCTCCTCCCACACCCCAGGCATCGTCCTCCCACACACCTGTTGTTCCCCAGGCATCGTCCTCCTCACACCTGTTGTTCCCTCAGGCATCGTCCTCCCGCACACCTGTTGTTCCCCAGGCATCGTCCTCCCACACACCTGTTGTTCCTCAGGCATCGTCCTCCCTCACACCTGTTGTTCCCCAGGCATCGTCCTCCCTCACACACCTGTTGTTCCCTCAGGCACGTCCTCCCTCACACCTGTTGTTCCCTCAGGCATCGTCCTCCCCACACACCTGTTGTTCCCTCAGGCATCGTCCTCCCTCACACCTGTTGTTCCCTCAGGCAGCATCCTCCCCCACACCTGTTGTTCCCTCAGGCAGCGTCCTCCCTCACACCTGTTCTTCCCTCAGGCAGCGTCCTCCCTCACACCTGTTGTTCCCTCAGGCATCGTCCTCCCTCACACCTGTTGTTCCCTCAGGCAGCGTCCTCCCTCACACCTGTTGTTCCCTCAGGCATCGTCCTCCCTCACACCTGTTGTTCCCTCAGGCAGCGTCCTCCATCACACCTGTTGTTCACACCCTGTTGTTCCCTCCTCACACCTGTTGTTCCCCAGGCATCGTTGTTCCTCAGGCATCGTCCTCCCTCACACCTGTTGTTCCCTCAGGCATCGTCCTCCCTCACACCTGTTGTTCCCTCAGGCATCGTCCTCCCTCACACCTGTTGTTCCCTCAGGCATCGTCCTCCCACACACCTGTTCTTCCCTCAGGCATCGTCCTCCCTCACACCTGTTCTTCCCGAGTGTTGTCCCAGTGAGTGTTTGTCAATGTGTTCTACTCATCCACAAATCTCATTTTAGTTTATTACAGCTCATGTGTTTTATGATCCCTAATGTACAGTACCGTCTCAGTGTTAACTAGCGAGTAGAGAGAAAGAGGGAAGTTTTTTTTAATCGATCTTAGACTACTAGAAATTAAATACGTTTTGAATTTACAATAAAACAATATATATTGTAGTCCCCAAATAGTTACAGGTAGTTTATTTAAATGTTTATATAGAATTTTTAAGCTTCTAAAGTCATATACATCTTAATTTCTGTTGAGGAAATCTATCTCGTAAAGTCGAAGTTTTTCCCGTTAGTTGTGTTGACGCCACACGTCTTCATCACTCTGGTTTTAACACTTCAAAGATGTCTTCACAACTCATCATGCACAAAATTAATCGATAAATCATTCAACTGTGCGATTAAATGACTTCACATGTACAGACCCCTTCACTAGTGCGTTTACAGGGGCTCGTTAGGTTTTGTGCAGTGTGGCAGGCCTGTGTTTGTTTATATTCAACAGAAGGAAACTCACAACAGTAAACATAATATGGAATGAAATTAAATCAATATTAAAAACAAATATCTCAAAGATAATGATTTGTGGAATATTTATATTACGAGCCCCTGTAAACGCACTAGTGAAGGAGACTGTACGTTTCTTTTTGCTTTAACGGAGTGTGTCAGCCTGTGTTCATGGTATATCCGTAACAAGTGGTGTTCGGAATGTTAAACTTGGATCAGTGGCTCACATAAGAGATACTTAGATTACCTCGTGTTTATGAGAGCAATATTTCTTAGATAAAGTTCACTGGGTTGATGACTAGTTCCCGGCGTCGACACATCAAAATAATGAAGTTAGTATTAATGTGTCCGTAGAGTTTTGCATTACTTATTGTTTCTCGGTCAATGGCTGGTCTGATGGGCCTGCGTCTTAATCTAACCTAACCTAACCTAACCCAGCCTAACCTAACCTAACCTAACCCAGCCTAACCTAACCATAATGGATTGGGGCCTAGTAAGACAAGATCCCTTATAGACTGGGGCCCAATCCTGGTGGTTAGGTTAGGTTTTAGGTCAGCTTAGATCAGGTTAGGTCAGCTTAGGTCAGGTTTTAGGTTAGGTTAGGTCAGGTTTTAGGTTATGTTAGAGGTCAGGTTAGGGTCTGGTAGTACTGGGGGAATCTTTTGACTAGTGAACACAATTTTATATCAACGCTGAGTCGTGTTATGCTTCTGGAGTCAGGGGTCGTGTGTGTGTGTGTGTGTGTGTGTGTGTGTGTGTGTGTGTGTGTGTGTGTGTGTGATTGGCTGTACAGTATTATTATTGTTATTATCATCATCATCATCATCATCATCATCATCATCATCATCATCGTGTATTTTGGAGTTACTTATATGACCCCAGATATTGCTTACAGTGAGCATTATGACCCCAGATACTTTTCATACAGTATCTTCTTTATAGAGTTGACTACTGTAGCATATGTTAAGTGAACGGCCCGAGCTGGGATGAACTTAGGGGATTAACAAGCTACTCTTACAGTGTTATTCGCCTCAAGTTAATTTCTCTTCACGCTGGAAAGAAATGTAACCCTTGTATGTACTCCTTGGCTATACATGGTCAGACATAAATATTTCTAATCTATTGTGAGAGAGAGAGAGAGAGAGAGAGAGAGAGAGAGAGAGAGAGAGAGGTTACCTTGAGGGAGGTCACACACCGGCTGGTACACCTGCATCATCTCCGGCGTGACGTCACCCCTCCTGACCTCCCGTGACCTCTCATACTGGCTGGGCTTCCCCGGACCACAAGCCTGAATCTGAAGTGCAAGATGAGGAGGTGGAAGACCGGACGGTCAGGGATGGTATGGAGGGAGAGAGAGAGAGAGAACCTGGATGGTGTCGACTTCGCTTAGTGCGTGTTGCAGTATTGCCTTTGAGCGACCAATAGCATTACACCCTAAGTTACAGTTGTTTGTGATTGGCTGTACAGTATTACCGTTTCTTCTTGGGTGCGGGTGTGGATGTCTTGTTATCTCCCTATAACAACAGACTTATTACCCCGGGGCTGGTCACAACAGCGTCTACCTCGTGGGTAGTTTATTGCCCGCACTAAACACAGGATGATGCAGGTGAAGTGTTGTCCATCCCTTTCTTCTCTCACTCCCCACCTTTGACCTCCCCCTCCAACCATTACCGCTCGGCTCCACCACCCCCCACTAGATAGCTACTGCCTGCCGGAGGCGAAGACGGGAAGAACTTTGTTCTTAATGCGCGTGACCCAAGGCTATTTGTTCCCTCTCGTCTCCTGTGTTATATATATTTATATATATATATATATATATATATATATATATATATATATATATATATATATATATATATATATATATATATATATATATATATATTGATTGATTGATTGTTGCATTACTGTGGCAAGATGTGGCTGCTTGACCTTGGCGGGCCAGTAGTAACACTTCGGTCACGTACTCCTTTACATTCCGTATTAAGGATGAATGATCTTGGGGGTTAAGAATGACAGGATGTACAGTCGTACAGCCCTTATTTCCTTCTTTAGTTTAGACTCTCTCTCTCTCTCTTCTCCAAGGAGCAGGGGCTACACCTGTGTTGGCCCGGGGCACCACCACCACCACCACCACGCTCTCCACACTCTCATTCTTTCATCTGTCACCTGAGGCAATTAATAAAGTTTTCGTATCATTACACCAGTACTTCACGAGGGCTGTAATGTGTGGGTGTCCTGATAGTTTGGTATAGGGTGTGACACACACACACTCAAGACTCGTGTTAGTTGTCCTCGTTATAGAGGACGAGAGAACAGAATAGAGTTTAATTTCATCGTTATTTTGACAACCATCCATATTTATAACCTCACATTAACCAGTTAGCAAAATATGATGCATTCTCACAACTCCGGTCAAGGGACGAAATTAACGTGCGATTCTTTGAGAATGTTTCCCCCTGGATCACTACACCTGTTGTGAGCAGCCCGGGGCGGGTCCTGTCCTCCTGCTGTTATTGTACTAAACTACCTGAAGTAGACTGACTAAATTTGCACTGTGAATCAGGTTGTGGTCTCATGACAAGACTCTTTGTTATGGAAATGAACAGATGGTGATTATTTAAGACACTGATAACGTAGTTATTGTTGAGGTCTTATTAGTTGTGTTTACTTTAGGATGTTTACATATGCAAAAGCTTGAAAGTAATATTCGAGGCGTGACTTGATGGAAGATGGGTCATGTTAGATCTACCATTGTTCTTTGAGACTAACTGGTCAGTTATGACTGAGCTTATACCTCTTAATTCTCGGAGTTGATTACACTCGTTAGTCGTGAGCAATAAAGTGAGGCTCACGTGTTGGCAAGAGTGATGCTGTGATCGCCCGGAGATGTTCTTGTAATTTTCTCTAATTGGTGGCAGTAAGTGGCGGGGGGTGTGAGGTCCTCCCTCCCTCCCTCCCTGACCTGCTGCTCGGGCACCACTGTTGGCTTAACACTCACAATCATCAAAAGTTTATATGATATTTTCTCTGCTCTAGAGATGTAAGAATTCATCTGGCTCACACCACCAGCGGTACACAACTAGTGGCCAAAACAACGTAGCAACCGTTGAAGAAACAACAAGTACTATGCATTTTACTCCAGTTAGGAAAATAACTTGACGTAGTCTGAAAATCTCTTAACTGGGAGTAATGCCCTCGTAATGACTGCCACTCTTGTTTATCTAAATTCTGGGTTTAATTGTGTCGTTAATGATATGATAACTGAGGGTAGTCTTAGTGCGAGGGAGGGGGGGATGTAGTGTGTTAACTACCTCGTAATTTTGTAGTAGTGGCAGGAGGAGGTCAAACTGGTTACCTGGAGGGGGTCACACTGGTCAAACTGGTTACCTGGAGGTGGTCACACTGGTTACCTGGAGGAGGTCACACTGGTCAAACTGGTTACCTGGAGGGGGGGGGGGCAAGGCAGCCACGGTACTGTAATCAAGTCTACGTGAGTTTGTCTGTCAGTCCGCACAGATGAGAACCGTGATAAACTCTGCCCAGAAGTGATGATAAAAGGAAGGACTCGGGTCAGTTTTATTACCATCAACCTTTCTGGAGGGATTGAGGGAGGGACGGGGGGAAGAGAAAGAGAAATCACCTGAAAGTTATCCACTCCAGGTTATTTCACCTGATCAATCAACGCCTAAAACTTACCTGGGTGACTTGGTTTGGTTAAAATGAGGGTGTTAATCTTCAGGTGAAATAAGCTGGGGGTGTTAATCTTCAGGTGAAATACGCTAGGGGTGTTAATCTCCACTTTGTAGGTAGATGAAGAAGTTAAACCTGGAGCTGTGTTATGAGGTCATTGGTAATTAAAGGTGTGGCTACGTTAACAAAAAAGACCTGGTTAATGGGGTAGCTATGTTCCATATCTGAGTAGGGTTAACAGTTGTCTTTAGCAATTAACTCCTATTGGTGGTGTGTGGCTGGTGGTGAACTGCAGTAGTGGTGGTGCGTGTGTTAGTACATTATCCAGACCAGAAATATTTGTTCTAGTTTTTACCGATTATTATTGGCCGTGGGAGAGGGTAAAGGGTGTGTTCAGGATGCTTAGAATCTTCAAGGAATTGGTTTATGGACAAGTTCATCTAATATAATCTTGAGAATGTTATATGGTGTGTGTGTGTGTGTGTGTGTGTGTTGTTGACATATCCCAACAAGATCGCGAGTGAGTTCAATAATCTTTTGTTTTTTTTCTGTATTACATTCAGTAGTTGTAACAATCTTAGGTGCGTGTGGGAGGATGGGGGCCTGGATGTACTGTATCTTGTTACTTGGGAGTTAAACTTGAGGCTGTATGACTTTGTGTGTACTGTAATGTTATTTGAATAATGGCATTTGAGAACTTGATATTTTTTTTTTTCTGGTGTGTATTATTATTATTATTATTATTATTATTATTATTATTATTATACGTCACTGTTCATTCTTGCTCATTTACAGAACCGATAATTTCCTGGTTGTTTTTCTCCTGTGTTGAACTCAGGTCAGCCAAAGTATGACAGGTAAAGGTGGGATGCTGGCGAGTTTGCACCAGAACAACAATTGCACCACACCACAAACCGCACTGCATTGATCACGCCCCCCGTCTGATCGACCCTGTTGAGCAACGGTGTCACTACTGGTTATTACGTGTTCGAGTCCTCTTATTAGAGCTTTGAGTCATAAGTTAGGAGATGTGGCGCCGGAGGTGATGGTGAGCTGGTGGTAGTGGTATTGTTGCTGCTTCATCGTGTGAAAGTGCCGCCAGCTATGTCGTTGGTGTCCCAGCTATAAACCTGCCCCGTACCCTTCCTCCTCCCTCCACCTGACTTAGTCGTCTTTTTGAGTTGATAATGATGGCAATACTATGCAGAGAAGGACGTCACCTTATAAAGCGAACATTTTTTAAGGGGATATTTCCTCATATAGTCGTTGCGATACATAAGTTCATCATGAGGGATAAAAACAAACTAGTGTCAACCTGCGCCAGATAGGACAAACAACGAAATAACCAAACTAAAGGTATTTGGGTTAACGTTTGGTTTGGTTGATTCATTCATTTTATTCTCAGAAAGAAATCTACTCTTCACTCACCGACCTGATCATTCTGTCTCAAATTGACGTTGTTTAACTAAAGTCATCATTCTAATTGTGTCGAATGATCGTACTTAGTCGGGTACCGTAATCTGGAATGAAGTTAAACTGGTATTTACAAACCTTGAAGGGCAAGATATAATTGTTCTAGACTTTAGTTATATTAAATAGGTTAATCAGTATCTTATACAACGCGTCAAGCTGCCACGTTGACTACATGGAATTATCGAACTCGTTGGAGGGGGGAGGGGGGAAATTCTCTTGATAAATTACCCAAGTCATCGTAGCTTGCCTCGGGGCCTCAACCATCGTGTGACGGGTTTACCAAGTTGCTCTAGACGGGTATACTCGTTAATATATTCAGAGGCTTAATTCCCACGGACAAAGGTTGGTTATATTACGGTCGTCAAGGAACTGAGATATAGTACTGTAAAGAGGCTGAATCATTGTACTCAGGAGGTTAAACTGAGGTATCGTACTGTAAAGAGGCTGAATCATTGTACGCTGGAGGTTAAACTGGGGTATCGTACTGTAAAGAGGCTGAATCATTGTATGCTGGAGGCTAAACTGGGGTATCGTACTGTAAAGAGGCTGAATCATTGTACTCTGGAGGTTAAACTGGGGTATCGTACTGTAAAGAGGCTGAATCATTGTACGCTGGAGGTTAAACTGGGGTATCGTACTGTAAAGAGGCTGAATCATTGTACTCTGGAGGTTAAACTGGGGTATCGTACTGTAAAGAGGCTGAATCATTGTACGCTGGAGGTTAAACTGGGGTATCGTACTGTAAAGAGGCTGAATCATTGTACTCTGGAGGTTAAACTGGGGTATCGTACTGTAAAGAGGCTGAATCATTGTACTCTGGAGGTTAAACTGGGGTATCGTACTGTAAAGAGGCTGAATCATTGTACTCTGGAGGTTAAACTGGGGTATCGTACTGTAAGAGGCTGAATCATTGTACTCAGGAGGTTAAACTGGGGTATCGTACTGTAAAGAGGCTGAATCATTGTAATCTGGGGGTTAAGCTGAGGTCGGTGCTTTGATTAGTAAACTGATATGGGATTAAAAATTAAAATACAATAAATAAAATAAATAAATAACGAAGTGATAACCGTGGTGACATTCTGATAGGCTCTTTACTCCCACCATGTTACGTGTAAGATTCCAGATGATACTAAATGTTACATAATACTTCCTTGGAGATAAATGTAACCGTATATATCAGGTACCATGTTAATATTGTTATTATTATCCACTCTGTATCTGTATTTTGGTAGCTAAATAAACTGTTTCAATTCAGTTTCAAAAAATTATTCACGGGAAGTTTTATTTATTTAGTGAAGATAACCAATTTAATGCTTAAACTTGACCCCTTGAGTACAGTTGCTTAAACCGTTTGATTACGATGCCTAGACCTGTAGAGTACGATGATATTAACCTCTTGAGTGCGTTGATTTAAAGGCCAATCATCGTACTCAAAGACCAGTCATACTCAAAGGCCAGAGTTATTGTACTTAAAGGCTACATTCATCGTACTCAAAAGACCACAGTCATCGTACTGAAAAGGCCACAGTCATCGTACTCAAGCGCCACAGTCATCTTGCTTTGAGGGAGAGAGATGGGGGGAAGGGGGAGAAAATCGAACAGGTAGAGAGATAAGCTGTTGGTGATGCAGTGAGTGAGTGGGGGGTGAGATGTGTGTATAAGACTGTGGACAGGAGAGACGATAAAGACCTCGGGGGATACTGAACCTCCCTCCCCCTCCCTCCCTCCCTCCCTCCGTCCGTTCGTCCTTTCCTAAAATGTTGACGTCTGGGATTTCACGTGATACCTAGAAAAAAAAATATATTGTCTTATTTAAAATTGCTCCGACCGTCAAATAACCTAACCTAATCTAACCATAAGCTATATTAGGTTTGGTTTGGTAAGCTAACATATACTGTACAGCGATTATATGAGATTCCTGAACAATTTAGCTATTATACGTGAAATTCCCTATAATACTGATGCCATACATGATAATATAGGTAATACCAACTAAAACTAGCAACCTAACCTAACCCAACCTCACCAAACCAACCCAACCTAACCTAACCAAACCAACCTAACCTAACCAAACCAGTACTCCGCTCTCCCTGTGTCTCGGGCTGTGGTATCCCAAGTGGCTGTTCGTTATGATATTTTTTTTAGGTCTTGTGACGCCTCCTGATCACTGGTGCGCTAAATGACTTCAGTTTTTTTTTGTTCTTTCTTTCTTATTTTTTCGTTTTCTTTCGTTTAGTCTCTTATTATGGTGTTATTATCTTGCATAGCTCAGGGGGCTTTGACCTTGACCACCTGGCGGCTTTATGAATCTTAACCACCTGGCTTTATGTATCTTAATCACCTGGCTTTATGTATCTTATTGACCTTGACCACCTGGCTTTATAAGTAGCCAGGCGTCACAAGAAGTAGCCAGGCGTCACAAGAAGTAGCCAGGCGTCACAAGTAGTAGCCAAGCGTCACAAGAAGTTGCCAGGCATCACAAAAAATAGCCAGACGTAACAAGCGAATTAGCCAGGCGTCACAAGAAGTAGCCAGCGTCACAAGTGAGGTAGCCAAGCATCAGTCCATCCGGTGTTAGTAGGTATTTCAGTATGTTTATTGTGAGTTCCGTCTTGTCGGTGGTGGGGGAGCGGGGGGTCCTCTTACGTGTGTTTCCCGAGTCAACATAGCGGCTATCGCTGTGACCTTTTCTGGGCTCCGGTAATTGATTCTTACCGATGAGTGCAACCTTCCCGGAGACTGGCTGGTTGGTTGGTGCTACGAGTAAAGTGCTGACGTGTAAAGTGCTGACGTGTAAAGTGCTGACGTGTAAAGTGCTTGTTTTGGTGAATATTGTTAATCCTTCTGTGTGTAGGAGGAGGGATGTGGGTGTAGGTGGGTGTAAGTGTGTGTGTTAGGAAGGAAATTTAAAAATTACCACAAACAAGTGAGGAGATCATTGCACACACACACACACACACACACACACACACACACACACACACACACACACACACACACACACGTACAGTATCCCTTCATAGGAAAATCAACCAGATAGCTGTCCACAGAACCAAATCCCGCCACCGAGGATATTAAGTGGTCAGTATCTCACCAACTCTCCTTCCTTCAGTCCTTAAAATCATGTCAGGTGAGGTGAGGTGAGGTGAGGTTACTAGGTTGTCTTACAGTCGCTAGGGTAAAGTTATGTGTGATCTTGAGAGGTCAGGACCGACGGATGATAACTTGAAGCATGAGATAAGTAATACGTAGGAGACAGCAGCCAGTGTGTCCCGACTCATACTGTTAATAAAACAAGTTGACAGTGACCACAGACACATCCACCTGTTTCTTGACTTCCTGGTCCCGAGACACGATAACCCAATAGCAACAAGTAGATTTATGGACGGGTCCAATGGGGGTCCATCCCACCCCATTTGTACATGTCACCAGAAAATGGGGCTCATCCTCCAATTACCTTCAAGATGGAGGAGACAAGCGGAATCTCTGCCAATCACGATGTACCCTAAGACAGGTCCACACATTGGGTCAACACAAGCATAACCCTCATGCTCTACTAAGGTCAATTATCAAGAAAGTTTGTCGTGGGATGTCGCTCTTACGGTCAGCTCGTCGGAATGCTTCATCGTTCTCCCTTTGAGAGTGACATTAATTTTCAATCTTGGCGTTTTCGCTTGTGGGTATTGTACGTGTGTTTGTGTGTGAGGGAGGGTGGGGCACTGGGTGTAGGTGAGTTAGAAGAGAAGGAAGGAAGGGACGGGTGAAGTAAGTGAGGGTTGTAGAGTAGACGAATGAGTTGGGAGGAGGAGGAAGAGAAAGGAGGAGAAGGGGGGCAGGGGAGAGAAGCAAAATGTCAGAGAAATCCCACATCATGCAACATTAAGAGCAGAGGCTATATACTGTACAACTTACGTAACATCAGACCACACCCCTGTAAACGTGTCTCTCAGTCACTTTCAAAACTTCACATATAGAAACAAGATCCCCGCTTACTCGAACCCTCACCCCGCTAAACTATACTGCACTAGGGTTTCTCTTTAGGTAAATCGGGTATAATGTAAATATTTTGAGGTGCAGTACTTCCCCAAAAAAAAATCATAAATACGTCGATCATTTTTACCTTGGGGAGTCATTACACGCGCCAGGTAAAGTTGACGCCACCACTCACCTGATAACTGAGAGAGAGAGAGAGAGATAGAGATAAGACTTGGATGAAAAAGAAGTAATTTTATGTGTTTTTACTTCCAGTTCGTAGAAGCTTGTGTGGGATAATATACAATGACCCCGGGTAGTGTTTGCTTACTGTTACCATCACGAAGGCTTTCCAGGTACTGTCCGTGTACCTGGTTTTCGACCTGGACTCTTTTATTTATGAATGGACAAGTGGATCACCTGGAAGATGAACCCCTAGATTATTTCACCTTAAGATTAACCACCCTAAGGTAACCTAGCCACCGTAAAGCTAACCTAACCTGACCTAACCCAACCTAACTCCTCCAGGCAGCGGTATGGTGTTTAATCATCAGGTGAAATAAACTCTGGTTGGGGAGGGGAGAGGGGACTGTTCTTCGGGAGATCAGAATAAGAACATTAGAATCTCTGACTATGTCCACAGATAATGGGAGACAATAGTGGTATAATCCCCTTCACTTGTGCGTTTACAGGGGCTCGTCATATGAACACTCCACAAATCATTACAATGAGATTTTGTTTTAATTTGATTCCATATTATATTTATTGCGAGTTTCCTTCTGACGACCCCCTGTAAACGCACTAGTGAAGGGGACTGTACCTGTACCGTGTGGGTTTTCTGAATTACTTAAAAGGTAATGAAGTACCTGTTAATTAGGTGTGATTGACGGTGTTCCTCAAACTGTATACTTCTTCCCTCTCTATAGTGGTTGTACTTGTCTTCCTCTTTAATATAGTTTGTTTGACCATATATCTGCACCACACCTGTCATCCTGCACCCTCCCACACCTGTCATCCTGCACCCTCCCACACCTGTCATCCTGCACCCTCCCACACCTGTCATTTTATACCCTCCCACACCTGTCATCCTACATCCTCCCACACCTGTCATCTTGCACCCTCCCACACCTGTTATTTGCACCCCCACACCCAAACACACTGTCCCAGACCCTCCTGGCACACTCAAACATCCTGCACCCTCCCACATCTGTCATCTTGCACCCTCCCCACACCTGTCATCAGGTGCACCCTCCCACACCTGTCATCCTGCACCTCCACACCTCTCATTCTGCACCCTCCCACACCTCTCATTCTGCACCTCCCACACCTGTCATCCTGCACCTGTCATCCTGCACCCTCCCACACCTGTCATCCTGCACCCTCCCACACCTGTCATCCTGCACCCTCCCACACCTGTCATTTTATACCCTCCCACACCTGTCATCCTACATCCTCCCACACCTGTCATCTTGCACCCTCCCACACCTGTCATCCTACACCCTCCCACACCTGTCCCCAACAACAAAAAGGTCATGAACCCGGTGTGTAGATTTCTTTTCCTCTCGCAGTGACCTTAAGATGATGCTGGCAAGGTCACCCAACACCCTGCCAGCCTCCCGTCATATGTTAGTTACTGTATTGATGTTGTATTCTTTGTTGTATTGTTGTATTGTTGTATTCTTTGTTGTATTCTTGTATTCTACTTGATTTTGTTTTATTTCGGTGGTATTGTAGTTCCCGTTTTTATTTTAATCTTATTGTATTTTTGTTGTATTTTAGTCTTCGTTGTATTTTTAATCGCTGTATTTTTTTGTAGTTGTAGCATTTTATTTAGTTTTTTCAGGCATTGAGTTCAGGGGTTCGATAGTTCGGTGGTACAGTGGTTTGATGGTTCAGAGGTTCAGTAATACAGTGATTCGATGGTTCAGAGGTTCAGTAATACAGTGGTTCGATGGTTCAGGGGTTCAGTTATACAGTGGTTCGATGGTTCAGGGGTTCAGTAATACAGTGGTTCGATGGTTCAGAGGTTCAGTAATACAGTGGTTCGATGGTTCAGGGGTTCAGTAATACAGTGGTTCGATGGTTCAGGGGTTCAGTAATACAGTGGTTCGATGGTTCAGGGGTTCAGTAATACGAGCAGATACGAGCAAATGCAAGCACAAATATCTCTTTTATAGTTACTGATATAAAATGTCCCGCCATAATGCTTCACCATGTCACCCAATGTGTGTGTGTGTGTGTGTGTGTGTGTGTGACTTATTCGCACGCACACACACACATACACACATTGCTGGTGGTAGTCACATTTTGTACTTTGTTTTAATGGGCCATGTGTACCTATAGTGGGCCATGTGTACCTGTAGTGGGCCATGTGTACCTGTAGTGAGGCATGTGTACTCCCCCCCCCCTCTTACCTGGCTCGTGTGTTTATCACCATACACCAACGGTACACCCACTTGACCTCTGATAACCTGAATTAAGAAAGATTTGACCCGATACTGAACCCTCATGTTGGAGACGGCTCTCTCTCTCTCTCTCTCTCTCTCTCTCTCTCTCTCTCTCTCTCTCTCTCTCTCTCTCTCTCTCTCTCTCTCTCTCTCTCTCTCTCTCTCTCTCTCTCTCTCTCTCTCTCTCTCTCTCTCTCTCTCTCTCTCTCTCTCTCTCTGAAGATAATTAGTCATAACAGATACGGTCTGCCAGTATAGAACACAGTCTTTTTTTTTTAGCGGTGTCGAGTTGTGTTCTCAGGTGAAGCGGTAAATAAGGCTGCACCTCGTACTGTACACCTTGAATCTTGTTGTTCACTTTTTATATATCTCAGGGTAAAGGTAAGTTACTGTGTGTGTGTGTGTGTCTGTTTGTTTGTTTGTTTGTTTCAAGTACATCGCCGTTGAAATTGCAGACAACACTTCTCATAATCACTCAAGGAGACAAGTGTCAGGTAGGGGATGCTTTTGCCGAGCTAGGTGAACGGGAGGGTCAGGGTGGGGTGATGGCTGGGACACCTTTTACTCTCTACCTCCCATTGGCCCCGTCCCCCCTCCCCTCCTCCCCTCCCCATATAACTGTCAGGTAATATGACCCGCCACAAAACCACTTGACGGGCCCCTTTGTATTCCCTCTCAGGTCAGGTGCACGTGAGGGACACAGGTAAATGTCTCAAACATGACAGTCCAGTTATCTTACTGGACTACAGTGTAATATCATGGTACTTTCACGCGTGTTGTTGGGCATCAGTGTTGAGGTGCACACAAGCTCAAGGTCTAGTGGTGAAATGGTTTGGAAATACTCATTCAAGTTCAGTCTTTTATCCAGCCAGCAGCAATAATCCAGGTACAATGTGTGTGTGTGTGTGTGTGTGTGTGTGTGTGTGTGTGTGTGTGTGTGCGCCTTTGTTTACATGTGAGCAGTAGTCACTTGGTGTTTTAAAACCTAGACTTGGAAGTAAAAGCAGGTGAGGGCGACACTATCAAGTATTTTGGTGTTCAGACTTGTTCGTCTCTCCTGATATCCCACCATGTTTATTTAATATTTGTCGTGTCTACAGTTGGTGTGGGTGTATTGTGAAGGTGATGGTCGGCGAGGATGTGGGTGGATGGGGGAGATGTGGGTGGGTGGGGAGATGTGGGTGGGTGGGGGAGATGTGGGGTGGGTGGGGTAGATGTGGGTGGATGGGGAGATGTAGGTGGGTGGGGGAGATGTGAGGGTTGGGGAGATGTGGGTGGGTGGGGTAGATGGGTGGGATGGGGAGATGGTAGGCGGGAATGTGGGTGGTTGGGGGAGATGGTAGCCGGAGATGTGGGTGGATGGGGTGATGGGAGCTGCGGTAGCTAGTACAAGATAGTTCATCAGTAATGGTGGTTGATAAAGGTAGTGGTTGGGAGACGAAGGTGGAGGAGGGTAACTCTCCCTCCTTGTTTTTGTCCCTTTCACTTGTTTGTCACCGGGTGGGAAGAGGCAGGGAGGGGGGGGGGCAGGGCAGGGGACTGACGGCCGTGCAGCAGGGGCGGGAGGGGCGGGTGTGGCATGCGTGTGGCGGTGGTGGCGGGGGCAGTAATTACAGCGGGACCAGCGGCGGCGGCAGCAGCATCTCCACCACCCCGGGGCACCAGTCCACCTCCACCACTGTGCTGACCCCTCCTGCCCCACACTGCCCTGCCCGTGGGATGCGCCCCTCCGCCGCTGCCTCCTCCTCCCGCCTGCGGGGCTCCAGAGTTCGCTGCTCCTGGGTTACGCCTCTGATGCCTCCAGGCGGCGACCCGACCCATGGACCCGACTCGACCCGAGACCCGCTGACAACCCGCCTTTGTCCCGCCCGACACGCTCCCCGAGAAAGTTTTTGCCGGGCTCGGAAAACAAACATCCACTGCCAACTTACTCGTGATGATCTCACCCGCGCCGAGACGCGCCCGGATCGTGTTCGCTGGGGGGGTCCTGGGGGAGGGGAATGGTGGGTGTCTTAGAGGGGAAGGGATGCCAGGGTGAGGGATGGGGGTGTCCTAAAGGGGATGTGGGGGGAACTTGGGGAATGGAGGACTCTGAGGAAGGTCCAGGTCTTTGGGGGGAAGGGGACCATTGGGGAGAGTTTGGGAGCTAGAAATAAGGGGAATGTGGGTGGTGGTGGTCAGTGCGGGTGGCTGTGAGCGGGTTAAGGGATGTGGGTATTTTTATTTTATTCTATTTATTTTTTTAATGAGTGAAGGATGGGGGAGGTGTGTGTTGGCCGCTGGGAGGGGTGAACGTGGGCGGAGGTGTGGATATAGAGGAGGGGTGCATGAGTAAGGTGTGGGTGGGAGAGGTGTATGTGAGCAAGTGGGAGAGATGGAAAGGATGAGTGTGGGAGAATGAATGGTGTGTGTGGTAGGGGGAGGGGTAGACAGGTAGCAGAAAAAGATTTAGAGAGATTGTGGTTGATGGTAGTCGGCGCGTGTGAACAGAGACTGGTGTGGACATGAGTGGGTGAGGAGGCGACAAGGGTAAGGAACTGAGGGTGGACTTGGGGTCAGGACACGCCCCAGGATTTCACACCTGTACCTGGTTAATACCTGTAATATACCCCACAATACAGACGAGTCCCTACTACATAATGATGGGTTAAAGGGCCTCCAATACTTAGCTGCCAACAAATGAGACTGAACAAGAATTCCTCTCATTTACACGCATTATTCCATCCCCTTATGAAACTTGCTGTTAAATTCAGAGGTCCCACACATTATTTAAGCTAAGAAGGGAAGCGGGAACTACCCATCTTTCCGTTTTGGCTGCTTGTATTACTGTACGCTAGGCCCACCACAGGATGCAAGGAGAGGTCTAGTAAACAAGGTCCCGTGTCTGTTGTATGGGGGGAAATCTGAAATAAGAATCTGAGGCAGTACTGGGAGGTGATAAGGTGGAGTGGGGAGGTAACAAGGGGAGGTGGCAGAGTGGGGAGGTAACAAGGGTGTGGGGCAGAGTGGGGAGGTAATGTGGGGCAGCAAGGGGGAGGGGCAGAGTGGGGAGGCAACAAGGGTGTGGGGCAGAGGGGAGGTAACAAGGTGTGGGGGCAGAGGGGAGGTAACAAGGGTGTGGGTAGAGTGGGGAGGTAACACGGGTGTGGGGGGCAGAGTGGGAGGTAACAAGGGGGAGTGGCAGAGTGGAAGGTAACAAGGGTGTGGGGGCTGAGTGGGGAGGTAACAAGGGTGTGAGGGAAGAGGGGGAGGTGGGGGAGGGCAGAGTGGGGAGGTAACAAGGGGGGAGTGGCAGAGTGGGGAGGTAACTAGGGGGGAGTGGCAGAGTGGGGAGGTAACAAGGGTGTGGGGCGGGGTGGGGAGCAGCACATAAAGCCACTTGTTAACGCTCCCAGCAAGTGTTCACACGACACCAAGCACCCTGGTAGTGATGCCCTCCCCCCCTCCCTCTCTCTCCCTCTCTCCCTCCCTCTCTCTGGTGTCAGCCCCCTCCTTCCCTCACTCTCACTCCTCTGTCTCTTTGGTGTCAGTCCCTCCCTCTCTCCCTCTGATGTCAGCCCTTCCCTCCCTCACTCCCTGTCTGTTTCTTTGGTGCCAGTCCCTCCCTCCCTCCCTCTGGTGTCAGCCCCCCCTCATTGTTCCCTCTGCACCTTCCCTCCACTATCAGCTGACCTTCCCTCCACTATCAGGTCACCTCCCCGTCTCGACACAGTTATTACCTTGTTGATAGCCACTACCTTTCACACCTTCCCTCCAGTACTACCCCCTTCCCTCCTTCTCTTTCTCCCCACACGACGGAGCATCAGGTGGTGAAGGGAGGGGGGGGGGGTAGTGTCACAAGAGACGGTGGCGACGGGCGACACATCTGTACAAACACGAGTGCCAACGAGTGCCACAACACCCAGCACCGGCATGTTGAAATATTTGCAAACCTTGGGCATCCTCCACTCTGGCTAGGATATACCCGTTGATGTGATATATATATACCAAGAGGATATACCCACATACGCTACATATACCCACAGATATACTGCCCTGAACATACCATGAGGATATATTCTCAAATGTACTGGACATAACCACGGGGTATATACCGGACATACCACTAGGATATACCCACAGATAAGAAAGACACATACTCGATGTTACACACGGGTTGAGGATGAGGTGGACGCGATGTTTATTATTGAAGGTGTCAAGTTTGAGCACAACATCACTTTCCTTATCATTAAACATCGAAAGCAAACCAAATACTTATTCAGATGGGCGATATAACCCTCCCCCCATGAGGTGTAACAAGAGCACTACTGCCTATAGTAAAAAAAAATGAAAGAATAAATCAATGTTGTGATATGAGATTAAATAGTGGTTGATAGTGACGTGTGGACAGCTGAGTGGTGGTGGCCCGGTATGAGAGATTCTCATTAAACTGCTAAAGTTGTTTTTAGTTTGGTGTGTCAGTTGAATGATGGGGAAATGTGTCATGTGGGGTCAATATGGATCGATAAATATATTATCCTTTGGTTAATATTTCGCACCAGACTGATGGAGATTGAAATTGCAGAATGATATATACTGTGCTGCCTACGGTTTGATCTTGACAGTTGAACGGGCGAAATTACGGTGCAAAGTTTACCGTCTTGAGTCATCGTGGCGTAAACACCTTGAATGTGGTGTTAATTGTGTGCATTAAGAATAATAAACAAGGCCCACGGAAGGGAAGGTGTAGCTGGTACCTTTACAGGCAGTTAATGTGTTAACGAGGCTATAAGAGGGCGGGCGGGGTGAGCCAGACACGACGGGGTAATCTCACCACACATCCAAAACACGCCGCGTCAGGCTCCACCAACCCACAACCACACTTCACCGCCTTAAAATCACATTCACATAAAATGAGTGACAGTTTTCTGGGCGAGTTTCAGGTTATTTTTACACAGGTGACTCATTAAATACATTGGTTTGTCTTTACTCCATATATTGTAACATTTTAGATATCTCAAGACACTTACAGTTTTTTCTAAGATGTTCCGGACGCCACTCGCTGGTTAGCAAGCTGTAGAGTGAACACTACCTGTCAAACCCTTCCAGCCAGTAGTGTTCAAACCTCTAGACAGGCTGCTTGAGGGCTGTCAGTAAAAGTTGATGTCAGCTCAAAGTCACTGAAGGTCTAAGTCACACACGGTAGACAGTCTTTCACACTCATCCTGTTACTACAGTATATGTAACTTGCTGATAATACCCATGACCCTTTAGACGGCCCTTTAATGCATGAGTAAAAGAGACAAACGTGAACTCCGCATGCTTCCCTGTTGGGCGCTGTAAACCCTTTTGTGTTTCGCCTTGCATTAGATGCAAGGGGGTGCCCAATAAACCAGCTTCCTCGCGGAGTAAATTGTAAAAAAACAACAACAACAAAATATCAACTTTTAAGTAATTATATTCATCCAAACTTTGACTTCTGCCCTGAGCAAGATCTTCCATCACAGCATATTATTATTATTATTATTATTATTATTATTATTATTATTATTATTATTATTATTATTATCATTATTATTATGTTATTGTTGGTTTTGTTATCGGCGTTGACATTTTGAGTACAGCAACGTATCCTGTTTTACGATTCTTTCAATATTAATTTTCCATGCCAATAATTTTTATAGTAATAGCAGATAGTATAATGGCGAATGACTTAAATTTTTTAGAAGCATACTCATTCCTCTATAAATGTGATTAACACTACATCAGTTACACATAAAGATGTTAGCGTTTTCTTCCTTCTGCATCATTATCATAAAGATTATATTGTAAAGATGAGGTGAAAGTAACAGTTATTGATAAGAAAGCGAATATAACCAGTAAATATCAGTCTGTGTGGAAGGTTTATTATAGGGGGTCCACTCATAGATTGTTTGGGTTTTACCAGATGTGTTGTCTACGAGATGTGTGTGATAGGGAAGATAGAGAACTCGTTAGAAGGTCGCGTCCATGGTCTTAAAGATACTGACCTGAACGTCTTTACCGATAGCCCGACGTAGTGCTTTTGTCCAACCTATATTCATTACGTCCTTGAGTGATTTGCCTTTGTGGTATTATTTGATAACCTGTTCCATTCATTTATGATTATTTTTGGGTTAATGTTTAAGTATTTTCTTCATATATATTTTGTTTTTTCTTTAAATTTCCATTTTTATTTTGGTTTAGTTCAATAATGTTTGATGTGGATTGTGTGTTTGGTATTGCGAGTACCGTCCTACCACAAGGCTACCTCGATGGTGTAGGTCCCAGGATTGGTTATCAGCTCCGCTAGGTGGGGACGCAGTGAGAAGCTCTAGGCTGGCTGGGGCGCGAAAAAACAATGTCACTCACTCAGGCAGGAATAAGTTCAGTGATGATTTACGCAATACAAAATAACCTGAGAATCTTCGAAAACTTATCACAGTTAATCTGATTGATAATAGTTGGGAAACACTTGTGTAATGGATGACCAATAAGGAACATCATTTACAAATTATTATTATTATTATTGTGTGTTTATATACATCTTATCACGAACAGATAATTATAGATATTAATAGCAACTAGTAGCCGGCCATAACGACACTATCCTAGCAAGGCTCCTCCTCGTTCTCAAGTGTCAGTGTTGGAGTGTTGCTCGGCGTCAGGTTAACAGCTGACACTTATCACCACACACTTAACGCTGATAACTATTTACGTCACCAGCCACCAGAGTTAATGCGCACTGATTCAGCTTATGTAGGCGGTAGTAAGAACACCGTGTCTAGTAACTCAAACACTACTTAAGTCTCGCTGACGTGTTAAGGGCTCAGTGATAGTCTTCTTGAAGGAACTACAGTATTAAAAAAAATAATTACTTTTTGAGTGTATGTTTTATCACTTGTTGAATAATATTAATAATGTGTAGAACTGTCTTTACTACTACTACGCTTATAAATGTGGATGTTATTGAAAGAAAAAATCTCAAGAACAGCGGTAGGAGCTATACGGTACAAGTTGAGGACAGTAACCAGGGTGTTGACACAAGTGGTCCTCGCCTAGGGTGTGGGGGTAGTGACAGGTGGGCAGGAGGTGGGTGAGTTAGGGTAGATGGGTGGTAGATAGAGGTAGTTTGGTTGGTGGTGTGGAGAGGTGGGTAGGTAAGGGTAGATACAGTGCACTGGCGAAAAGATGGGTGATAGTAGGCACAGGTTAAGACAGTAGACGTAGATGGATGATGGTAGAGATGGCCACTTTAGACGTAGGTGAGGTTCCATATATCCCATAGAAAAAGGTTATTGGTAGTGGGGTGTGGGTCAGTGTAGTGGGCCCGGAGTATGGTTGGGTCAGCGTGGGGTGAGGACAGGAGGGAGGGAAGGTAGTGTTATCCAGTGACCGCGTGACACACCGTACTCGCTAGTAACCTAACCTATACTAGTGTAAACAGAAGTATCCCCTTTTACGTTTATGTCATTAGGTTAATAACTCGGTGTCGGACGAACCTCGTCTTTTGCGCTTCTGATAGTATATTTAAGTGGGTAATTACCCGAAGAAAATTGCCGAAACGGACCTGTAAAGACGAGTCGTGGACGGCGGCGCTAACGTGTTGTGGATCACCTTGAGGCTGAGGGCGGTGCTTGTGTCCCGTTCACGTGGCTCCAAAAACACACATGGAGAGAAAACTACATTTACCCGGTACTACTTAACCAGCAATTAAATCTAAGACAAAATTCTCACGTTGGGTTAAAGATAAAATATATTTGTAAATGTAACTAATTTTTGGTGGCGTTTACTATATACGATGGAGACTTAACGTAATCAAAGCTGGATTGTTTACGAGGATACTGGAATAATTGAGGGTTTTGTATGACGAGGCAGGAGTACCTCGGGTGAGCAGATAACGGGATTAACAGTATAATCCAGGAAGGTCATTTGTGTTGGGTTGAGATACAGGATAACGATGAGTCTCTGGAAATCAAAGAAATATTACAGATGTGTGTGAATGGCAAGACAAACTGTACCAGAATAATAACGTAAAACACGAACACAAAATTATACAGCTTATGGAAAGTGAGGAGGGAGAAGCGATTGGTTAAAGCGGTAAACGTCGGCTTAGTGAGGTCAGGTCACCACAGGAAGCGACAGGTGGTTGTTTGTTTGTCGGGTCAGGGTTTGAGGAGGCATCCGTGGATCATTAATTATCACAGCTTGGATAGATTGTAGCCTATTTATTTATTTTTTCTACTTTCTGTGTTATATTGTCTCATGTAGGTTTGTTGTGATTTACGTTACACAAAATACCCCAGTCTTTAGTCTTAAGAACATAGGAATGGAGGAAACTGCAGCTGGTCTATTGGCCTGTACTTGGCAGTCCCGTTTACACCCAACCCCTCTCACTCATATATCCATCTAACATATGTTTGAAGCTATCTAGCGTATTCGAGTTAATGATGATGTTTGGTAACTTGTTCCACTCACCCACTACTCTATTTCAAACCAATGTTTACCTAGTTCGCTCCTAAATCTAAATTTGTCTAATTTAAACCATTGTTACGAGTTCGCTCCTGGTTGGATAGTTTGAGCACCTTTGTAATGTCCCCTTTGTTTAGCCCTGACTTCCATTTATACACCTCGATCATATCGCCCCTCACTTGTCGTCTCTCGAGGGAGTGCAAATTAAGAATGCTTTAACCTGTCTCTGTACTCAAGGTTCCTAATGCCCGGGATTAGTCTTGTCATTCCTTCAGGGATTGCATGTCCATTTTGTATTACGGTGACCAGAATTGAAATGCGTATTCCAAGTGAGGTTTCACAAGCGGAAGATACTTGTATAGTTTCAGGATGACCTCGCTCGTCTTGTAGCTAACACTCCTTTGTATGAACCCAAGTACTTTGTTAGCCTTGTTACGAGCAAACACACATTGTTTACTTAGTTTAAGATTACTACTTATCGTTACTCCTAAATCTTTCTCGCAGTCGGATTTCTCTATAACATCGTTGTTCATCTGGTAACTGGTTTTTCTTTCACGCACCCTAGTCTTACTGCCGATGATCAGTTAAATTAATCAAATATATGAATGTAGGGTCATACGGGTTAAAACAACGATATACGTATATATTTTAATTGTTAGCGTCTCCTGTATTTAGTAGCCTTGAAGCACAGTGATACATTATAACAATACTCGCCTGCTTCAGCCCACATTTCGGAAAGATGGTTTTGAAGGAAAGCTGTATGTGTATGACATTATTAGGATCACCTGAAGAATTGTCACCCCAGAGTTTGGCAGGGTGACAATTCTTCAGGTGGGGTCAGGACCCTCCATGGTTAGGTTAGGTTAGGTTAGATGCATAACACAAAGGAATATATTTGTTATCCTAATTATACAAATTATATTCACTGTGAGCTGGGATGACGATTCTTCAGGTGATCCCATTATTATTATTATTATTATTATTATTATTATCATCATCATCGTCATCATCATCATCATCTTTATTAATATTCCGGTTATGTATTTTTTTCAATATTGCTTCAAGATGCAGAGTCAATCTTTTCATGGTGTTGAGTGAGTGCATAGGTAAGACCCGTTAGCCTTGAGATGTATTGCCGTTACTGAATAGCTTACAAGTGGCGAGGGATATTTCGAAACACGCTTCACACTGATTTACTTAAACTGTTGTGATAAGCTGATTGTGGATTAGAACTGCTTATCACGAGCATAAAAGTGAATGAAAATGATATTGTGAATCAGAAGCCTAGACGTGTGATGGTAGTGCACCAGCCTAGTGAATCCTGAGCTGGTCGGACGTGTAGGGACCATTTGGCATAGTGGCAACTCACGTTTCTTTGTGTAAGCCTTTTCAACCAACAATAACTTTTACATCTCACCTAATCATACCGTAGTTTATCCTACCATACGTTGACTTAATCTAACTCTACCTTTAACCTAATCTTAGCACAGTGGGTCAATCCTTCCATACGTTGACTTAATCTAACTCTACCTTTAACCTAATCTTAGCACAGTGGGTCTCAACCTTTCTCGGTTTACGTTGTCAATAACTCAGCCGTTTTTATTTTTATTCCTCTAATAAACTAAGTGTGTTATCGATAAATTATATATGGCATGTCCTGTATACGCCCAATATACCTTTGGCTCCCGATGAGGGTTCACGTGGGGACCCTAGGTTTGGAACCCTCGCCATGTGACAATCCGACTCGAGCTTTAAAATATTAATGCAATTGTTGACAGTTCTGTGATACACAAGAGACGCAGTAGTTGCGAAAACATGTAAAACGAAATCTTCTGCATAATGACATTCAATTTACCTCTCACCAGGGAAGTCTTCTGTGGCAAAATATGATGAGATGTCGGTTATTTCTCCTGATAATCTCTGTACCACGGGACTATATTTCATGGTTGTCAAATATAAGCCCAGCACGACAGACCCAGTGGTAGGAGGTCTTTTGTTGGTCTAATCCCGTGTCACAAACAGGTGGGTGAGCATCCGGTGTTCCCACGGTGCTGGGTCACCAAGTAGGGTCAGGCCAGGTCACTGGAGGTCACCCGTGATCTCACTTTTCAGCTGATCACCAGACCATCCACCGGTTGTTGTTTTTTCAGGGTTTACAACTTCCAAGTTTTGCGTGTAAGGCAGGAGACTGTCCGATCGTTGTGGCATACTGTATTCTTGAGCGTCTTGTGGTGGGTGGCAGCATTGGAAGAAGGAAGCCCTGGCGTGTCAGTGATCTCCTTTCTCCTTGCTGTTGTTGTTGACGAATTTATGGGTTATTTTAAGAATTAGCGCTTCTTACATGTGTGTGTGAATCCTCGACTGGATCCCTCGTGAAAGACCAACAATCTAGAGTGGTCAGTGTTTACGCGGTGGTTGGGTCTGGACGTATAATCTGGGACTTTACGGGTAGCTGTATAACCCTTGATAAGGCAGAGGTTGAGGTGAACAATGGTGGTGGAGAGAGAGGGAGAGTTCAGCAGGTGTCGCACTTAACCCACACCTTTACCCTTCCCCCCAGCATTATCTTCGTCTCCCACATCTCCCAGCTTTATTTTGATGTTGTCCACTTTGGCTTTGTTTGGCGGCAGGTGTCCCAGCGTGTGGCTCCCCTGAGTCTTACCGCCCAGCCTAGCCCGTTATCCCTCGCCCGCTCCACTCCTCTTATTACCTTACTCACTTTCACTCTCTATTTCTTTTACTTAGCTATATTAATTGATCACTTATTTGTAGTATTTAGGAGTCACACGCATATAGTATTGTCTACAGAGCATAACTGTACACGGCAGGACATGACAGCCGTGTGAGATAGACAGATAACAGGTTACAATGCACACCTTGAGATATACGTCCTGGTGGGCTTACGAGGAGAGGAAATACCGGGATTCACATTGTTGCATCGCCCATTTATCTCCTGGACTGTAAAACTGTTGTCAGGCGCGTAGTGGAGACAAAGTATGATAAAGGAATAGCTGTTTGTTTGTGCTTCTCATCAGCGCCACCCGACAAGAACATCAACACCAGTTTTGTATATGCGTAAAGGTAAACAGTTTACATCGTTTCGCTGACCAATTCAGAATTAAATTTCGTCAAATGGATAATCCTAAAAAGCAATTTGCTTTCTTTGATTTGATAATCCTCTTAAACTATTAATGTAAATCAGATTAATACCGGCGGTGGTTATACATTTTAGTGTCTTGTTGAATAAGAGAAAAGTTTGAGTTGTGTCGGTATTGTGTATCACTGTATCAGATATTCAGTGGTAAGGGAAATCCGCTAATGACTATAAAAAATAGTCATTAGCGGATTTCGCCATATGTTGACCTCTGATATCTTAGAGCCCTAATGATGAACATCGTTATATCAGACATCCAGCAGTAAAAGTTCGCTGTAGTCTGGACAATGTGTGTGTGGGGGAGACACTCGTCCTGGTGACATAGGACCCGTGACATCACCACTTACTTGGTGCACCCACCATGTGTGGCCGCTGCCTCGTCCCTCACACTGGAGAAACCACTTAGGGTACACTCGGGGCAGCTACACACGAGGCACACCGCTACTGGTATTGTTTTTACGACGTCGTACACTCGGTGGTTTGATAGAGCTTTGGTGGTATACATTCCTGAAAGTAATATGATAGTCTTTACGTTTGTTACTTTAAGAACGAGGAAGCACCTGCAGACGCGTTTACACATAACGCCCAGGACGAGATAGCGAGACAAAACAGGGGGAAAGAGAGACGGACTGAACGATACATAGCAAGACGGAGAGATCAAGACAAATAAAGGGAGAGAGATAGAGTAAAGGCAAAACAAGGGGGGGGGGGAGACGCAGATTTCATTTCTTCCATCTTCTTAATCTTTATACACAATTACTGGCAGCTTTGGGACAACCTTCACAGATTCCCCTCAACTGTGCCCCACCTTTACAAGCTTCATCCACAGTAGGAAACCCTCAACACCCGCAAACAGTGAACGATAAATAGAGGAAAACGTCTGATAAATGTATTTTTGTCTGAAATCCTTTGTCTAGTTTTCATCACTTTATTTTTAGTTTTCGATATCTTTTGGTTAATAATTGCCTTCGTTGTGGTGTACGAATGATTAGGTATTGTTGTTGGGCATAAAGTGAAATTTAGAAAGACAGAAAGGTAGATTTGTTAATGTAGGTTGAATTTGAAAAGAAAATATGTCTTACAGTAATGAGTTTCTAAATGTACCACTCATGTTTTAATTTGATTACCAACAAAACAAATTATTATAACAAAAAAGATTATAACTTTCCCTTAAGTCCCGATGGGCTCATGAGCTGCTATTATGTTTCGTTTCCCGGGTGATTATTAAAAAACAATGACCATATGTGGGCATCACTGGTGAGGCGTCCGACAAGAGGTTATTACCAAGCTTCACAAGTACACCCAGGTCATTCATCAGGGTCACAAGATGGTCCACGCCTGACCTGACATGACCCTGGCGACCCACAGAGATCCTAAATCGACTGGAAAAAAAAAAATGTGCTCTGACTAGACTGGATTTTTTTTTTTTTTTGTGGGACTAGCCCACCCGGGCACAGGTCACTGACCCACATCGGGGCGTGGGGTCCTACCCTCTGTCACTTCTGCAGCTATGGTACACAGGTGCCATCTCACAGCCCACGCGGGTTTGCAAGATTTTAATGTTGTATCAAGATATTTCCTCGTAACTTCTCACATCAGTTATAACAGTCACTCCTCCCACAGTACATGAGACCAACAATCACTTTTTTTTCTTAACGTGACTGAAAATATTCATGTATCGTAATTAAAGTATAGATATAAACTGAACAAATGTTACAAATTACAGTCTTATTATTTCTTCATGGATATACTGTAGATGATTACCGTATGGCAGTACAGCGTAAGGCCAGTTGACGACTGCAAGGTACAGCTGAGCCGCGTCATGTTGCTACTACGTGCCACCGCTGCAGTTTTTATATACCCTTATAATTTACGAAGAAATAATGTTCACTACAGTTCGTACTATTTTATTGGGAAGTAAAATAGAAGATATGGTTAGTCCTTTCTGGCGTGTTCTTAAATTCCTCTATTTCAAGGTCAGTTGTCGACCGTGTTGACACTTGTAATTTAGATCCTTGTCAGGCGTCAGTTCGTGCATCTACTTCAATCAGAATCAAGTATTTTAGGTACGTTATGACGCTCCCAGTTCACCCAGCTGTAAGTGGATGCCTATGTTTACAACTTGGGGAAGTGTAGGCGGTCGAATGCAGTACCGGCCATGCTGCCTTCTTGTGTACCGAAGGTTTAGTATACAGTGTGCTGTATCCACACTGCCTCTAACGGACAGTCATGCTTATGGGACTAACTTTCACTTTTTTCGTGGCAGTATAGTACACAGCTTCTGCATTTACATTATTATTATTATTATTATATCAGTCAAATCGTCAAACAAATATACAATTGTGTTGGCTTGTGAATAAACAACGCAGGTATACGGTGTAAGTAGACCTTGGAGGCATGCAGGTTCCATTGTATCTAGACAGTGTAGGTATTTGGCAGTAGTAAGGCCAAGTAGGGTACGACCCAGGTGTTTTATGTAAGACATTCACACTGCTGGTCGAGAATTAAAGAAGCCACATGTAGGTGTTAACAAGCGTCAGGCTCCTCTTGTCATTTACCCAACTCACTAGGACGAAGCAGCTAGGTAGTAACACTTACTATATTTACAGTACCTGCTTTTATTGTACCATCAAAACCGTTTTATCGGAAATTATCATGTAAATAGATAAGAAATTATCATTGCAATAAATATATTTGCCAACTAGACATAATCCTGACAGCTCTGTCCTCTTGTTCAACCTTATTACTGTACAAACCCAGGTTGTACTGCTCCCCCATTATACTTATGTTTTTCAATTTCACTGTTATTTATTTATATACTTATAATTTAAATAAAAAATAAACTAAAAAATAATAATAAATAATTAAAATAAATAAATATTGAAGTGCTAACCGTGGTAACATTATGAGATGTTCTTATTACCACCATGCTATTGTACTATTCCAGATGATACTAAATGTTACATAATACTTCCTTGAGATAAATGTATAGCATATATCAGGTGCCTCAAAGAGAGCTCAGGTTCTCAACTGGTTCAGCCATGTTAATATTGTTATTATTATCCACTCTGTATCTGTGTTTTCTGGTTAAATAAACTTTTTCAATTCAATAGATGAAATTAAAGAAAAAACGTAAGCAACAACAATCTTATAACGTGAATCTAACCAGGCTCTAACAAAACCCAACCCAACTAAACTTAAATTTCTACTAAATATTCCCAAATTAGAAAGTGTTTTGTGCATCATATGTATGGAGTTGTTGTCAGCGGGCGAGTTGTGGCATCCAGGGTTATGAGTCTTCGCACCCTTGTGGACAACCTCCCACGGATCCACCTTGACCTCTTCAGTATTTCCGAGTTACTTGATGGGGAATATTATGTGACTGATTATCGTCCTG
The DNA here is from genome assembly GCF_018991925.1 of Homarus americanus. Taxonomy (NCBI): domain Eukaryota; kingdom Metazoa; phylum Arthropoda; class Malacostraca; order Decapoda; family Nephropidae; genus Homarus; species Homarus americanus. The sequence goes on along the minus strand of NW_024738685.1, from coordinate 302,259 downwards.
GAATTGTGTTTATTTAGTGTTTTATTATAGGGATTTGTTTACATGGGGGAAAATAAATAACTGTACTGTACTTTTTACCCGAATTTGTTATAATACGTGACGTGAAAATTTGAGATTTCACTATGTGGTTATTATTGTCACCAGGTAAGATCTAATGCACGTGTTCCTTATACTTATTATAGTAGTACACGTATTAATATTTCTGAGATAGACAGCGTATACCTGTGTGTTGGCTGTTAGACGGAATATTTTCATTCCTTTCCAACCTCTAGCTGAACAACCCTGACACATGTAATATCTAAAACACTTGATAATATTGACAATTTGATGAGTATAATGTTACGTTTAGTATACACAGGTTAAACACTAACATAATTTAACTTGGAAATGTTTGGTTATGTTAGATTCGGCTTGGTTAGATTAGGTTAAACTGAGTGTTTGTGTGTGTGTGTGTGTGTGTGTGTGTGTGTGTGTGTGTGTGGTGACCGTATACGCGTCTACCTACGGCCAGTGCCAGCATCATGGCACTCAACAGGGAAGGAAGGAGTAATTACCAGAGGAGAGTTCACTGGCACTCTTGATATAAACAAATCTTCATATGGCAGTCTGGGAGGGTACGGCATCTGTCTGAGTGTGTGTGTGTGTGTGGGGGGTAATAAATCACAATTAATTACAACAGTGACGGCTTATACTTACCTCATCACGCAGCCTATTTTGGTACTGGGAAAATCTGAACTAACATCTTGTCGAAATTTTCCAAGAAACGGCTTTTAAAAGATATTAAACTCAGCAGTATCAGTTTATTTCTTTATCTGCCTCAGTTATTTTTATTTACCTCGTTGTTGTTGTCAGTAGTGAGACAGTTTTAGGAGATCTTTTATAAAACAACATAGTGGCGGATAAGAGACGGATTTATCAGTGCTGGGTAATTGGTTAATGGGAAATACCTGACTAGTTTTACGTGCGACGACTCTTACAAAATAAGAAAATAATCGACAACTCTCCAGGATGTCAGCCAATTTACATAAAAACAGAATAATGATCAGTTACATTTTCCATGGCTAAGATTATGTAAAATTAAAAGCTGGTAATTTTACGACAGCTGTTTTTTTTCCAGTCGTTTTTGGTTTCTCTGTGATCTCAGTAGAGGTATTGTTATCATCTCTGAGATTAAAATTGGTTCACTGAGCACAGGAGGGAAGAGGGACCTAGGAGAAGGTATGAATACATAGTAGGTCGAGTCATTTACTCCCGTACTACCCATCAGATCAGCCATTTACTCCAGTACTACCCATCAGATCTGCCATTTACTCCAGTACTACCCATCAGATCAGCCATTTACTCCAGTACTACCCATCAGATCAGCCATTTACTCCAGTACTACCCATCAGATCTGCCATTTACTCCAGTACTACCCATCAGATCAGCCATTTACTCCAGTACTACCCATCAGATCAGCCATTTACTCCAGTACTACCCATCAGATCAGCCATTTACTCCAGTACTACCCATCAGATCTGTCATTTACTCATCAGATCTGTATTTACTCAGAGTGTAATTTACCCAGTCAGAGATCAGCCATTTACTCCAGTACTACCCATCAGATCTGCCATTTACTCCAGTACTACCCATCAGATCAGCCATTTACTCCAGTACTACCCATCAGATCAGCCATTTACTCCAGTACTACCCATCAGATCAGCCATTTACTCCAGTACTACCCATCAGATCAGCCTTTATTCCTTGGTACAACTTTTTACATGTAGTGTGTGAGATGGTGAACTTTGCATTCTTCTGAACAATCAAGTCAAGGAATACTGATGATGATGATGGGATAAGGAAGAGGAAGGAATGGAGGATGATGATGGGTTAGAGAAAGTAGGAATAAGAGAGTAAGGATGAAGGAAGGGATGGGGGATAGAGGCATAGATTCATCCCCCATAACGAACTGTCAGTGGGAACATGATTTACTTAAAGTCATGTTATATGCGAGTTTGTCTTGCAGTGATTGGTTCTTCTCCGTCACAGTTCCTCAGTACTTATACACCTACTCACACCCAAACACACACGGATACACCCCAACACACCCAGTCACATTTAAATACATACAGATACACCCAAACGCACGCAAATACACCCAGACACACACAGATACACCCAAACGCACGCAGATACACCCAGACACACATAGATAACATAAGAATGGAGGGAACTGCAGCGGGCCTATTGGCCCATACTGGGCAGTCCCATTTACACCCAACCCCTATCGCTCATATATCCGTCCAACCTATGTTTGAAGCTACCCAGCGTGTTCGAGCCAATAATAATGTTTGGTAACTTGTTCCACTCATCCACTACTCTATTTCCAAACCAATGTATACCAATTTTGCGCCTAAATCTAAATTTGTCTTATTTAAAACCATTGTTACGAGTTCGCTCCTGGTTGGATAGTTTTAGTACCTTTGTTATATCGCCTTTGTTTAGCCCTGACTTCCATTTATACACCTCGATCATATCGCCCCTCGCTCTACATCTCTCGAGGGGGTGCAAATTAAGATGCTTTAACCTGTCTCTGCACTCAAGGTTCCTAATGCCCGGGATTAGTCTTGTCATTCTCCTCTAAATTCTTTCTAAGGATTCCATATCCATTCTGTAATACGGTGACCAGAATTGAACTGCATAATCCAAGTGAGGTCTCACAAGCGCAAGATATTGTTTCAGGATGACCTCGCTAGTCTCGTAACTAACACTCCATTGATGAACCCAAGTACTTTATTAGCTTTGTTTCGAGCAAATACACATTGTTTACTTGGCTTAAGATTCCTACTTATTATTGCTCCTAAATCTTTCTCACACACAAACACACACAGTAACACCCAGTCACACTCAAACACACCCATACACATCCAAACACCCCCCTACACATCCAAACACACCCAATCACACCCAGTCACACTCAAACACAACCAAACACACACAGATACACCTAATCACACCCAGACACACCCAACACGCCTACACTTACAGCTAACTTACCTCGACTCACCCAGAACCTAGTTGAGCTAGAGTCTGGCTGGTGCTGAAGAGGAACGCTAGAGGGCGTCATGTTAAGGAAAGAACCAGTCAGCACACACACACACACACACACACTCTCTCTCTCTCTCTCTCTCTCAGTAATCTTTTCCACCAAACATGTTGCAAAAGTCGTGGTCCCGATTCTCAGAGACTTGTGGATTTTTCCTCCTAACAAATTGCAAGAAAAATAATTATGTACCTAATTCACCCAAACTCTGACACGAAGAGATAAGGCCCTCAGTGGCGTCCAAGATATGCAGAGACTATACTGTGCTGTGAGTAGATCGCGTGCTGTTATCTAGAGTCCAAATACACATGGTGGTTGTGTTACGGTTGAGGGAGGGAGGGAGGCAGGGTGGTGGTGATGTGTTGGTGGGTGGGAGGGTGATGATGTGTTGCTGGAGGGAGGAAGGATGGTGGTGTGTTGGTGGAGGGAGGGTGGTGGTGTTGATGGAGGGAGGGAGGGAGGGCCACCAGACGCGACATAACATGGTGGCGAGGCGGGCACATCAAACTGCCAGGTCTTGAAGCTTTGTACACATCCTCACACTTGTGTTATTACACACGTTCCCTGCCTTCTGCTGCTTGTGTATGTTCCGACGTATCAACGACGCGTGCACACACACACACACACACACACACACACACACACACAGTACTTGAATACCCACAAACATACAGTATATACGGACGCACAAACATTCACACACAGCTTAGCCCAGACAAACATATAAAGGTACATACACTCAGATGTATAAAGCCGTCATCTTGTCAAAAGACACCATTTAATCAACGAGTTCCTTTGTAGTGGGCGTGAGATGATTGGCGGGTGTGTGTGGTAGGAGCCAATAAGCGGGCGAGGGGGAGATGAGGCGCGGTATTTCCGCTGAGTCGCCCAAGTCGTCGTCTCATTCATTTACTGTAGAGGAGTGTGGATCGTGCTTCTGTTACTGCCCGCCTGGATTAACACACTCAAATTTTCCACAGATGCACCCTTATGTAAAAGAGTTTAGTAAATGTCATTCCAGGACGTGGACTAAACGGATTGAGAAAATAAAATAAGTAGTAATGCCAGCGATGTCCGACGCTATTTTTTTCTTGACGATTCTAAGAATACAAAAAGCTCGACTTTCAGGTTAATGTCCGACGCTGGAGTTTGGCACAATTGATGGTTTTAAAATTTCTTGGTAATGGTTTTATTCCTTTGTGAATTATCACGTACATTGTTTATTAATATCACACAACACCTTCAGAAAATGCTTCAGCCGGTGTTCTGCAGTCAGGCAACGTTAAGGACGGGATACCTTGTATAATTATATTTAATAAACAGTGTACTTGTGATTATTGCTGTATTAAACCCCGTCCCAGTGTTTCGTCCTGGATATGAATATTTTACAATTATTATATTATGATATAAAGCAGGTGACGCCGTTCCTTGTTTTATGCAGGTTGACCACCACGTCACCGTCTTCAGGCTGCTTCTTTGTTTATCTTTGGAAAAATGGGGGCGGGGGGGTTTATACTCAAACATTCAGATTATGCCATAGCTTATCTTCGGGTACATGACATGTGTGGGACCCGAACTGACAGACTTTACAAGTCCTTTTACATCTGCATGTCCTGAGGGTGAACTAGGACTAGGTGGTGGGTGAGTCAGCACCACCTTAGCTGTCATGCCGCGTTAAGGTTGATGATGTACCATGGCAGTGAGGCGCCTCGGGTAGGCTTCCTCTGATCACTGACACGCGTCCCTCACAGTCTTCCTCACGGACGCCGCTGCTCTGTTATGTAGGAGGCAGGAGTGTACACGAGTTGTCTTGTGTGAGTACAGTCTGTACTCACCCCTGAAGATGTGAATTACACGAAAGCGCTTGGGAACTTCGTGTTTTCTTCTTTCCTTGTGGTTATCAGCATATACCTAGATCACGCGCACCTACAGTGATTTACTTGCATATATATATATATATATATATATATATATATATATATATATATATATATATATATATATATATATATATATATATATATATATATATATATATATATATATATATATATATATGTAGTCACGATACAATGAGGAAAAGTTAAAAGCATGTAATTTGCAACTTTATTTGCCGGTATGCAGTGCAGTATACTGTAATGGTCAGTTATTACAGCCAGGTGTGTTCAGAAAACATCAGAGGAACACTGATGCAGTGTACTGTACAGTTTTATTCAAACTCTGCGTTTTAAATCTCGGCTTCAGGGAATCACTTGTAACAAAGTGCCAAGTTCAAGGCCAACCCTCGCCTTGTTGTTCCACCACGTGCAGTTTCAGATTATTGTGTCCAAAGGACGATATATTATTGTCTGTTTATAAAGCAAACGATGGAAATAATCAGCTAGGCTTTTTATTTTGTAAAATTCGGCTATCGATTATGACTTTTTCCAGAGATATTGATCGTAAATCTCGTCCTCGGTGACCTGAAACAAATGTATCGTTAGGTGTACCTACTGTAGGTCTGTGTATGCATGACGAAGCATTTCTAGCTGTCCCAAGATAAACTGTTTCCTGACGAGGCAGAGAAGTCGTCTCTGTACACTCGATATAAAAAGTACCTTTCAGGAGGGGTCCGGTGGATTTCGAATTGAACAATCTTGCTGTCTCGCTAGGGTTGGTAGGCGTGATTATGAGACATTTCCTACCTATTTTGGGAGGCCTAATTTAGTATTTCATTCGTAATAGAAGATTTAGTTCGTTGATATGTGATTGATGAATAACAGTATGCATCATGGGCCTTTATCAAAAACCTTCGTTCGTGGTGTCATTTTATTTCGCACAAGAATTATAAAGATAGTTTTCTTACTGGGTGCACACACGATCAAGGAGTATCTGTGCACATTGTGTCTGATGACTTCCCAAATAATCAATACACTTCTGCCACAACGTAGCCACCACCATGAACCACGCTACACAAGATTAATCTATTTTCTTCTGAATGTGCATATAATAATACTTACTATGGATAAAACGGAATATCGCTAGCAAGCAATGTATGGGATTTTGCAACATCCATCATCCGTGCTGCCAAATGTTCAGATACATATTTAGTCGTATGTACGGGTGTATACAGGAGAGTCCAGGGAACGTCGCCGACTACAGTAAGCTGGACGCATCACTCAACAGTCCATGTGTATAGCCTTGTATGGTGTGAGTTAAAAGCTACGCATACTTAAGTCGCCACCTTCTGTTGTATATCACCCTAGGCTCAGAACTGTTGTGTGTCAGTCATGTTTGAACCTAAACTGTGTTAGTGCTACCGTTAAGTACAGTATTGTATTTTTCGTCGGTGTTGAGAGCACTGTTGCCTGTGTTTCCGGTGTGATGTAAAACTATACTTTCGTGAACGTAGTGCGAGTGACTTCCGGTACATATAGTGAACACCCTGCCTGTACCCTGCCTGTACTGCTTTTCCTCTGTTGCCAAACCAAGAACGGGGAAATTAGTTCAAAAGAGGTTTCAGACGGCCACTAGTTACACCGTTTTGAGTTTTAATTCTTCAGATGTGGAGTCTTACATGTGTGTTGTTCCTTTACAATACTGTACTACAGGGAGAGACCGGACACATTAGTTTATCGTCATTGACTGTCCCATTAGTACTGAGTGTGAACAGGGACTATCAGTATGTTAATTTATCACTCACACACACACACACACACACACACACACACACACACACGCACATTCATAATCGACATATTGTACATTATCCTATATCATGTAGACATCAATATATAGTATGTATATACCGTTTAGTCTGATTATCATCAGTGTGTGAGCATGTCTGTTTCACGGTCATCTCTTAAAAAACAATAAACGATAAATATTATAATTGAAAAGAAAACTGGCGAACTACTTTCGATGGAACTTAGCAGTCACAGGATAACGACCTGGCACTTAATATTTCTAGTCAAAATTAAAATAAGGGTCGGGTCACAGCTTAACCTAGGGTATCAAACGACCAAATTACTGCTGTAGTACTAAACCTGTATCCTAGTGTTTAGTGTCATTGAGTTACTTCCCGAGCGTGTCTGGGTTGTTGTGTGATGTTGAGTGACTTCACTTGTCTCCGTGATGTTAAACTAACTTCCCTTGTATCTCAGTGTTTGATGTGTGATGTTGAATTAATATTCTTTTCTCTCTTTTACAGGTGAGTTGATGTTCGTAGATGACCCGAAGCCTCTGGTCAGGTCAGGTCAGACTCACTTATAAGAACATAGAAACTACAGCTTTATTAACCCATAGTAAGTAGCCCTTGTTTACACCTATCATTAGTGTTCGTGTTCATGATTGTGTTTGGTAACTTGTTCCACTCATCCACACCTCCATTTCTGAGCCAATATTGACTAAATTCCCGCCTTTATCCAAATTTCACCCATTTAACACCATTACTCAGTTTTCGCTCCTAATTTCATAGTTTAAATGCCTTAATTATATCACCATCTGTTATTTAACTATACACCTGGATCATATCGCCCCTCACTTTACGTCTGTCAAGGAAATGCTAATTCAGTTTTTCTTAAATGCCTTTATATTCAAGGTTCCTAATACCCGAGATTAACTTTGTCATATTCTGAATGTTTTCGAGGGACTCAATATCTATTCTGCCTGTTACTAACGCCCCTAGATATGAACCCTTGTATTTTATTAGCCTTATTTGTCTGGGTTTGAGGTTTCCATTTATTTTTACCATAAGTCTCATAATCGGTTTTCTCCATCTATCTTCTTCAACTAGTTTCCCTCTTTCCATTATGTTGACTCCTTGAACACCTGTATGCGAGTTTTGAACACTTATCATACCTCTGAACACTTTATTTGAACATTTTGAATACACTTTATAAAATGTTATTGTTTTGAACTCTTGTCTTTCTTTGAACACTAATATTTCAAAAGTATATTCATGTACTATACTGATATATTAGATGTGTACAGTTCAGTTATAAGAGTAGACCAGTATATTTTCTATAAATGCCCCTGAACTGGCGGGGGCATACATATTAATAAGGCGATCGTGGTTTTGTGTGTGCATACGTGTGTGTGTGTGTTTGTACGTACGTGTTTGTGTGTTTTTTCAGAGGAAGTGTGATAGTTGCATGTCACCGAAATTATTATTTTATATATATATATATTTTTACATGCCAAATTTAATGTTAACACTTCGTTTCTGCAGTGGTAACTTTATTATCAGATAATAAATTGCCGCTCCATCTCAGACTGATTGCTGGTTCCTCATGGTCTTCCTGTGTGTTGTGTGAGGTACACTTAACGTTTATGCACTTAGAGCATTGGTTAAGTTCATCATGAAGACAAAGGCTTAATGATCTTAAGTAATATGTAAGAAATTCGGTAAATATCACAAACCCAGACGTTTGTTTCCAAAGCAGTGTTATGACCTGAGTGAGGGTGAAATTGTTATGACCTGAGTGAGGGTGAAATTGTTATGACCTGAGTGAGGGTGAAATTGTTATGACCTGAGTGAGGGTGAAATTGTTATGACCTGAGTGAGGATGAAATTAGGTATGTGAGGCTTTAGGAGCAGTGCGAATAGAACACATTATTAATTAAGCCTTTTTTGGTAGTGCATTCGAGTCCCCTAACTTCCCCACTGCAAAATTAGGTCTCCATTCACAGTTGGTGTGAACTGGGGGGTTTCCTGGTCACGAACTAACAACCTTAGGGTCGCTGGCCAGGAAGCGAGCGCTGTACCCAGTAGGCTGCCGCTCCCTTGTCACCTCAACATATATAGTTTATTTTTTTTCTCATTTCTGATATCGAAATGATTTAAAAGTCAGATTTGTGTCAACTGTCATTTTATTGTGCTAGTTATGAGATATCAATCAGTTAGAGAACCGTTCTCATGTCTGAGGGATGGCGATCCTAGTCTCCACCTTCCCCTGGACCTCCTTCCCTCAACTTTATCCGTTATTATTTCTGTTATTATTCCCTCATCCTTAATTATATGACCAAAATATCTTATTTGTCTTTTACTGTTCGTTTCAAGTATTTTTCATGAAGTTTGTTTTCCTGTCACTGTAATTGATTCTTAACATTCGCCTATACCACTACATTTCAAAGACCTCCAATCCCTTTCTGGTGAAAGTGTCCACGCTTCTGACCCAGAGCATGATAAAGGTTCTACTTGTTTCACTTATTTTACCATTTACCCGCGAGTAAATTGGCTGTCATACCTTTCTTTACACAAGTCTCCATCTAAACAAGGAAGAGCTTAGTCACGACAATCGTCTCGTAAATACGTTTTTATTCACTTCAGAGAAATAGTTTCGTTGGCCGAATCAAGCGAGGGCACGACGCAGTGAAAAGTTTATACCTAGAGAAATGTAGCTACGATGCTTCATTTTTTATACATGAATTAGTTTGTACATGATGGTTGTGTAATTCAGCACCCAGAAGCTATATGAGGTATCCCGGTGAGTTGCATGCACACTGAAGCACTGATATTTTGTCTTTGTTGTTGCAAGAGTTATGCAGAGAAGCGTGGCCATGTTTCTTTTCGCAGTTGATGGTCAAGATCGTCGAGTAAAACAGCGCAAACCCACACGATGTCACATAGGAAACATGAAAGCCTCAAATAATTGCACCATTTATTATGGATTGTTGCCAACAGTCAAGTAACACTGTACCTCTCTTACGGGTAAAGCTTTATAATAAAAAAAATATCCTCCAGGACACATCTCGGGGGATACTGTAACATTTCTTTTGTGAGGAAGCTAAGGTATGATACTTCATTCTCTATAAGATCATATAAGCTGCCGTCCTGGAAATTCAGGCAGAGATCATATTAGCTTAGAATCTTCTTTATTATAACCACCAACCACAGGTCAGTCACCTCGTATGCCATTTATCTCAGTAACTGATTTTAGTCTGTAAACTTTCTTCCTTTGTACTGAACAAATATTTTAAATTTATCATAAAAAAATACGAATTAATAGTTATGAATTTTGTTTTTGGTAAATTCTGGGACTTTTTGTGTACCGGAGGCTGAATGCTGAGAGTGCTGGCACCCATTTACTTAAGCCATGTGTGTGTGTGTGTGTTTGTCTATTTGTTTGTATTACGACACACACACACACACACACACAGTCACACACACACACACACACACACACACACACACACACACACACACATTTAATCAGGAAATCTGGATTTGCCATTGGTAAAATTTCTTCTGCGGCGAAGAAAAAAAAACACTGTGTTCATGATATGCCGGAGTTAAAAGGAACTCTTAACAAGGTCCAAACGTCGGAAATTGCGTTGCATTCTTGTTCATCTTTGATATACAGATACCAGTGTCCCTACGTGTGATTATTCCTTGGACTTCATCATCACATAATATATAACTATGGCATTTAATGACTTTTGTTGACCCATAATACATAAACTTCAGAACCTAAGTGGCAGAGTAGAGCAGAAGCCTTGTTAGTGTGACGTGATAACTCATGAATATACCCAAGACGGCAAGCTTCACAATAGTGGCCGCGATGGTGACGTCACTTGTAAAAAAACGGGATTAATGTTTTTGTAACAGAGAGAGTGAGAGAGAGAGAGAGAGAGTGAGTGAGCTCTCGAGTCACAGCAAGTTGATGTTGCAAACCGCACTTGTGTGTAGTGGTGGGGGCGAGGCTAGTGGGGAGTGAGCTCTTTTTGGAGAGAAGTTAGATGAAAGAGTTAGTGTTGTATTGAGTCTTATTAGTATTCTTCCGTCTGTATAATATTTGAAGGCTCCTTGAAGTTTACATTGGTGTGTGTGTGTGTGTGTGTGTGTGTAGGTAGGGGGGGGGGGAAGATGAGTATAAATTAAAAGTTAGTTATTTTCTCAATGAGAGTATGAGATTAATGTGGGTAGGTTGACGGGTATGGTAAGAGTGTAAGTAATATTGTGGATATTAATTTGAATCTTTAGGAGTAATATAATGTTAATGTCAGCCTAGATATAGGTTTATTTACGTGTGTCGTGGGGACGGTGAAGAGGTGCAGGTGCTAGTCCAGTTTTAAGTGTCGGGTACCACAACCCGCCCTCGAGACCAGCCTAGTGTTTCCTCGTATAAATGCTCCGTCTCTACCTACCTTAGTCCTCTGTTATTGGTCGTTGACTGAGAGATCTTAAATTCGATATCTCAACAGAAGATTTTTGTTCCATAGAGTGATTATGAGCAATGTCATCAGGAAGGGGATGTTATACAGGCGATTCACATCTCATTATGTTCGTTCCCCAAACCTAGCAGACTGGGGTATTTCCGGAATGCCTCCTCTTACCGCGAGTTGTAGAGAGGGAGGTGTTGGTTCTTGGTGTTTGTGTGTGCACTGTCACAGCCTCGGTTGTGTGTACACCCCGTGTGACTCTCGCCCCGCCCACCACGCCCTCCGCCCTACATTCCGTCTCATTGTTTACCCACAACATCTAATAGAGTTGTGTCGCATCGCTGATTGTCCAAAATAGTTCGGTCGGCAACTTGAGCATTCCGAATCTAAATCTTGGAATCGGGACCATAGCTGATGTACCTCTTAACTGTACGTTACACAACCTTTTCCAGCTGACGCACACCAGCTGGCTTGCACACCTTCGTTTTATTACCCACAACTCCAACATTCCCAGCAGTCTCGCTCGCCACAATGCAGAGTGGCCGAGTCTTTACTTGGTAGGATGCATTACAGTTACTATGGGCTATTATTTATCTTGTTTTGTATACCCAAGAAAATAACAAGTGTAAAAAATATCAAGAGCTTAAGTATCTGTATTTATATAAGATATTTACGTTAAACAGTTCCACAACGTTTTGGCCACTCTTTCAACACACTTCCTAGTACAGTGCAGCAGCTCAGCGTATGATGTCATTGTTTATAATAATACTGTAGTTTATACAGTATATATGAAAATTAAAAGGGAAACCCGTAATTACATCATTTAATCGTGATAAACTGATAGCCTTGACTGAGCGAATGAGTGGGTGTGCTTCTCTCACTGACGAAGTGTAACCAGTTCCCAGAGCTAACTAGGAGCAAACATTCAGTTGCTCTGTAGCTTTAAGTTGAACCTCACCTTGTAGTGTGCTGTCGTCTCTCTGGCCTCTACACAGCAGGCTGGTTCATAGGAACTTTGTAAAGGCGGAAGGTCCTTTGTATTTGTTGGGTCTTTTGGTTGTTTATTTATATTTAGATTGATATAGGTGAGGAAACCGAGGGGGGGTGTTGTTACAAATAAAATACAATGTGGCAACACGGAACAGTTGCCATAGTAAACAAGAAAACGGAACGATTCATTTAATAATTTTGTCGCTATGGTGGCAAGACAAGTTATATTCTGTTTCATATTTTGTTTTGTAGAATTTGAGGATTCCAGTTAATAAATATGATTCATTTAATGCTATTGTTGGAGTAAAGAAGATGAACGTCAGTGGTGGCCACAGCAGGTGGTGTGGCCGCGACGCCCTTGGGCATGGTCGGAGAGGGTGGTGGGTTAGTCCAGGGCACGGGAAAGTCGTGACGTAAAGCTTGGTGTTGATAACGTCACAAGTGTCATGTACTGCACGATAACGGGAGCCACTGTATACAGGGCGCCCCACTCCTGCCACTCCGTCTGGATCCAGTTGCCCAGGAGTGATTGTAGTACTGCCCACGGCCCAAATTCTCCCAGGGTTCATACCGGTACGTAAACCTTTTCTCTGAATGGATACGTGAGAACGTCTCTGACTAGCTAACTAAAGCATCAGCACCAATATTACTGCGAAAGTGGTGTCCAAAATGCACTGGGATTTCTGTAACTGGAGGCGTTCTTTCATCCTAATTTAGTGTTAAATATTTAAGTTTTAAGTCATTACGAACGCATATCCAGAATTGACTAGCTCGGTTAAAATTTGAACTCAAAAATTTATTAGGGTACTAAACAGTTTATTTTATTTTAGTTATTTTTTTGTTTTTTCGTCGATGATACTGTACTGTTATGAAGCTATAAGATTTGTAATAACACGCCGTCTCAGAGTAAATTACAAGCTCACACAAACACGCACGGATGTTTTAGAGGTTTGTATTGGATCGATAGAGAATATTGTAGGTTGCAGGATGATGGTGGAGGAGGTGGTGGTGTGAGCGAGTAGCGGTCCCAGCCTCCGGGTGCCCCCAGCGTTGCCTCAGGACGCCAGCCAGCCCCGGCAGGCCAGCGCAAGGTGTCCTCCCAGCCGGACACAAACCTGCTTTGGTGCCCAGGGGCGTGGCGGCCTGGACCCCGCCACGCCCTCCACCCGGTACTGACACACACACACACACACACACACACCTGTGTCCCTGTGTCCGGCTGACATGCTACTGCTGACTCCTTGTTACTGACACACACACACACACACACACACACAGTGTGTATGTGTGTGTCAGTGTCACATTGCTACTACTAGATACATAAATCTAAGTGTATATTATTAATAAGTCTGGACAAAACTCTTCTGAAAATAGCGTCACATTTGTAGATGATGAGCTATTGTACATCATACCAAGTAATAAATAGTTTGGTCACTTTATCAAGAAAGATATGTCTCTCTTCACGTATGTTGAGTGTAAATTCTGCGGTTGTTTCTGTTGGTACCTTTATTTACCTTTTTAGTGCACACTGTAAACCAGAGAATGTGGACTATCACCAGAATTGTACTGTAAGGTTATCGTATTGTTTTGACTAGGAGGTTCTGTGCCTCAGTCCTACGAGTAATGTGAGCTGATGCCTCTTACTGCTAAAGCATCTTGCAACAATGATTCAGTCTTGATACTTCCATAGATATTTTTTTTATTCCAACAACAGTATTATTCTTTTTTTTTCACCAATATTTAAATTTGGCATATTTATGAAATCTTTACTTATGAAATTGAGCTATGACGTGAGTGTTCCAATATTCTACCCAGGTTCCAGTGTTTTGGGTTGAGACTTAAACCACGTACAGGTGTTATGTCCTCAATGCCATATATTTTACAGAGTCTATAGTTTTTCTTCTAAAGTTTAGTCGTATTAATGAGACATACTGTATCATTATTGCCCTCTCGTGAATCTTGTATGTAGATTAAAATTGTAGATGAGATTATTTTGGAATAAATTTTAAACTGTAGATTTGTTAACGTGTTTTATATTTTTGTTAATATATTTGTAGAGTTATGTATTGATTTATTTACTACTATTACTACCACCACGACTACTACTATTACTACCACCATCACCACTACTACCTCTATTACTACCATCACCACCACTACTTTTTTTTTACTACCACTACCACAACAACAACAACAACAACTACTTCCATCACCATCACTTCACCACCCCCACCACCACCGTGTCATCACCACCACCTCCACACACATACGTCACTTTACCGTCATTTCCGGTGCAGCCTCCGCGCCCCGCACCCCAGGCCACCGCAAGGCTCCTCCTTCATCCCCTCCCACCCTCTCCAGTGACGTGCCTCCCTTCCTTCTCCTCGTCATCGTCTACCATAGTCTTCAGTAACTACAGCCCTCGAACTGAACATTTTATTGTTATTCCTGATAAAATTAAGTGTGGTGGTGAGGGGTGGTGATGATGGTGGTGGTGAGGGGTGGGCAGGGTGTGGGTTACAGGACCTAGCAGACGTCTGGCCGCCACAGCTCTGATGTAGAGGTCACCGCGCCAAGAGCCACACAAGTCACCTGTCCAATATAAGTTGAACTTATCGTACTGGTGTTGGATTATGTGTCTCGTATGTTTGTTTATGTTTGTATGTATAGCGAATTAATAACGGAGTGTAACGAGTGTTGAGGTATTTCTGACCCCCGTTATTGGAAAGTTTGTGGTGGAGCCCGACAAGGATAAGGTGTGCGTGGGAGGCACAAGCCATGCCAGGGTGATGGTGGAGGCGTGGCGAGGAGCACCCGCTTAATATTATACAACGGTTGATGCAGGGAAGAGAGTCAGAGTGTCAGCAGCAGCGACTGAGAGGGGGTCAGCAGCAGGAACTGAGAGGGGGGTCAGCAGCAGCGACTGAGAGGGGTCAGCAGCAGGAACTGAGAGGGGGTCAACAGCAGGAACTGAGGGGGTCAGAGCAAAACTGAGAGGGGGTCAGCAGCAGCAGCGACTGAGAGGGGGTCAGCAGCAGGAACTGAGAGGGGGTCAACAGCTCTCTGGGTGGGGTCAGCACAGGCATGAGGGGGGGGGGGGGATCAGGAACAATAAAGAGGGGAGGGGAGGGGCAAACACTGTCACAGCCAGGACCCGGACACAGGTTCTCAACACTTGTCTTGAGTTTGCACGAGTGACTTTAAAATATTACCCCAAATTCTCTTTCTGATTTATTTATTTTCTCTTTATGCCGTTTTTATATACCAGCTGTGTTGGTGAGGTTTTGTGGCTGGCGAACTTCATAAGGGGAGGTTTATGGCATTGTTGACTGTCTGACTGATGAGGTTTATTGAGCTAGTGTGTGTGTGTGTGTGTGGTTTAAACTGTTGATAATGAAAATATTCGCCAAGACTCAGTCGTGTTAAACAGGAAAAACACACAGTAAACGGTTCTACTTGATTGTGGTTTTTCAGTTTGGATTCGTAGTTATTGTTAAGTGAGATGGACTTTATGTAAATATTAACTCTAGTCATATTTTAGTAGTTCCTCAACCCAAATTCCTCTTATATTTGACGTGTAACCACTGTGCTTTTCACGTGAGCCACCAGGCCACTGTACCGGTATCATCAGGCAACACTAGTTTAGTAAGTGTTTCAAGGAGCAGTTGTCTCATTTCCAGGTGATGGAGTTTTTAGGTTTATCCAGGAGACTGACCTCTCCTTCAGTCGACCTCCTCCAGGATATGTTAACCCGTTATAATCTTTAAAGTATAGTTAAAAATATAAGTATGTATTCTATCTATATTTCCTTACGTTATTTTTAAGATTTGTGTCTATTAAATACTGCCTCACTTGAGCTGTTACGACGCTAGATATACTCCTTACAGTGGTGTAGTGTTACTCAATCTATATAATAAAAAAAACTACATATAAATAGTAATTGTTTATCTAGATTTCTTTATTACGTGACTCTGCTTTATTATATGACTAGACACTCTTATCACATGGTTTCGACTGTTGTTCACACTGATACTTACTCCCACACTACACAAGAGGATACAACTGGTCTCGTTACCCGGCTGTAACTGGGTACTGCACCAGGTATCAGTTGAGGAAATGAAGGTGGTCGAGTGCAGTGCCAGTGCCTTAGTGTGTACTGAAGATTTAGCCTTAATTTTTTTTTTTTTCCATATTCGCCACTTATCAGCTCACTAGCCGTTTGGGCGGTTTATCCAGTGTTAGTACAGGAGGAAACCGGGGGCCGGGAAACCTGTGGTGTTTGGTAGTGAGGGTCACACTGGATAACACCCTTCTCACGTGTGTCCAGGTCGAGGCTCGAACCCTTGACACCTACTTTCATTGTATATTTCGATAATTGCTTTGATAAAAACGGCTGGCTGGTAATATCACTGAAATAATAATAATAATAATAATAATAATAGAATGCCACTACAGCTACTACTAATTAGAAGTATACCTGAATATATTTTTTCACTGTCAGTAACTAAATAAAAGTCATCAAACTAGAACTATGATGGACTTTGTGATAAAACAGTAATACATTTAGCGTCTTACTGGTGGCAGTTCAGTGCTGTATATTTTATTTCATTTTGGTAAATTAAAATACTTAACAATTATTAATTTACAGTAACTATAAAATAAAACCGTTAATCCTACAACAAAGTCAGCACTAATAGATCTAATTTAATGAAAATTATTCTTAGGAAGGAAATAGATCAACAGGTTAATTCGGAAACCAAGGGTTGTAGAAGAGTGGAACAAATTAGCAAATAATATCATTGACGGTACCAAATTGGGAACTAAATTGGCGCTGCCGACTGGCCCACCGTAGTATTCATTGTTATTATGTTCTTATGAGTGGTAATAGGAAGGTAGTGCACTGGTTAAGGTGTATAAGCCAACAGTTAAGAGCTTGTGGCTGGCTGTGGCGATAATAGATTTTTTCGCTCTTATTGCCCACTTGACCTCCCTGTGTTATGTCAGTCAATCAACCAGTGGATCTTTATGACTGCACGAAAACAGCGCCATCTGTACCCTGCCTCCACCTCCCCTCACGAGAAAAACACCAAATAGTATTGCCACAGCTATAAGCACAGTCTGCCATCATTAGTTTTTCCAAGAAGCGTTACCTAAGAGATTTAACTCTTAAGTGCTATAACATGAAGAGAGTTTACGCAAGAGAAAAATAGAACGGGACTGTAGGGTTGGTTACGTCTTGGAAAACAAAGATGTAACAATTCTCAGGACGAAGCAAACCGCGTGGGAAATCCGGTTGTGGCCAGCATCCGTATGACGTTAGTGGCCAACATTACTCATTGGTGGTCCCTCTCAAATGGCGTATACACACACACACACACACACACACACACACAGTACTCCCTGCCAATCTTACTTTTGCACTGTTACTATGTTGAAATGCCCTGTAGTATATAACCTTCCCACCTTGTTATTATACACCATATTTGTATCACTATGTTACTAGTATATTATTTGTCTATCAAGTGATCCATTCCCCAATTATGTAGCTGTATATTTTCAAACTTTTTGCTGGCATGTTCTTTAAATAAACGGCAAATTATAATTATTATTATTATTATTATTATTATTATTATTATTATTATTATTATTTGATCACACCGGGGCCACACCCTCAACGTGTAAAGGTGTTTAAGCTAATAGTTGTCTTGGTTTCACATTGTCTTTCTTGTTCTTCAGTGATTTTCTTCTCTGTTCAGGTAAATTCCTAGATCCTCATCATGACACCACCCCACGCTACCTGTGAAGGGTGTCAGGAGTGTCAGTGAAGGCCGTCAGCCAAGTGGGGTCCTGGGTGGTAGTGTCAGAACAGTGGGGTCCTGGGTGGTAGTGTCAGAACAGTGGGGTCCTGGGTGGTAGTGTCAGAACAGTGGGGTTCTGGGTGGTAGTGTCAGCATAGTGGGGTCCTGGGTGGTAGTGCCAGCATAGTGGGGTCCTGGGTGGTAGTGTCAGCACCAGTGGGGTCCTGGGTGCTAGTGTCAGAACAGTGGGTCCTGGGTGGTAGTGTCAGCACAGTGGGGTCCTAGTGTCAGCATAGTGGGTCCTGGTAGTGTGGTAGTGTCAGCATAGTGGGGTCCTGGGTGGTAGTGTCAGAACAGTGGGTCCTGAGTGGTAGTGTCAGCACAGTGGGGGTCCTGGGTGGTAGTGTCAGAACAGTGGGGGTCCTGGGTGGTAGTGTCAGCACAGTGGGGTCCTGTGCTAGTGTCAGAACAGTGGGGTCCTGTGGTAGTGTCAGCACAGTGGGGTCCTGGGTGGTAGTGTCAGCATAGTGGGGTCCTGGGTGGTAGTGTCAGAACAGTGGGGTCCTGGGTGGTAGTGTCAGCATAGTGGGGTCCTGCAGTGTCAGAACAGTGAGTGTCAGGGGTCCTGGCACAGTGGGGTCCTAGTGTCAGAACAGTCAACAGTGGGGTCCTGGGTGGTAGTGTCAGCATGGGGGTCCTGGGTGGTAGTGTCAGAACAGTGGGGTCCTGGGTGGTAGTATCAGAACAGTGGGGTCCTGGGTGGTAGTGTCAGAACAGTGGGGTCCTGGGTGGTAGTGTCAGAACAGTGGGGTCCTGGGTGGTAGTGGCAGCACAGTGGGGTCCTGGGTGGTAGTGTCAGCACAGTGGGGTCCTGGGTGGTAGTGTCAGCACAGTGGGGTCCTGGGTGGTAGTGTCAGCATAGTGGGGTCCTGTGTGGTAGTGTCAGAACAGTGGGGTCCTGGGTGGTAGTGTCAGCACAGTGGGGTCCCAGGGTGCTAGTGTCAGAACAGTGGGGTCCTGGGTGGTAGTGTCAGCACAGTGGGGTCCTGGTAGTGTCAGCACAGTGGGGTCCTGGGTGGTGGCACAGTGGTAGTGTCAGAACAGTGAGGTCCTGGGTGGTAGTGTCAGCACAGTGGGGTCCCGGTAGTCAGCACAGTGGGGTCCTGAGTGGTAGTGTCAGCACAGTGGGGTCCTGGTAGTGTCAGCACAGTGGGGTCCCGGGTGGTAGTGTCAGCACAGTGGGGTCCTGGGTGGTAGTGTCAGCACAGTGGGGTCCTGAGTGGTAGTGTCAGCACAGTGGGGTCCTGAGTGGTAGTGTCAGAACAGTGGGGTCCTGGGTGGTAGTGTCAGAACAGTGGGGTCCTGGGTGGTAGTGTCAGCACAGTGGGGTCCTGGGTGGTAGTGTCAGAACAGTGGGGTCCTGGGTGGTAGTGTCAGCACAGTGGGGTCTTGGTTCTGGTAATGATAATCTTTGTATCGCTGTTTTCTGGGGCTAACAACCAAACGGAAACGGAAATTACTCAGTATCGTCGGATCGTTTTAACTCCTGACATTTTGTCCAGTGTTCGACACGTTACCTCACCCTCTCCTCCACACTTCTCCTGTCTCACCCTCCACACTCCTTCACTACTGCCAAATCATCCCCATTTTGTCCACACCTTTCCTACCATTTGCCGTGACATTACACACACACACACACACACACATGATGACCTTTCCTGGGTTATCACTCGTGTATAACCTGGCCCAGTTTGAGAGTCTGTTGATACTTGTTCATCTGGACGTGTGTCTCTGTATGTATCCACCTGACATATCGACTATTTTTAGCAACACAGTCTTGTCCAAAGTGTGTGTGTGTGTGTGTGTGTGTGTGTGTGTTTTCGTCTTAAAAACTGACACCTGATAGGGAAGTACAACTGTGTTCTACGTATCATAAGACAGCAGAGTAGTAGAGTGTATATACCATTATGGTTTGTGGCACAGAAAATATACATTGGTCTCTGCCTCTTAGAATATAAACTGTAATATTTATTTATATTTATTAGTATTATGCCTTTGAACAGTCCACATCCTCATGCTCAGGCGATGTCCCTCCAGAATAAATTTCGTTTTAAATGTCAGATTCTCGTGAAAACTCTGCATCATGTGTTAAACTGGGCCCGCGTCATATCCCGCGTGATGCTGCACACACAAACTAGAAGCTGCGTGATTGTTTTTGGTGTGACGTCAAACATACCTCCTGTGTACGTTTTTGTTGACGTGAAACCCTTGTATCTGAACGTACTTTCCCGATCATATTACTGACTGTGACGCCACAAGACTGGATTGCATGATGTCTCGTATATTTTTCCCAAAGACTAGTGTATTTTGGGCAGTGTAGTACTCAGTCAGAGGCAAGATTATGAAGGGTTCTGTCTCATAGCCCGGTCAGCTCATCTCCTGTTTTTCTTTAAAGACATTCGGACATCGTCACTGAGATGTGCGTCAACGGACACACACATACTCTTTGGTCACTTAAACGCTCACACGGAGACTCCTTACATGGACATAGTGTTCGATACATCTAAACTTAGCGACCGTAGCGACCGAGTTTTATTTTCATCAGGGATTCAGTTCATAATTTCCTCCTCCTCGCCCCTCTTCCGTATTACTGTGAGAGGCGTATCGCTCTCAGTTCTGCTCTTGTCCGACCTTATGTCTACCCTTAAATATTCGTCTGTTCGTTCACTAGTGCTCATAATGACACCACGTGACCCCCAGGTGCTCATAATGACACCACGTGACCTCCAGGTGCTCATAATGACACCACGTGACCCCCAGGTGCTTATAATGACTCCACGTGACCTTTAGGTGCTTATAATGACACCACGTGACCCCCAGGTGCTTATAATGACTCCACGTGACCTTTAGGTGCTTATAATGACACCACGTGATCCATAGGTGCTCGTATTGACACCACGTGACCCCCAGGTGCTCATAATGACTCCACGTGACCCCCAGGAGCTCTTGGGCTTACTTGTCAATCGTTTCAGGAGTTTAGCGCCTCAACATGCAGCAGTCGGTGGGGGACGAACGTGTCCTACCTTCAGGCGTCTTGTTTATTCTCAAAATATCAAACCTCGAGTTGATTTGTTTTGTCGTTAGGAGGGGTTAGGTTAAGTTAGGTTAAGTTAAAGTTAGATTAGGTTGAGTTAGGTTAAGTTAAAGTTAGATTAGGTTGAGTTAGGTTAAGTTAAAGTTAGATTAGGTAAATTAAATCAGGTTAAGGTTATAGTCAAGTCAAGGTTATAGTGTGGTTATGTTAAGTTAGGTTAAGTTAAAGTTAGATTAGGTAAATTAAATAAGGTTAAGGTTATAGTCAAGTCAAGGTTATAGTTTGGTTAGGTTAAGTTAGGTTAAGTTAAAGTTAGATTAGGTAAATTAAATAAGGTTAAGGTTATAGTCAAGTCAAGGTTATAGTTTGGTTAGGTTAAGTTAGGTTAAGTTAAAGTTAGATTAGGTAAATTAAATAAGGTTAAGGTTATAGTCAAGTCAAGGTTATAGTTTGGTTAGGTTAAGTTAGGTTAAGTTAAAGTTAGATTAGGTAAATTAAATAAGGTTAAGGTTATAGTCAAGTCAAGGTTATAGTGTGGTTATGTTAAGTTAGGTTTGGGTGTTTAATCATACAGTTAAATAATCTGGTGTTGCTAATCTTCACGTGATTCTTGTTTATACTAATATGAAAATTATTCGCAAAAGTCTTCATGTAATACGAATTATGAAGCTTCTCAGGATATTTGTTATATTGTTTGACCATGGCGAATATCTGTCTTATATTTAAATAAAGTCTTGATATCACTTTAATGGTTGTGTATCATGTGTTCAGAAATTTTCCCAATATAAATGACACGTTTGTCCCTTAAATACATGACCCCTCCCCATTCAGCGACACCACACTCGTATGTATCGTGATTCCTGCTGGTGTTCTCTGACAGTTGGAAACACAACAGGTACAAGGCCAAGTTCCCTGCTGGAGAATTTATAAACTTCACCGCCCAGATGCCACCACTTGATGCTGCTAACTCGGCAGTGGGAGTGTTGCTGTATCACTTGGTTTAAAACGCTTAGCTGATGAGGTCTGGCTGCTTCCAGTGTCGAGTTAACATTGCATTGTGAAGCGGTTGGAATTGTAGTATTTGTGTTTCCTCTTCATTACAAACTAATATAATGTTTTTTTCCTCATTATTACGTATAAATGAATATCACCGATAAAGACCATATCTCGGAGTATCAGCGATGACCGGTTGGTTGACTGACATTTTCAGTTCTACCTCCCACTGCCAGCTGCTGTCCAGTCCCCGCCATCCGCCCCCTACGCTTCCTCTTACACCATGCCCTACCAAGCCGTGAGAGGTGTGGCTTCCTCTCCATCCACACAAACTGTAATCCTTTACGTATCAACTCCAACCCTGTGATGTTTTAATCCCGACACGAAATAAACCAATGAGGACATACAACATTGTCCTCCTACATGAATGACGTCCAAGCACTCAGCTGGTGTAAGTTATTTGTGATTGTGCTTCAGTTAAGTGTTTGAGACCGTGTCCTTGGCTTGTGAAAGTGTGTGGGTGGATCAGTAAGACTCCAAGCATTTGTTACTGATTGTGTGGGTGATGGATGTGGTCACGGGAGAGTCAGTGCAAGTATCACTGGGACGTGTGTAGTGTTTATGACTCAGTGGGTCCTCAAGCATATATGGTGTGTGGGCGGCGGCCAGTAGGAAGGATCCACACAGTACAGTGATCCGGCGTTGGGCTGTACAGAGACCCACAAAAGAGGGCAAAACATATTTAACTTGGTTTAGGGGGTAGATAGGAAGGAACTGGTTCACAAATAGGGTGGTGGACGAGTGGAACAAGCTTAGCAACTTTGTAGTAAGTGCGGGAAAGTTTCAAAGGGAGGCTAGATAGATTCATGGATGATAGAGAGTGGTAGTAACTCTCGACAGGAGCTGCCATGCACAGGCCAACCGGCCTATTTCAGACAACTTATTTTCTTATGTTCTTATGTTATGTTAACTGTAGCACAACCCACTGAGGTAGTATGCTGATGAAGACTTCATTTTTTGAGACACCGACGAGGATGTATACAAAGTGCACGTGTTTGTTTTGGAGTCTTATTGTGGCAGAAGCCTTTTTGTTTTCTAGGCTCTGGTGATGGAAAATGATTTTTCCGAAACGTTAGTGATTAAAGAAACCCAACTTAGTGGAGATGTTTGTGTTTTCCCTGGTTCTCCTCTTCGTTATGAAACTACGCTTTCCACGTAACAAGTCCATTGAGGTTATATATACATATATATATATATATATATATATAAAGGTGTGACAGGTTGTCTCCCTGGTACTGGGAAGAATGATGAGTGGCCGGGGTCCCGCTTCATGACCACAATAAGATTAATATTTTAAGTGTGGGATTGTTGCTGAACCTCTGATCAGCTGTTAACTTTCTCCGCTTCCCGTGGCTGTGGTAACACCGGTGTTGTAACACACTAAGTGTTCGTGATAAGATGAGGTTATTTTTAAGTTCTTTATGTTTATTGCTGAAATCACAGCCACTAAATTGTCAAACTTTCTCGTTGAAAACTAGTCTTTTTCAGTAGTGGTACTGTCATTTATGCCGTTGAACTATAGGTATTATAAAGATACCAGACTGTCAGCTGCTGAAGTAATGATTATATATATATATATATATATATATATATATATATATATATATATATATATATATATATATATATATATATATATATATATATATATATATATATATATGACGTGAAAGAAAAATAACTTAGGAAAATATTTATATTTAACAGTGAGATCACTTGTGGTGCCAAACCGTGTACTAAGGGGCCACCTCACCGCCCCTCTGTATATTTTTTCCCAGTCTGGTTGGCTCCCGCGCTTCCTGCCCTCACTGGCCGCAGGACACCCACCCACCTCTCTCAGAGCCTCGTAAACATCCTCTTTTTCTTGTGAGTCATCCTGAAGCCAGTGCGCACTAAATCCTGGGTGAGCTTGTAAGAATTAGCGGCATGTTGTGAGTAAAGGGAGGGTGGGGAGGGGGGGGGGCGAGGCACTACACGTGGTCACCGCCTCACCGGGTAAATAATGATGTCACTGAACACACACCTTCCACCGCGCCACACTCACCCCCTCCCTTCATCCACTCCTCCCATTCGCTGACTTCATACCTTCCTCTTTTTTTTAATTAGACTACCCCGACTTTTTCTTTCCCTTTATCCTTCTTTTCACATCACCAGCTTCGTTCCCTTCATAATACTCTGCCGCCACCCTTTCCATCTTCGCTCACATCCTCCTCACCTTCTCTCCCTCCCCTCCCGGACTGCTGACGAGGTCGTGTTGGAGACAAGAACTGCTGGATTCAGATTTTTTTCCTCCATTGGACTGAGCAACTTTGTGTAGTGCTGCCTTCAGAGGTGACCTTCCTTGACCCGTTTCGTTTCAGCAATAAAGAAAATGTTGATATGAGTACGTGGCTCTGATTCAGGACGCATTTACTCTCCTGGGGGCAATTAATTTATGCTTCGTACAGGGAAAAAAGTCCACAAGGTTATTGGCCTGTCAGCTGAACCCGTTATGCTCTATTTTTCTTATTGATCTGAATTCATGCCAGGCGCTCACAAGGCAGTTTTATTTACACTACCTGAACACGATAAAGGTTTAGTTCATCGACTGTTAATCTAAGAGTCTTATATGTTGTGGAACTCTGAGGTTGAAAGACTTGTGCAGTACATGGAGAGACGGTCACCAAGAATGGAGAGGTCAGTCGAGGTCATTTACGAGTATTAGTGGGTTAAGTTGGGTCAAGGTTGTCTACTCTAGAAGATGGGTGCGGCCGGCTCTGGGAACTGAAGAACAAAGCCATTACTCTTTTAGGAAAGTTTCTGCTGTTGGTGAGACACTCGACGTGTTACCGCTGGGTGATGTTATTCAACTTTGTGCTTCGACACTCAACGTCTTGAACTAAGGATATAATTAATTGAGTTTTGGACTTAGATGGGATGGTTTGAATTTTAAACTCTTTGGGTTTGATCGAATGACGTTGGTGAAAATAGAACACAAGAGAGGCTACCCAGAGACAGGAGGAAGACGATGGCAGCAGTTACCAAGCCTAAAGCTGGGTGTGGGAGACATTTCCGGCGGTGGAAGAGGATGCCTGCAACGATCACTCCGCACTTTGTCGATCGTCCGCTTTATACGATTTAACGTAACCTAACGTCACGTAACCTGACGTAACGTGAACTGACCTGACCATTTAACCAAGATGGTAAAAATCGTCTAAGTGGGAATCGTTCTTGTAGGACAACACCGCCTACAACCCCTCCTTGGACAATTTCCCAGCGGACAAAATCCCACCGGACAATGTCTCATTAGACTTAAGTCTCACCAGATGATTTATTAGTTTCTCAATCCCACCAGACAGTTTCTCATGGGACAAAATCTCACAACTCAAGTTACAAATAGTAATACCGTCTTATGTATGGTGGGATTTTGTGTCGAAATCACAGTGGCTAGATGATAGAGGTCTGGCAGTACCACACAATACAGTCGGAGGTACACTGGTTACAAAGTGTATCTGCAAGGTGGGGTCCGATACGTGTCAAAATGAACAATGCGACTCCTGTTGTCTCGGTAGGTTGTCAAAATCCCTCGTCCGTTGTGTCATAATGTGTGGCAAACAAAAATATGGAGTTAGTTTATGTAGCGAGTGTACAGTTGCCTCCATTTCTGACGGGTACAGTGGCTGGCGTGTTTTGTGAGATGTGGCACCACCGCCCACCAGACAGTAGCCAGGGACGTTTTACTCGGTAATCTATATAAAAACTATAAAGGTGCAAAAAGCGTCCATTCACAGATAGAGGAGGACTGCTTGGTTTGGTTACTACAGCGAGGGTAGTTCTGCACATTCTGCTAATTTTACTATGATGTAAACAAACAGTGATGCCACAGCTCTCAAAACACACCAGCCACTGTACCTGTTATTAATGGAGGCAACTGTGCATAGGTGGGAAGTCCCTCATGGCACAAGCATCTCAAATGAAATATAAACGCAGTTCAAAT
The DNA here is from genome assembly GCF_018991925.1 of Homarus americanus. Lineage (NCBI taxonomy): Eukaryota > Metazoa > Arthropoda > Malacostraca > Decapoda > Nephropidae > Homarus > Homarus americanus. The sequence goes on along the minus strand of NW_024738685.1, from coordinate 276,124 downwards.
CAAAGCCTTTAATTTCGTTTGGATCTGTTTTTTTTTAAACTTAAACTTCGTCCAAAAATAATTACCCGGAAGGGCTGTTTACATATGAAAATACGTGGAATTTAGAATTTGTTTACTTCGCTGTGGCAATATGGAGTTACCAGGTACAGTAGCTAAAACAATTATCTGTGCATACTTTGTGGGAAACAATATGAGACCATGGACGACAAATATTGGTATATGAGGGTTGTCACTAGTCACACGTAATATTTCGGTGTATATCGACCCCCACCTGCACAGATAGTTGTTTTAGCTCCTGTACTTGTTGCTCGTACAGTGCCACAGGAAGAGCATCCCTGCAGGCAAGCGACCGTCAGACGTGGAGGGGAACACCTGATGTCGTCGAATGGTCATACCGGCAGTGCTGGTTATTAAGATACTCAGTAGGTTCACCACCCAGTGGTCCCTTTACCCCGTCACCTAGACCGTCCCCTTTAGCATCTTAAGGTGGATCCACACCATGGGTCCACATGTCAGTTTATTTAACATATTTCTGTTGGCGAAAATGTTCCTAACATAAATGTTGTAAACATTTTCGTCTATTCTTAACAACATTGTTAACACAGTTATCAACACATGTTACCGATATGTTGCGTTGCTGTGGATCCACCACTGTAAGTATAGCTTGTAGTAACTTCTGATAACTTAACAGCTGTACCATAGAACACGACATGTTATCGGGTTAATAGGAAGGCCTTGTGGTAAGTCCAACAGTAACTCTGTATGGGCAACACGTACGCTTATGGAAGGCCATCGAGTGGAGGAATTAGCGGTGGTGTGAGTGAGTTGATTCAAGGAACTGTATGAATGTGAAGTAAGAGTTAATGACTACGGTATTAAATAGAACTGAGACTTAGTAACACAGAGTGATAATTGTCATGTTCCTTTGTATGCAGACGATGTTGTGATGTTACCATAGAGAGAGCTGGAGAGAATGATGGTATAGTGTGGTGAAGGTTGTTGGAGAAGAACGCAGCAAGAGCATACGTACTGTGGGAGAGACAAAAGGAACGGGAGGTCAATCTCAGTATGTCACCATGAATGAAGAACCTGAAGTAGCGAATATATTCTTGGAGATACTGTTCAGCCAAATGGAAGTCTAGTTAAAGAAATTAATCAAAAGACTAATGCATGGAAGAACAACGAATGGGGTCCTCAGACACGTAATTGTTGGCAAGTGTTGGAGCACCGGGTGTAAGGGGATGGCGTGAAGGAATATTAATTAAGTCTAGTGATCCAAACTGAGAACACGATGAGGAGAATTTGGAGAACTAATTGTGAGAAAAAAATCTGCCCCACCGAGAGTTGAGGCGAGTGGATGGATTGCGAGTTACGAGGCGAGTGGATGGATTGCGAGTTACGAGGCGAGTAGATGGATTGAGAGTTACGAGGAGACAATATAGGAAGCGAGTTACGAGAGTGGAGGATTGCGAGTTACGAGGCGAGTGGATGGATTGCGAGTTACGAGGCGAGTAGATGGATTGAGAGTTACGAGGAGACAATATAGGAAGCGAGTGGAAGATTGAAAAAAAAAAGATGAATGGATTATATAGATGCATTAGGGAGGACAAGAATGATAAAACATAAGATAATATTAAGTAAATGAGTGTTTGGTGGGCTGTATAAATAGCACATCCGGTATTACATAATCAACCAGTCGTGTAATAGTCAATGTGATATATATATACTGTGCTGTACACCCCTTGGTAAACATGAGTGTCTTTACGTGTTGTCTTGTGCAGGTGTGTGTGTGTGTGTGTGTGTGTGTGTGTGCGTCTTCTGGGGGATATGAACTTGTTTGTGTAAGTGGTTTTACGTTTTATCTCTTATGTTTTACTATCAACTTTTGTACACTCTTTCCACGTCTCTGTCATACTGTTTCTTCCTTTCTGTGAGGGGTGTGTAGCCCCACTGAGAGAGAGAGAGAGAGAGAGAGAGAGAGAGAGAGAGAGAGAGAGAGAGAGAGAGAGAGAGAGAGAGAGAGAGAGAGAGAGAGAGAGAGAGAGAGAGAGAGAGAGAGAGAGAGAGAGAGAGAGAGAGAGAGAGAGAGAGAGAGAGAGAGAGAGAGAGAGAGAGAGAGAGAGAGAGAGAGAGAGAGAGAGAGAGAGAGAGAGAGAGAGAGAGAGAGAGAGAGAGAGAGAGAGAGAGAGAGAGAGAGAGAGAGAGAGAGAGAGAGAGAGAGAGAGAGAGAGAGAGAGAGAGAGAGAGAGAGAGAGAGAGAGAGAGAGAGAGAGAGAGAGAGAGAGAGAGAGAGAGAGAGAGAGAGAGAGAGAGAGAGAGAGAGAGAGAGAGAGAGAGAGAGAGAGAGAGAGAGAGAGAGAGAGAGAGAGAGAGAGAGAGAGATCAGTCTGGTTTTCTCATTTTTTTTTGGTTAGTAATCCGGCTTTACAGATATTTCAGTCCTACTTATCCGGCAGTACGTGTGTATGTGTCTGCGTAAGGGAGCGGGTCGTTGGGATTTGTAAGACCATAAGCCTTTTGGCATTTGTTAAATTACCATACTGCCTTTTGTTGAATTACCGTATTAACACCGTTGACTTACTATAGTGGCCTTGGTTAGATTAATGATGGTACTGGTATTAGTTATCCGATTACCCAATGTACAGGACTTTCTTAAACAACGACTTAAGCTCTTGTTATGACACCATACAGGCTTTTGTTAAATGCTCACCTCGGCTTTTGTGAGTGGTGACGGCGGTGGGGTGAGGCTTCGTGAGGAGGACCCTGTCGTAGAGGATATTGACCTAATGCTGTGTCTTTACTATCATGCTTAAACCTCCTCCGTCTTTGTCATCATCATCATCATCATCATCATCATCATCATTATCATCATCATCATCATCATCATGGAGTGTACTAGACGAGATATTGATGTCTATGAAGGGTCATGGTCTCATAGAGTGCCCCTACCACTGACGTGACGCCATAAAGACAACATAATTATTACGAAGAGAGAGACGTGATGTGTTCCTCGTGACGGTGATACTGTAAGACCAACCGGTGGCACTGTTGTCTGATCAGGTAGTGGCACTGTTGTCTGATCAGGTAGTGGCACTGTTGTCTGATCAGGTAGTGGCACTGTTGTCTGATCAGGTAGTGGCACTGTTGTCTGATCAGGTAGTGGCACTGTTGTCTGATCAGGTAGTGTCAGCGATCAGCTGATGGCAGCACTTTGTGACTAAGGTAGTGATGGGGGGGTGGCACAGTGGCAGGGGGGGAGGTGGTGAGTCAGGTGATGGGGGGGTGGCACAGTGGCAGGGGGGGAGGCTATGAGTCAATTGATGGAGTGGTACAGTAAGCCTTGGCACTAGATGAGATGAGCCAGGTGTGTGGTGGCCCGCGCCTGTGTTATCCGGACCCCCCCTCCCCCCTCCTCTCCTCCCCAGTCAGGTGTTATGGACCCAGGAACAACAGACTCAATCGTTAAGCTCTTCATCTCCAGGATAGTTACACGAGCTCACCTGTTAGACGTCACACATGACCTCACACGCCCACTAGGTGACGTCTTCCTTCACTTCTCGAGGTGCTGGTCACGTTAGTTTTGTATTTTTATTATGTTATTAAATTGTTGTCTCTTCTTCCTTCATTAGTTATCCATCATCATTATCGTTAATTACTGGCGCAACGATCACATGTGCCGTACACTTATTATACGAGGTAGAGTTAGTTGTATAACGAGTGATCTGTCTCCATTATAGTATAGCTGTTGAGAGTCAGCAGTACGGGCGGTGGATGATGATGAAATGCCGCCAGCTACTCCACCACACACAACACAATGGTGGCTATACTGTTAAATACTTACTATTGTTAGATGATACCTCAACTACGACCTCGTCACATTATATAATTTAGGTGGTGTGGCGAGCTACATCTGTAGTGCACATTACACACTCCTTCCTCTTGTTTAATTGTCTTTGGAGTCTCATTATTTATTGGTGATGCTCATTAAACTTTTTTATTACATGGATGTGGCTGTTACCGTGTGTCAGTCTCGTGTGATAAAGAATAAGACGAGTTTTTATTTGAGTACATCAAGAGTTGTTACGGTTGGAATACTGTATCTCAAAGAGCGCATATTACAAACACTCATACTATGTGTTGAGGTGTGAGAGTAAAGTTGTTGGAAGTTGGTGGGAGACGTGTAGTGTGGGAGTGCGTCCATGATGGTAAGTGGAGGATAATTGCGTGCAGGGTTGTACGAGGAAGTGGTGTGGGTGTTGGCACAGTGCCGGCACCCTACGTGTTGTGGGGGCGGCCCCGCTGACGGCCCCGGCACCACACATCACTAGCGGGGCCTTATTCCTTGGCTGGTGACAGTGATGGTGATTCGGTACCACACATCACTAGTGGGGCCTTATTCCTTGGCTGATGACAGTGATGGTGATTCGGCACCACACATCACTATTGCAGGACTTTTTTTTTGTCTTCCTCGGCTGGTGACAATGAGGGAAACATTCAGCATCACATGTCACCAGAGAAGGGAGAGTGGTGATGGTGTTTGTGTAACGGGTGAGGAGTGGCAGTTGACGACGCTGTATGGAAGTGGTCACACGTCTGCCAACATTGGTCTTTTGTGACGCGATTGTCTTTTGTTCTCTCACCATAACCTCCATAGGCCGCGGGCTTTGTGTTCTAGAGTCCGTTTTCTTGCCGTCCGCCCGTCCTGTCCGACATGTGTGGCATCAACTCCTGTAACAGTTTTTCATGAAGAATTCTGAATCTTTTGAAACCTGTGTAAAAAATTATAGTAAATGTACATATTGTAATGTTGGCCCTACTAGATGATGATGTTAACTTGTCTGGGACTTAGTGGTGGTGACATACGTGTTTTAACAGCATTTAGTAGTATCATCCACCGCTAAAGTCCTGATAGTAACTGACAATCAAGTAATCACCTGAGTCGTGAGATCAATGTATAGATCTGACCTTTTTTTCGGGGGTGAGAAAGACTCGAATGGAGGAAAAGAGAATTTTATTTCATGTCAACTCAATTAATACACAGACTGACTCGTGTTTATGGTCTCTTACGTGATTATTCTCAAGGGTTAAGACTTTTGTGTTGTATTATACCAAAGTAAAGAATTATACACTGGATCTTCATACACAGTACAGGGTGTCTCATAGGTCGGGCACCATAGAACATTAATTTCCTTATTGCGAGGCGACCTTTGAGACACCTTGTTCAGTAGCCAGTTTACCTCGGTTAGTGAATGTGTTGCTAGTAGTCAGGGTAAAATTGTCTTGGGTTTTGATAAGTCAATTCCTTTAGGCAGACATTGGTCACCTTTATATTGTACCCGGTCATAGGTGAGGTCACATTACAGGTCAACATAGATATAACCTAATTTGAACTTCATCTTGGTTAGTAGATATGTGGGGTATCTTTGGTTATCCTGTCCCGACCAGCCAACTTATGAAGGAGTGACATTATTGGTTGAATAAAGTTAATCTGTCTCCCTTACCTAATGCTTATGTATAGTGAGGTCTGGAATATATATAGTGATTAATTATTTACAGGCATTAGATGTGAGGCCGTGCAAGAGTGTCTGTCGCCCCGTAGACTGTGTATAATACCTAAAATATTATACCTTGGTCTTGGGATGTTTTCTTTCATGCGTTTTGTCTGGTGACCGCGAGTATGTGTGTCAGCTCAGCGTATCCAAGTGATCCATGGTGTAGCGTGAGGACTGTGTATACTGTATCGTCATATTAGCTGCCTTCCCTATTTTATGTTACTGTTGGTGCGGGTGTGGTCACGACAGCCACCTGACTAACCTGAGGAACACCACGTGGGCTGAGTATCAGGGGGGAAGTAAAGTGTTTGTCACAGTACTCGAGGGTCAATGACACACCTGATGAACTGACTATAATGGATGTGTTAGCCTAGTTGCACAGGTCTTCAGCCGGAAATCTTGGTCACTGCCCGAGCTGCTGAGAGCCGTGGGAGTCAACACAGGGCAGAGAGGGAGACGAGTAACAGTGAGGGAGATGTTTATCACGTGTCAACAACGTAGAAAAAGAGAAAAATAAACAATTTTACGATACAGTGCATTAGTATCTTTCCCTTTCAGCCACCAGGACCGGAGGTGTGTTGTTATGACCCGTGTCATCTTTGTTTCCGGCCTTCCTTCCGCCAGTGTGTTCCTCCGCCTGTGAGCTATGTTGTCGACATGATTCAGAGGTAACTGCATAAGGAGAAAGTGGAGGTTTGAGCAGACCAAAAGCGCCAAAAAAAAAAAACATTTGGGAACACACTGTGGTGAGTGTAGTACAAGGAACACCTCATAGACGATGTTAGTAAACGTATGATTAGCAGGACATACACACAGAGGCACTGTGGCACTCATCAAGTCCCGTCGATAAACGTATTGACGTGAGAGGAGGATGGGAAGGTAACACCGGGGATAAAGGAGGGAGTAACACCGGGTAGAGGGCGGTGGAGGAGGGAGTAACACCGGGTAGAGGGCGGTGAAGGAGGGAGTAACACCGGGTAGAGGGAGGGGGGCAACAGCAACACCACGGAAGCTATAAGTGCACTCTGGCACTCTAAAATAAGCGTGGGCACTGTGACTCACCTTCCCGTGCTCCTGGTAGCCCGCCACGCCACACTCTCGCTATTCCCAACTTGTCAGTGTTTTACCTCGACACCTCCGTCACGGGGCGTTTACTAGACATTGGGTGAGGGAGACAAGAGGTCCATCATCAGTGGCTCATGACCCTACGGGAACTTTGTAAACGTTTGGTATTAATAGCTTATGGTAACGCTTTTTTCATGTGAGTTGTTTACCTTCGAGTGTAGAATGAGTGGCTTAGCGTGTGTGTGGGGGGGGAGGGGGGTGCAGGTGTGAAGGCCACCTTTAACCTGTTGATTGCTCGCCATGTCAAGGTGTGAGACCAATGTTTGGAAATCAAGTGCAGGGAGTCTGCCCAAACACTTTATGAAACACAACTGATTCATTCCCAAAGTTGATAACATTCTGATAAACGGTAAAACGTGGTGATGATGAAAATAAATACGGGGAAGGTAAAGACTTGCTTATTTCTATCTAAGAATTCCTTTTTGGATTCTTCACTCTGATAAAAAAGACATTAGTTTGCCAGGAAAAACACCAGGAATAGTATCTGATTTTATATTTCATCCCTGAAGCCATCGTCGCCAGTAAATGGAGCTATATAATTAACAGTGTGCGCGAGGTGCTACAATGCGCCACATATGAGAAGCAAACACTTTCTTTTATTGAAATCTGTATACTGTAGTTATTACCTCCCTACACAGTGGTCTTGAGAGATGTCCCTGCTTGATATCTGACAAGGGAATACGCCAGATCCGGCTGCTGGATTGTGAAACTGTGCCCCTGGGGTGTGACAACTGTGACATTGTCCCTGGGGTATGGCACTGTGTCCCAGGGGTGTGACACTGTCCCGGTGATGTAGCACTGTGTCCCTGAGTGTAGCACTGTATCCCTGGGGTGTGACACTGCCCCTGGGTTTGACACTGTCCCTGGGTTTGACACTGTGTCTATGGAGTGTAACTATTCCTGGGGTTTGACACTGTCTCTCTGGGGTGTGACACTGTCCCTTTGTTCTCGGGGTATGACACTGTCCTCTTGGTGCAACACTTTTCTTTGAACACAGGAAGTGAGACTCTGTTTTTTTGTAGCACTGGGTCTCTTGGTGTGGCACTGTCTTCTCCAGGTATGGCACTGTGTCTCCGGGCCACATCAGGAGTTAATAATGAGAGGTATGCCACACACGATACATCTGGTGCCAGGCCTTCCGCTGACCATTTCTCTGAGGTCTTGGTTGCCTTGGGATGATGTGATGTTGATGATAATGGTTGTGGTGATGGTAGTGATTGTAATGATGGTAGTGGTGATGATTACGGTGGTGGTGAGGAGGGTGATTGTAGTGGTTGTGGTGGTAAGGATGGTTGTAGTAGTTGTTGTGGTGGTGATAGGATGGTTGTGGTGGTGAGGACGATGGTGGTGGTCAGGATGGATATGGTTATACTAGTGTTGGTCGTACTGTATGGTGGTGGTGGTTGAGCTTGTAGTGTAGTTAGTGGTTGTGATAGTATTGGTGCTAATGCTGCTAGTTGTGGTGGTGGTGATTGTGATGGTTGTTAGTGATGGTAGTGGTGCTAGTGATTGTGATGGTGGTGCTAGTGATTGTGGTGCTAGTGATTGCGGTGGTGGTGGTGCTAGTGATTGTGATGGTGGTGCTAGTGATTGTGGTGCTAGTGATTGCGGTGGTGGTGGTGCTAGTGATGGTGGTGGTGCTAGTGGTGGTGATGGTGGTGGTGGTACAGTAATCTCTATAAGGTTTTAACTATATAAATAAGGTCCATTTGTGATTATGTTAATTTATCCTGTTTAGACGGGGTATATTTCTGCCGTGGAGGAGAGATGGGGGAGTTAAGATGAGGAGAAGGAGGAGGGGGAAAAAGCCGAGAAGGGGGAAGAGGAGGAAAAGGAGCGACGAGAAGGGAAGAGGAGGAAAAAGGAGAGGAGGAGGCAAGAGGCGTGGGGGAGGAGAAAGATGGGGGGTAGGAGGAGGATGATGAGGTGGAAAAAATTAAGAGGAGGAGAGAGAGAGAGACAGACAGAGAGACGGAGAGAGAGAGAGAGACTGACTTTGTGAGGACAGGATGGAACCCATTTTTTTACGGTTAAGTTCATTAAAGGATCATTAGCTGGCTGTTATGGACATTTATAATACATCAGAGGAGAGCTTTGCCGGCGAGGGAGGGGGAGAGTATTATGATCTACCACGCACAGCCAGCGGAGGTGATGTGGCTATTTCACACACACACACACACACACACACACACACACACACACGGCCAAAACATTCTTCCCCGGGTTATTTATTACTGTTAAGACCTGTATTACTACAAGAGGATTTAAATAAACTACAGGAGTGGTCAGAAAAATTACAACTGATATTCAACACCAGCAAGTGCAGCGTACTTAATATTGGAAGAACAAATACTGTCAATGTATACAGCCTTAACAACATCAACCTGGAGAAGTCGACTTGTGAAAGAGACCTAGGGGTACTTGTAAGCCCGGACCTACGGCCTAGAAAACAGTGCGTTAATGTTCGAAATAAGGCAAACAGAGTATTAGGTTTTATATCTAGAAGTATAAGTAATAAGAGTGCTGAAGTCATATTGCAACTATATCTTGCGCTAGTCAGGCCGCACCTCGATTATGCGGTTCAGTTCTGGTGCCCCTATTATAGAATGGATATAAATTCACTGGAGTCGGTGCAGCGAAGAATGACAAAAATGATTCCGGGACTTAGAAACCTTCCATATCAAGATAGATTAAAGAAACTAAACTTACATTCCCTAGAAAGACGAAGAGTGCGGGGAGATGTGATAGAAGTATTTAAGTGGGTGAAAGGAATCAGTAAAGGAGATATAGATAAAGTTCTTATAATATCCAAGCAGGATAGGACTCGTAGCAACGGATTTGAGTTGGATAAGGTTAGGTTTAGGAGGGAGATAGGAAGGAACTGGTTCACAAATAGGGTGGTGGACGAGTGGAACAAGCTTAGAAACTTTGTAGTAAGTGCTGGAACGCTGGAAAGTGTTAAAGGGAGGCTAGATAGATTCATGGATGATAGAGAGTGGTAGTAACTCTCGACAGGAGCTGCCATGCACAGGCCAACCGGCCTATTGCGGACTCCTTATTTTCTTATGTTTATGTTCTTATAAAAAGTAACGGCGATATAGGAGTAAGAACAATATTTTATTATGCTTTCGATCCTTCAGGGGGAATATAATGTTATATGTTCCAGTTGATACATAAAGCGTGAGGAGAAATTTTGCGTTGGTTCCATGATACTGACACGCACTCGAGATGCGCTGATTCTTGTTGTGTTCAAATAAATAATTAATCATTCATCGAAAGGAATAGTTTTACATGGGCCATTCGGGTTACTGCTACTCCTTATTCATTTATACTCACAAGAACTAGTCAGGATGTATTATGTTATCGGTGATGATGTTCAGATGTTATCCGCAGCTTCCCGCCCATTTAATATACACTAAAAATTATCAGCTATGCGCAAAAAATCGTAAAAAGTGGCATAAACTGTACATTATCGTCGCGTGATGGACGCTTGGTATTCAGAGTTTTTGAGTACCGTACACAGTGTTGTAAGGTTGGTAGTGTACAGTGCCACCTCTACCACACAGTTACTCTTATTGTCGAGGCATAGTTTTAAGTTATTTTGGGATTTCTCAGTCACTCCCAAGTAGCAACAAATGGGGATAATTACGCTAACAAATATCTCGCGTGGGGAAAATATGTCGACAAGAAACAACAGGGAAAATTAAAGAGGCCACAAAATGTGTGTTGTGGTGGGAGAGTAGAGTAGAGTAGTGTGTGTGTGTGTGGCGGGGCACGCGGATTGGCTGGCCTAGCCAAGAACGCTGCCTGACTCACCCTTCAGGGACGCTGCCTCAGCTGACGCCATCACAATGTCTCCTACTTCTGGCATCCTTCGCTAGTTTAATTGTCAGTACAGACCAACATTTACATACGGTGGTGTTTGTCATAAAAAAGAGTCAATTAAGATAAGTTGTGTGTCTGGGATATTCTAGCAATACTCCTTTTTGGTTTGACTTATAGTACGTGTAATTGTTGTATATGAGCTTATACAAACTCCAGACCTCACAGTTTACCTCCTTCGATATTTATTATCATCTAATTCAGTCTAGGCTTATCGTAAACAAAAACTGGTGCGTTCTTAGATATTATGCCGCAGGTGAACACACCACAATAAATATTTATAATGCAAGCCATTGTAAATTCTGTACAGGATTCACTAGGTCTTTGCAGGGAATATTAAGGCAAAAAATGAAGTATAACACGCAGCATGACTACGACGGTTGTGAACATCAGCAAAAGGTTTATTGTGTCAATTAAGAGTGTGGCAGAACATGGGAGGGTTGGCAGTAGCTTTTTAAGGTAAACGTTGTGATAAGGAAAGTTTATCAGGCCGTCATGTGTTGCTTGCTGGCTTCCCTCTCGGGGTAATATAAATATTAATTGGACAGTGGATTAAGAATCGGACGCCCGTGCCGGAACACAGTACCACCTTAGTGAACACTGCCCTGCCACTCACTCTGGGAAGGGAAGTTTATCACACCAGTAGACAGGTAAGCAACCATAGTGTTGATGGTAAGTAGGTGGTGATAGGTACGAGTCTAGCCACGGCAGCGTAACATGTGAACATTTTTAGACTAGACTACGACACAACGCTCCAGTAATAATCAAATATAAAATGTTTGAACCAAAAAACTGGTAATACTAAGTCTAGAAATTATAATTGCGGTATAATGGGAATGGTTACCACAGACGCGAGTTGGCTAAAGGAATCTAGTGATGACAGAAAGACAGTTATAATCTGCGAAACGAAATGTTGTTTACTAGATAGCATATAAAGATAGCCTAGAAACGAGCGTCGTCCACGGTGATGATAGCCAAGCCATATGGGACTGGTATAACTCAGGAAGACAAGGAAAATTCACAGCGACCAACTCAATTACAGGAACCTGGACAGGACAGGGGATGTCTATATATGAAAGCCTGAACCTACAATATAGGAATTTAACTTACTTTTCTCGGAGGTACAATCATCTTTATTTTTCCTGTACAATCCTAGCATAGCCACATACTTTTGGCGCAAGTTTTGTTTCATTACACACTGCACAGTTGACTCATCACTACAATGACCAATTCAGATAGTCTTCATAAAAAAAGTTGAAAATCATGTTGCGTTGGGAATGGTGAGAATCCTGTATATTGTGATGAATGTACAGAGGTAGCAGTATCACAAGGGGCATAAGGCACGCGACGTGTTAAACCATATTGTGTTCATCCCGTCTCCTGCGTGAGTGTTTCTCCAACTCACCACTAAATAAAGATAGACCACCACGGCTCCTACCAGTGGGGGTTGTCTCACTCATAAAACTTCTTCCCCAGATATTTTCCGTGGATGATGTACATATGCTGTTCTACTTGTGGAAGGAACATACTGTATATGCTGCTGAACTTGTGGATGATGTACAGTATGCTCTTTTCGTTATCATAAATGCCGTCCATATGTTTCTGGAATCCTGTGTATGCCGTGTATCTGCTGCAGTACTTATGGTGGCTACTTTACATGTGCTGTTGTGTTTAACGGGGACCCAAGACCTAGTGTTAAACGATGCCAGATGTATAAAAATTTCACTAATTTGTAGCCGGGGTCAAGAACCGCTACAGCGCCAAACAGTTCCTGTGCTCTGAGCTTACAACACACGAATGCTTGGAGGTGACGAGATTAGAAACCACTACAGTTTGTACAGTGAGTTTAACTAAAGGTCCTTAGTTTACGACCTATAAATTGGCGGCGATCCTCACGGTTATAATTGGTGCCGTGTTTCATAGCTTGAGTTTAGTGCATCAGATTATGGAACAGTATAATTTGTAGTGAGTGTATGATTGCTTTGCTTTGTGGTGTGAATGTATGATTACTTTGTGGTGTGACTGTGTGATTGCTTTGTGGTGTGAATGTATGATTACTTTGTGGTGTGACTGTGTGATTGCTTTGTTTGTTGTATGAGCAAATTACACAACAGTTTGGTGAGTGAACTTGACACAATATACTGTAGTCTGTTGTGTGAGAGTATGACACTAAATAGCTCGCCATATGAGGGTATAACACCACACAGTTAGCAGAATGAGCTTTTCAGTGTGATCCGCTCAAGAGCCGAAGTCCGATAAAATAACTTGACATCGTGACATCAGTTTGTATTCGTGTAATAATGACCTAAACAAAGGAGAGCTTATGATTCTGATATGAAATTTAGGCAGGGAAATTGATATGTGGTATTGTTTCCATTATGAGAATGAGTTGCTGTACAGGTGAGAATGTGTTGGAATGTACTGATATGTGTGTCGGATTGTGTTGGTGAACAAGTTGGAATGTTAATGTGCGTTTGGGAATTAGTCTGTTTGTGTGGGTGGGGGGGTCCAGGTGTGTGTGTGTGTGTGTGTGTCCTGGATTATGGTGGTACGCTAGGAATGTGTGTAAAAAATGTGCAGGTGGAAATGCGGTGATGCGTGTGTAGGAATGTTTCATGTTGAGGACGGATACAGAGATAATATAAGCGTAAAGAGAACATAAGAATGGAGGAAACTGCAGCGGGCCTATTGGCCCATACTGGGCAGTCCCATTTACACCCAACCCCTGTTGCTCATATATCCGTCCAACTTATGTTTGAAGCTGTCCAGCGAAGTAATCAACTGGATTTATTCAGCTAATTATAACGTTTGAGAGTTTCTTTCTTCCCCGTGACTCTACACCAACATTTAACAACGATAAAAGAAATTTAACCAAGAATCAAACTGCGCTAGGGAAGAATTTGGCTGACGCGGGTCAGAGTTGTAGTACAGGAGCCCTTGGAGTGAGCGGGGCAGGGAGGGGTGTGGGGGGATAAATTCTCTCAATGGTTTGGTCAGCTGAAAGGTAGCATAGATTTCTTTGGATCGTCATATGATCACGACACCAGACTAAGCAGTAAAACCCCGCTAGATACCCAGACTTCACAACAGCACTCAGAAATATTGATGTTTCATGGGGTAAACTATACAATTAATTTCAGCAGCTTCACAGGAGAAAGAATAGGATAATTAATACTGAATCTAGGAGGGAAGGGTAAGGCGAGGACTAAGAATGGCTTCTTCTTCTTCTTAGAACATACATAAGAACATAACATAAGAAAATAAGGAGTCCACAATAGGCCGGTTGGCCTGTGCATGGCAGCTCCTGTCGAGAGTTACTACCACTCTCTATCATCCATGAATCTATCTAGCCTCCTTTTGAAACTTTCCAGAGTTCCCGCACTTACTACAAAGTTGCTAAGCTTGTTCCACTCGTCCACCACCCTATTTGTGAACCAGTTTCTTCCTATCTCCCTCCTAAACCTAAACTTATCCAACTTGAATCCGTTGCTCCGAATCCTATCCTGCTCGGATATTATAAGAACTTTATCTATATCCCTTTATTGATTCCTTTCACCCACTTAAATACTTCTATCATATCTCCCCGCACTCTTCGTCTTTCTAGGGAATGCAAGTTTAGTTTCTTTAATCTATCCTGATATGGAAGGTTTCTAAGTCCCGGAATCATTTTTGTCATTCTTCGCTGCACCGACTCTAGTGAATTTATATCCATTCTATAATAGGGGCACCAGAACTGAACCGCATAATCGAGGTGCGGCCTGACTAGCGCAAGATATAGTTGCAATAAGACCTCTGCACTCTTGTTACTTACACTTCTAGATATAAAACCCAATACTCTGTTTGCCTTATTTCGAACATTAACGCACTGTTTTCTAGGCCGTAGGTCCGGGCTTACAAGTACCCCTAGGTCTCTTTCACAAGTCGACTTGCTGGTGTTGTAATTGAATTTCATTTGCCATTTTTCAGTCCACCCCTGCAGTTTATTTAGATCCTCCTGTAATGCATTTGCATCCTGCCCTGAATTAATTTGCCGCCCTATTTTGGTGTCATCCGCAAACTTGCTTATGTCACTGCTGATCCCAGTAACTAGATCGTTTATGTAGATTATGAACAAGAGTGGGCCTAGTACTGACCCCTGGGGAACCCCACTGGTTACACGGTCCCACTCAGATTTAACACCATCTACGCTGACCCTCTGCGTTCTATCGGTGAGCCATAATTTTTCCAATTTAAAACTTTCCCCTCGATACCATGAGCCTTAAATACACTGTGACCCCTGCAAGTAGTTAGTGATTATCAAGAACCAAGCAGACTACATTATTTTAAAGTTGCTCTAAAGACATTCTGAATTATTGTGAAGAATTTCTGTGCTTCAACAACTAAGAAGGTTTAAACATGTACATTGAGTCAGTTCCTATACTAGACACTAATTATTTAGGTTCACCTTTCTTGCTAACAAAGGCTGAATTATCTCAAGAGTTTCATTTTAAATCTACTGGTGGTGGCGGACTGTTGGTGTGTGTGTGTGTTGCGTCACTCACATTCGTACCTGTGTGCACATCTATTCAAACTGTTCTCCCAGCTGGTGTACATTTAATTGTATCACTTATCTTTACTGAAGTGTTTATGGGTCATTACTTCTTGTGATCATCAAGGGCTTAGTGGTCTTTGTTTCGTTGGTCGATTAAGTTTTGTGTTGCTATTTAAAATGTTGAAGACCTTAAGTGACGTGTCCTGTTATCTAATATTTAAAAGTATTTAAACAATATAATGTAAGCAGATTTAGATATAGCATAAACTAAGTAAATGATGATCTCAAATTATTTAACTTCAATGATCAATGTAAGTTAATATTGTTGTTAGTAGTGAAGTGTTGGGCGTGCACTAATATTTCTTCGTTATCCCTGTTTATAATCTGTTGGGAGGTGAGGAGTTTTTTTATGAGTAAAAAGATCCAGTTTGTTGTAGACCGTTAGTGGAGGACCAGACTTGGCAACGGGCCCACTCAGGGGAGACAATTGTCGCTCGGGACCATGACATTTTATATGTATCTAACATGTTTACTGCCTAACCCCAGTCACTGCCTTGGCGTTATATATATAGAGGAAATATTTACTGGGGCAACGCAGTGTGTTGTTTGTATAATTATATTTACCAGACACTGTGTTCAGCATGTGACCATATTTACCAGTTCGCTGTGTTTGAGGCTATATTTGCCAGGCCCATATACTAGTTCATTATTGACTGTACAGTGTTAAAGTAGGATGTTTATGGCTGTACCATCCTATAGGCTTTTTACTGTGCTACTTGGCCATGTTTACTGTGCTACTTGGCCATGTTTACTGTGCTACTTGGCCTATGTTTACTGTGTTACTTGGCCATGTTTACTAGACCAACACATTTTGTCATGCCCAGCTTAGTTTGTGGGGTTTATTTATAGCGAGAATGTTTACTATCCCAGCACATTTCGTTCGGTTTATATTTAGCAAGAATGCTCAGTATTTTAGCACAGATTGTTGGGTGTACATGCAGGGAGTGTTTTGACTGGCCGACCGTCGCTGGTAGCCTAATAACTATGTTTACTTGATAAGTATCGTCTGCTGTATATAATAATGTGTTTAATGATCCAGCCCAGTTTGTTGGGTTGATATGGCGTAAATATTTTTTTTTTCGGAGTTCTACGCGGTTCAGTGTATCTTTATGTAGCGGACAAGTTTATCCATCCAGTTGTTGTGTGATTGTTTGTCATATTTCTTTTGTTTTATACATCTAGTTACTTATTTACTTCTTAGTTTATATCAAATTTGTTGTTATCGTAGCTGAGTTCATTGGATTTTTTTTTTTTTAATTTTGAACATTTTTTTTATATTAATTTACCAGTTGACTTGTGTAGCCTAGTGTAGTGTGTGGTCGAGGATGCGGGTGACTCAGAGTGCTGGTTTTGGCAGTAGTATTCCTGAAGGTGATTGCCATCTCTCTCTTCTTTACGTGTGCCATTTTGGCTCTCGTGCACAGACACCAACCCACCATACAATAGTTGACTGGACAAATACAAGGTGTTTAAATTAGTGTAGTTACCGTGACGACAATTAGTTTGGGAAAATATACCTGACTTAGCTGACCTTCCTATAGACTTAACACCTGACCTGACCTCATCTAATATAACATGACGTCCCCCAGCTAAAGCTTTTTCTGACTTAAGGTTACTTAATCGGACCTAATGCAACCAATCCAAACTAACATAAGAATATAAGAATGGAGGAAACTGCATCGGGCCTATTGGTCCATACTGGGTAGTCCCATTTACACCCAACCCCTATCGCTCATATATCCCAACCAACCTATGTTTGAAGCTATCCAGCTTATTCGAGTTAATATTGATGTTTGGTAACTTGTTCCTCTCGTCCACTACTCTATTTCCAAACCAATGTTTACCTATCTCGCGCCTAAATCTAAATCTGTCTAATTTAAAACCATTGCTACGAGTTCGCTCCTGGTTGGATAGTTTTAGTACCTTTGTTATATCACCTTTGTTCAGCCCTGACTTCCATTTATACACGTCGATCATATCGCCCCTCGCTCTACGTCTCTCGAGGGAGTGCATATTAAGATGCTTTAACCTGTCTCTGTAATCAAAGCTCCTAATGCCCGGGATTAGTTGTGTCATTCTCCTCTGAATTCTTTCTGGGGATTCTACATCCATTCTGTAATACGGTGACCAGAACTGAACCGCGTAATCCAAGTGAAGTCTCACAAGCGCAAGATAAGTAATAAGAGTGCGGAGGTCATATTGCAATTATACCTTGCGCTAGTCAGGCCGCACCTCGATTATGCGGTTCAGTTCTGGTGCCCTTATTATAGAATTGATATCAATTCACTGGAGTCGGTGCAGCGAAGAATGACGAAAATGATTCCGGGACTTAGAAACCTTCCATATCAGGATAGGTTAAAGAAACTTAACTTGCATTCCCGAGAAAGACGAAGAGTACAGGGAGATATGATAGAAGTATTTAAGTGGGTGAAAGGAATCAATAAAGGAGATATAGAGAAAGTTCTTATAATATCCGGGCAGGATAGGACTCGTAGCAACGGATTTAAGTTGGATAAGTTTGGGTTTAGGAGGGAGATAGGAAGGAACTGGTTCACAAATAGGGTGGTGGACGAGTGGAACAAGCTTAGCAACTTTGTCGTAAGTGCTGGGACGCTGGAAAGTTTTAAAAGGAGGCAAGATAGATTCATGGATGATAGAGAGTGGGAGTAACTCTCGACAGGAGCTGCCATGCACAGGCTAACCGGCCTATTGCAGACTCCTATTTTCTTATGTTTTATATAGTTTTAGGATGACCTCTAGTCTTGTAACTAACACTCCTTTGTATGAGCCCAAGTACTTTGTTAGCCTTGTTTCGAGCAAGTACACACTGTTGCCTTGGTTTAAGATTCCTACTTATCATTACTCCTAAGTCTTTCTCAGTCGGATTTCTCTATGGCATCGTTGTTCATCTGATATCTGGTTTCTATATTTACATCTCCTCGACTAAGTACTTTACATTCGTCCACATTAAATTTCATCTGCCATTTTTCAGACCATGGAAAAAAAATTGAGATCTTCCAGTAGTTTAATTACACGCCCTATTTTAGTATCGTCAGCAAATTTACTTATGTTGCTGTCTACGCCTATATGTATGTCGTTTATGTATATAATAAATAGTATTGGTTCAAGTACTGAGCCTTGGGGTACTCCACTAGTGACGTTAACCCAATCAGATTTAGTGCAGTTAATGCTTACTTACTTGCTGTTTCCTCTATTGTGGTGGGAAACTTTGTAATTTCAGTAAACTATGGTCTACGTCATCTGTGAAGGACGCTGTATTACGTAACTTGATTCTGACTATATCAAATGGTCGACGGAAATTGTTTACTTTGGTTTATTTATCCACTAAAGTTTTTGATAGGAGCGTCTTATATTTGTTGTATCAGGGCGCACCAGACTCTTCCTGTACTGTTGTAACTACGGCACCAAGCTGCAATTTCCTGAGTTTTCATATACAACTATCAGACCCGAGCCACTGTGTCCGTTCCTCCATCGTCACTCCAACATTACTCCTCCATCGTCACTCCAACATTACTCCTTCGCCATTGCTTCTGTACCTGTTCATCTCCGCCTTCTTTATAGGTGAGCGTCCCTCCCTCCCTCCCTCCCTCCTCCAGGCAGTTATTAGAGCGGGGAGAAGTAAGGGCCTCGTCCCCCTCCCTTCCCGGTAGTGACCCGGGGCAATGGAAGGTCAGGGGTCGGGGCTGACCCGTAACTGTCTTGGGGGCAGGTGCTGAGTTTGCCACCCTCCTGACTCCTTGTTCCCTCCTGGTGGTGCAGTCTACTACCATCCTCCCCCTCCCCCCCAACCTTCTGTATCTTATTTTTCCTCATCTTAGTCACCTTTTCTTTTCCCTGTGGTTATTATCTCACCCCCCTCCCCTCTCCCAGGTGATGGCTTTGTCTCTCACTTCCTCTCCTTCTTTGTCTCGATTATCTCTTACTGTTCTCTCTCTCTCTCTCTCTAAGGTCACTGCTTCTCTCTCCACCATCTCTGAACTTCACTGTCCCTCCCTGGCTGGTTTTTATATAATATACTGTAGTGGTGATCTTCCGTAAATAATGCACGTATTTAAGTAGTATTGCAATATATCCTGTTAATTGTTTATCGTCTCTTTATCTATCCTGTTTATTTGTTTATCGTCTCTGTTTATATGCATTGTCTATCTGCCTATCATGTTTGCTTCCTTTTCCTCTTTCGTAATGAGTTGGTTTAAGAGAAAAAATCGCAATGGAGGGGAAGGAGGAAAGGGGGGAAGGGAAGGGAAGGAGGAAAGGGAAGGAGGAAAGGGGGGAAGGGAAGGGAAGGGAAGGAGGAAAAATAAAACAGGAGAGTAGTGATTGATAAACCTCACACTATAAGTAGATAATAACTGTACTGTAATCTTGTAAAGTTTAAGGGTCTTGAAATTAACATAAACCGGATTAAACAAACGAGATACACAATTAAGGTAGAGGTAGTTTGCTGTTATACTGAATATATAATAATAATAATAATAATAAAATAAATAATAATAATGATAGAATAAATAATAATGATAATAATAATGACATTTGAAATTAAGACATTTTAGCCAGAAAAGGAGAAACAATGTGAACACCCAAACTGTATAGCGAGGGTACTGTACATTTATCTCAAGGAAAATACTAACCTCTGCATCACAACATATTTCACAGTGTTAGTAAATACATATTAGACTCTTATCACATGTTTTCTCACTTTTGTTGTTGTTTTTGTTTGTTTTTAGTATAATGATGTACAGTAAGCTGGTTTTTATAACAAGAAATAATAATAATAATAATAATAATAATAATAATAATAATAATAATAATAATAATAATAATGGTTAATTTCCGAGTATTAGAATTCGCATTAATATAAGCATTGTTGAGTGGCAGGCGGTTGTTCTGACCTGACGTGAGGGAGGGAGGAGGGTGTGTTGGGGATTGTGGTAAGTTATTTTAATTGTCAAGTTTAATGGCGCTCTTAGATAGTTTATGGTTTCCTGCTGCCTAGTTGTGGCCAAGGGGGAGAGAGTGGGCATGGGGAGGGTGGGAGTAGTGGGGACAGGGAGGAAGGGGGGTGAGTGGTGGGGACAGGGAGGAAGGGGGTGGTGTGAGAGGTCAGACAGGTTGATGCTGGGGAGGGATGGGGGGGTGGTAGGGGTTGGGGTAATGGCAGCCTAATGACCTGTTGGTATGGCTGACTGGCCCCTATTGCCAGGGCCCCTGCCCTACCCTAACCCCATCTCCACACTACATGGGTGTTCAGAGTCCTCAGCCTGCCTGCCCCGTCTCCGCCACCCTCCTCTCTCCTACCCTGTCCCGCCACCAGCCCCACCCGTCATCAGCCCACCCCGTCACCAGCCCACCCGTCCTGGCCCCACCAGTCACCAGCCCACCCGTCACCAGCCCACCCGTCACCAGCCTTGCCCCGCCACCAGCCCCACCCGTCACCAGCCCCACCCCGTGATTGTAGCATCCTGAACCAGCAGATGGGGAGCACCCCGGGTCACGTCACCTTGTTTGATGGGTCACAGTGTACGGTACATCACCTTGGTCTTCAAACTCACGTATCGGTAAATTAGGTTTAAGAATCGGTCTGAAATTCGAGAGAAGTTAATCGGTAATACTGATTCGACCGACCAAAATCGGTAAATTTATGGCAATTTATAGGTTTTTAGATGGAAAAGAATAGCTATGATTACTGCTTTATCAGGTAACTAGTTTGTATTTGTGATGAGTTTCGAACCCATCTTTAAAAACTAACCCCTTGTTTTTATTGTTCAATATTTTCGACTCCAGTCGGTTTCACATCAAAGTCGTCGATGATCGCGTGTCCTCCCTCACAGGTACTGGACACCACCCCGCCACTGAAGGCTTCCCCCCAACACGTTTCTTGCTCACTGCCTGCCATCAAAGCTCATGATTCCACGTGTATCTTAGCCAGACATTTTTTGGATATTCTTTTATCTTGTGCGGTTCCCAAGAATATTTCTACTGATGATATCCTTGCTTGCGATCATGGACTGCTCACTGACACTAGATACTGAACCTGGACAATAAATATTAAAGCCGCTGATTTTTGATTTTGCATATTCATTCCTCTTTTATCTGTACGGATACTCTTTCTAAACAACATATCTCCCATAATATATTAAGATGCTGAGGATTTTTGCACCACTCAAGCTCGAGATAGCCAAATATCAACACATAGTTCAAATATAAGAAATTCTGGCAAACGCCGGTGAATAACTTGTGTCGTGCCTGGTGTAAGGACATCTGGAGGTGAGTGCGGCTGAACACTCCACCACGATACAAGATGTTGGGTGACGTGTGTCCTAAGAATAAGATGTTGTTCGCCTGTAATGTATTTGAAAATAATTCAGGATGGCAGAATTTTATTTATTTTTATAATATTTCCTTGACAGAACAATGGCTTACCAATCGTTTGTCTCCTTATTATTTCATTTTTATCGTCTTCTCTCAGTTTATGTCTTGGCTTATCCTTTTTTTTCCTTTCTCTTTCGTCGGCTATTCACTCCACGTCCTCTTGTCCTTCGTCGTGCACTCGGCGTTCCTTCACCACGGTGCACAGGAGCAGACAGACGTCCTCCGAGACACTTGTCAGGTGGATGGAGGCGAGACTTAATGCACCACTAATACTGTGTGACGCGTCTGTCTTCTGGTAATAAACAACGGTCGGTATATTTGTTGACATTAACTCCAAGGTGGCGTCCTCTACTGGATAAGTGCTGCAGGTAATATTAATTACGCATTATGTATAAAAAGAAATGTCTGGTGTTACTCGAGGGACAAATAATGAATAAATAACTTAATTCTGTTGTTGTCAGGGCTTAAGCTTGTTTAGGAACGGCGTTGAAATGTTTGAGTTCCAAGTTACATTATTATCAGTTAATAGTAGTTATAATTCAGATTAATGATAAACGCAGACTGGAATTCGACGTGAGTTTGTTGACATAGGAGTGATAGGAAGTTGTGGAGGCTGTACACGGTGCACGTGCCGTTACCAGTTTTTGTGGCGGCCCCTGAGCGAGCGTTGTCGCAATGTAAACACACCACACCGACCTCAACACGTGGTTGTCTCATTAGGACCTCTTAAACTCGCGCCACTGGCAAAACTGAGTGACATGCAACCCTAAAATCGCGTCAAACCTATGGCTACACGCCATTCATTATTCTAGATGGCGGGTGGTTGATGTAACATAATATGATACATGGTGATTAGTCACGTTTGCAAGTACGAAAAAACAACACGGGCATTTACACCCCGTCAACGTATGTGGAGGGGTATATTTATAATTTTATATTGTATTTGTCCGCCAATTCCATCATTGGTACTTACAGTAGTTCCATCACAAATACGTTCTTAGGATTAAACTTTCAACCATCCAGCGTAGACCACTGAAATTTCCCAGGCTGTTTATGTTCTTCCTTAGACTTGTGAAAGAGACCTAGGGGTACTTGTAAGCCCGGACCTACGGCCTAGAAAACAGTGCGTTAATGTTCGAAATAAGGCAAACAGAGTATTGGGTTTTATATCTAGAAGTGTAAGTAACAAGAGTGCAGAGGTCTTATTGCAACTATATCTTGCGCTAGTCAGGCCGCACCTCGATTATGCGGTTCAGTTCTGGTTCCTATTATAGAATGGATATAAATTCACTAGAGTCGGTGCAGCGAAGAATGACAAAATGATTCCGGGACTTAGAAACCTTCCATATCAGGATAGGTTAAAGAAACTTAACTTGCATTCCCTAGAAAGACGAAGAGTGCGGGGAGATATGATAGAAGTATTTAAGTGGGTGAAAGGAATCAATAAAGGGGATATAGATAAAGTTCTTATAATATCCGAGCAGGATAGGACTCGGAGCAACGGATTCAAGTTGGATAAGTTTAGGTTTAGGAGGGAGATAGGAAGAAACTGGTTCACAAATAGGGTGGTGGACGAGTGGAACAAGCTTAGCAACTTTGTAGTAAGTGCGGGAACTCTGGAAAGTTTCAAAAGGAGGCTAGATAGATTCATGGATGATAGAGAGTGGTAGTAACTCTCGACAGGAGCTGCCATGCACAGGCCAACCGGCCTATTGCAGACTCCTTATTTTCTTATGTTCTTATGTTCTGGCCTGTAGATTTTCAAGCTATGTGTGTGTGTGTGTGTGTGTGTGTGTGTGTGTGTGTGTGTGTGTGTGTGTGTGTGTGTGTGTGTGTGTGTGTGTGTGTGTGTTTCCTTGACGAATTTCGTAAACAGCTGAACTTGATGTTGCGAGTTAGTGCAGTATTCCCTTTGTAGTGGAATTAAAAAAAAGTGAAATAAAGTAAATAAATTGACATTCTTTTCAGATTGCTTCCGTTTCTTCTAGTTCCAAAAACAGAACAATGTTTCTGTAAACGAATAGTAATGAGTAAGGAAATGTATACAGGCCCTATCGAATCTCTGCTTTGTTATTTGCATGGCCAATTTTGTTTGGTGTTTTGTTATGCGAGACTAAAGTAAATACAGAATAGGATTTGTTGTACCCGCCCAGAATATCGATGCACAAGGAAGTGTTTAACCATAAGAATGAAGCGCCATTCACGAGATGTTTTCACCAATTTTCCGCACAACTTTTGTCTTTGACTGTACACCCAGCCCACGTCGCTCATACTGTACTGTATATCTGTCCAACGTATATTTGAAGCTTACCGGCGTCGATTTCAAATTAATGGTGGTGTTTGGTAACTTGTTCTACTTAACCACAGCTCTATTTCCAAACCAATGTTTACCTTATTCTCGCTCATATTTAAATTCGTTTGCAGTAGAACCTTGCTATGTGCTTGCTCCTCCGTTATCTTCCACATGTACACCCCAATCATATCGCCCCTCACTCTACGTATCTTAATCTGCCTCTTTACCCTAGTACAGTACTTTGTTTGCCTTATTTGTACATTGTTGTCTTGGTTTATGGTTCCTGCTTTCTATTAGGCGTAAACCCAATGAAAATCAGGGACCTTAAACCACAATCAGATTTCTCTATTATTTACATTATTAAACTGATAATTTGTTCCCCGGTTACCGTTCCTTAGCAACTTCCATTAATCCTGTACTATAAATTTTGTTCGGGTTATCCTGTAATTTTTTTTTGTTTTTTTTGGAGTCGTCATTAACTTTAATCTTACGCCCTACGTCTGCCATCAGTAAATTTACTTAAACGTTTCTCTCGGCGTCTGTATATATTTCGTTAATGTAAATAGTAATGGTCTGAGTATTGAGCCTTTGGGTATGCCACTTGTGACATTATTATGTTGCCTCTTTCTTTCCCAGCCAGTCAACCATGTAGGGCTCAATTCCAGGGGTTGGGAAACTGTGGTCCCGGGACCATTTTTTGGCCCACCTTGGTCATACTTATTAAATTGTAAAATAATATTATTAGCATAGAATATAATAGGTTGCCCCCGACATAATCTTAATATTCTTCTCCAGTGTCATATGCCTCCGCTTTCTGTGTTACGTAGTTTCCTGAGAGGGTCCCTATCATAGGCTTCGCTAAAGTCGAGATATACCACGCCAGGGTCGTATCCTTCGTCAATAAATTTGAAAACACTTGAGAAGAATGATAGATTTGTCGGACACGAATGCTCTCTGGTAAAGTCATGCTGAGATTTGTTATGTAATTTCGAATTGAATCAGTGACACCATTGCTTCCAGTATTTTTCCCACAATTGATATTAAACTTTTTTTTATCGGTAATACATTAACTTTCCTTCAGGATTCTGGTACAACACTCGATTTTAATGACCGTTAAACAAGTTCGCTATGAGCAAAACATCTGCAGGAACACCTGAATGTGGAGCCCAGGACTTAGTAATTTAGGTATGGTAAACGAAAGACATTTGATGGATTAGATATGCACAGTTCAGTATATATACAAATGTCTCACGCACTATCGTGGAATTGTCAAGGTCCTCAAGTAGCAGTTGTTCAGTAAACCAGAACTTCTAGGGTTTTTTTTACCCATTCAGTAAGACTTCTCGGAAATTCATTGAAATGCTAGAAAAATTAACTATGCACTGGAAGCTTAAAAAGTTCTTTAATGAGCATAATCCGACCATGAGACATCAACCTACCGCATGAAATACAACAAGAACTGAAGAAATCGATGATACGTCTGAGGGTGTGATAGAACCAGCCAAAACGACACAGAAGTACTGTTAAACTTAACAGAGAGTCAAATTTTCCTGATTTAATTCACGTGCTTACATATCAATACGAAGTTTGTGTTTGTTGCAGGTCATACACATGTGTGAGCTTTTACCGCAACTCAAAACATAACGTAAGCCCACGGCCACGTTCATTATGTATCTCAACCTCCTCGTCGTGAGGCAAGACACAGATTCAGGGATAACACAAAGCTTTCCTTTTCAGTAACGTCGGTTGGTTCATCCAGTTATTTCTATTAAATGGTTTATCCAGTCATATTGGTTGAACGGTTTATGAGGCAACGTCAGTTAAACGAGTTTACCAGTAACGTTGGTTTATTTTTTCCCCATTATTGTCGGTTAAACGGTTAGTCCCGCAATGTCGGTTAAACAGTTAGTCCCACAATGTCGGTTCAACGGTTATTCCCATAATGTCGGTTAAACGGTTAGTCCCACAATGTCGGTTAAACGGTTAGTCCCGTAATGTCGGTTGAACGGCTCCTATAGTAATGTCGTTTAAACACTTATTCACTTACGGCAGCTTAGCTTTAATTTTCCTATAACGTAGATATCTGCTTCCATTAGTCCCACATAGACAGCTTCACCCCTCAATACCAACGAAATTTTCTTTCTGTCGAATATGGGGTCAAAATTCTGGTGTTAAAAGTTGATACGATACTTTTTTTTAATAGCTTGTGAGTGTGCAAGTAAACAAGAAGCTACTATCCTGCTAGCTTGCCATTGCTGCTAGCCTACTTTTACTAAGTTACCATCACTACAAGGGTACATCACTGCCAGACACAAGAAAAACATTGTCTTTAATCGTATATATACACATAGGTTCAGAAAAAGTACCGTGCCAACATTGAATTCTGATATGATCTTTTAAACCTTTACCTTTTTATGTGTTTACTAATATACTAATATGAGCTTCAAATCTTGTCCAATGAATTTAAACTTGTAAAATATTTTGACAAGAATCAGTATAAAAACAGGAAAAGTGGTTGTAAATGTGCGGTTGTGAGTGTGAATAATTCGTCTTGTGTGAGGCCAGTGTATGTTTGAATGAGGATATCAACATGATTGATGCAGGTGTTGATATTAACACAGTGCAGATGCTGACATCAATATGAGTATGTTGTA
The DNA here is from genome assembly GCF_018991925.1 of Homarus americanus. Taxonomy (NCBI): domain Eukaryota; kingdom Metazoa; phylum Arthropoda; class Malacostraca; order Decapoda; family Nephropidae; genus Homarus; species Homarus americanus. Next base: position 249,634 of record NW_024738685.1, on the reverse strand, counting down.
ACCTTAATGATGTCACAGCTTTGCTTGTGGTGATGTCAAGAGAATGTGTGCATTGATAACACGATAATTGAGGTGGCATGTTATAATGCATGTGGGGACGTCACTTATATACTGTATTTGAGGGGGTCAGGACGATTTGTATGAGTCCACATTGAAATGAAACAACTTTGAAGCCTTATACATTTTTATTGGATAATACAAACAGGAATTTTCATACAACTCTTAGTCAGTAGTATGCTTGAGTAAGGGTAGACATTCAACATGCGCACCATTCTTAGCACGGACTAAGTCACAACAGTACTTAATTTCCCTCCACACATTTTTTAACATCTCGGCCGGGGGTTACGGAGGCTATCACCGCTTCTGTGGAAGGCATCATGTATGCGTTCAACATCCTCCTCCGATGTTCTGGGCTTTCCTTCGCCACGCTGTTTTTTAACACTACCAGTCTCCCCAAATTGCTTCATCCATGGGTACAGGTCTTGGGGTAGGTGGTTCCTTGCCAGACGTTGTACGGAATCGTCGTTGCACCCTGGTAAGTGACTTCAGTTCGGCCATTCAAAACACACATTTCGCCTTTTCTTGTTCCGGTCATCATAATTAAATCTGAAACACACACACACACACTCAAATAAACTTTAAGCGCAGAAGCTTAGATATACGGTGCAAGTTTCAACATCCTCACATTTGTACATAAACAACCATAAGGTTTTAAAGTTGTTTCATTTCAATGTGAACTCCCTATACAATAAATAGGTTGTTGATCACTTAACAGGGAATTTCAGCGCAGTTACAGTACAAAAAAAATATTTTTGCAAGGAATGAACAAAGTAATCGACGAGAGTTAATGATAAGTACAATGGTTGGAATAGGGCAGTTCTTATAGTGATCAGTACGTGGTCGTATGGGCTGCTTGTGGTTGTGGCATCGAACGGCAATATGTGGTAGCAGAAGACAGTGTCGAGGACGGTGTACAGTAGTAGCTTCGTCCCAAACTGACAGATAAGGTCACGATAATGATCAGAAAGAGTTGAGAGGGCTAGTGTACTGAGCGCCTCTTCACATGTAGTGTAAGAAGTGGAGAGAATAGTCTTGCACGCCCTCTTCTGCACTCTCTAGGAGTCCTCTTTGTGTAGCAGTTAGGGAAGAAGACCAGGCAGCAGAAGCATAAGTGAGTTTAGGAAGTATGAATGTTGTGTATACATTCAAGAACTCAGACGCATGAACTCAAAGGGACTTGAGATGATGGAGGCTGTGGAGACGATAGCTGGGAAGATTTGACGGTAGTACTGACGTGAATATATCAGTTTAATTTGTTATCTATAGTTATGCCGAGAAATATGTTGCGGTCCAGTGGCATGAAGGGAGTCTGGTCATGGTCGGAGGAGAGGTTAATGTGTGTTACCATGTTCTTGGTTTGTTTGATGGTGACTTGGTTTGTAGTGGACCAATTTTGGAGACTGTTCAGTATATTTCGGAGAGTTCTGTAGTAGTAAAGTCAGTATGGTGTCTGCCCTGGGGCTGATGACGTCATGGTAATGTATGAGTATGGTGATGTCAGACGACCAGCAGCACTACAACGGACTTCACAGCATCAAGCGAGAAAGATTGTCTCTGAAGCAACACTGACTAACACTACTCCATTTGTTTGTGTCACTCCATTTGTTTGTGTTACTCCATTTGTTTGTGTTATTCCATTTGTTTGTGTTATTCCATTTGTTTGTGTTATTCCATTTGTTTGTGTTATTCCATTTGTTTGTGTCACTCCATTTGTTTGTGTTACTCCATTTGTTTGTGTTACTCCACTTGTTTGTGTCACTCCTTTTGTTTGTGTCACTCCACTTGTTTGTTTGTCTCCACTTGTTTGTTTGTGTCTCCATTTGTTTGTGTTACTCCACTTGTTTGTGTCACTCCTTTTGTTTGTGTCACTCCACTTGTTTGTTTGTCTCCACTTGTTTGTTTGTGTCTCCACTTGTTTGTGTTACTCCACTTGTTTGTGTTACTCCACTTGTTTGTTTATGTCTCCACTTGTTTGTATGTGTCTTCAGTTGTTTTTGTTACTGTAGTTGTTTGTGTTACTCCACTTGTTTGTTTATGTCTCCACTTGTTTGTATGTGTCTTCAGTTGTTTTTGTTACTGTAGTTGTTTGTGTTACTCCACTTGTTTGTTTATGTCTCCACTTGTTTTGTATGTGTCTTCAGTTGTTTTTGTTACTGTAGTTGTTTGCACCTTGTTTTTTTTTTTACGCCACAGTCACTGTTAGTGCCAGTGTGGAGATGAGTGGCACTGTTGTCAATCTGGGGTGCCAGCCAGCAGTGGACCACCGGGATTGTGGTTGCGTCAGACCACCAGGGATGATTAAGTCGTAAATGTGCTGAGAAGGGTCGCATTAACGGACAGACGGACGGACGGGGCAGGGCGGGCTTGGGCATTGTATGGAGAGAGAGAGTGCGGGGCAGGGCAGGGCGGGGCAGGGCAGGGCAGGGCAGTGTGAGGAGGGTAGGGCGGAGCGGGACGGGACAATGTAAAGAGAAGTAGGTGGGAGACAAGGCAGGACAATGCGGGGTGGGGCAAGAGGAAGACAGGGCGAATTGAGTCAGGTGCGCGTCAGTGTAGTAAAGTGTGGGGGTGGGGCAGGGCGAGGTGAGGCAAGAGAGGAGCAACAGGGCGGGGGGAGGCGAGGCAGGGGGCAGGGCAGGAGGGGAGCAAGCCGGGACAGGGCAGGGCAGGGTAGGACAGGAGGGAGCAAGACGGGACGGCGGGGCTAGGCGAGAGGGGTAGGGCAGGAGGGAGCAAGACAGGGTGGGTGGGGCGAGGCATGACAGGAGGGGAGCGTGCAAGGAGGGGGCGAGGAAGGGTAGGACAGGAGGGAGCAAGACAGGGGGGCAGGGCGAAGCAGGGCAGGGTAGGAGGGAGCAAGACAGGACGGGGCGGGGCGAGGCAGGGCAGGGCAGGGGAGGGAGGAGCAAGACAGACGGACGGGCGAGGCAGGGCAGGAAGGGAGCAAGACAGGCGGGGCAGAGGAGGCAGGGCAGGGCAGGAAGGGGAGCAAGATAGGGCGGGGCAAAGGAGACGAGGCGAGGCAGGGCAGGGCAGGGCAGGGCAGGAGGGAGCAAGACAGGGCGGGCGAGGCGAGGCAGGGCAGGGCAGGAAGGGGAATAGGGCGGCAAAGCGAGACGAGGCGGGGCAGGGCAGGGCAGGAGGGAGGGCAGGGCGAGGCGAGGCAGGGCGGGGCTACAGCACCAGGACTCGGTGGATCATAACAGGATGATGACTCCACTCAGTCGTCGGGTCGGCCATTTACTTGGCCCACACAAGGCACTGACCAGCCCTATTGTTGAGGCACCACCACTCCACCCCCCACTCTCACCCTCCACCTCCCTCCCCACCCTCCACCTCTCCTCCCCCCCCACTCCACCCCCTCTCCCCTCCCTCCACCCCCACTCTCACCCCTCACCTCTCCTCACTCACCACTCCACCCCACTCTCCCCACCACTCCACCCTCACTCTCCCCACCCACTCCCACCCTCCTCCCCCTCCCCCTCCCTCCCACCTCCACCCCTCACTCTCCCCCACCCTCCTCTCCCCACCACTCACCCCACTCTCCCCACCCTCCCACCCGCCCTCCTCTCCCACCACTCTCTCCCCACCACTCCACCCCCTCCCTCCCTCCCTGCCGCTCACCCCCACCCTCCACCCTCCTCTCCCTCCACTCCACCTCCTCTCCCCACCCTCTCCCACTCCCCCTCACCTCCCCACCACTCCACCCTCACCCACCACTCCACCCCCACTCTCACCCTCACCCTCACTCCCACCTCCCCCCACCCTCCCCTCACCTCCCCACACCCTCCCACCCTCCACCACTCTCCCACCACTCCCTCCACCCTCCTCTCCCCCACCCTCCCTCCCCACCCTCCCTCCTCCCCCCACCCTCACTCTCCCCACCCACTCCCCACCCCTCTCCCCACCCTCCACCCTCCACTCCTCCCTCCCTCCCTCCTCTCCACCTCCCCCCCACCACCCACCACCACTCCACCCCTCCACTCTCCCACTCCACCCTCACTCTCCCCACCACCCTCCACCCTCCCTCTCTCCCACCACTTCTCCCACCACCCACCCCCACTCTCCCCTCACCCTCCCCTCCCCACTCTCCCCACCACTCACACTCTCACCACTCCACCACTCCACCCTCACCTCCACCCTCCCGCACTCCTCACTCTCCCCACCCTCACCACTCCACCCTCACTTTCCCACGATACTCACGTCTTACCATTGTCTTCTCTCCCAAATAGAAAATGATCGTCATAAGGAAGGCGACAGTGTGAGGGCGGGACCACAATGTGAAGTCATATTGAAGTCCATTATGTCAACAAAACTGGTGTGTGTGTGTGTGCGTGCGTGTCACTATAACTGTATGTGTGTATGTGTGTGTGTGTGTGTGTGTGCGTGCGTGCGTGCTGTGTGTGTGTGTGTGTGTGTGTGTGTGTGTGTGTGTGTGCGCGTGCGTGTCTTGCGTCACTATAACTCTGTGTGTGTGTGTGTGTGTGTGTGTGTGTGTGTGTGTGTGTGTGCAGGGGGGGGCCTGCCCGCGCAAATGGCACTGATGACGGCACTCTCACTCCCGCGCCGCCCACGCCTCTCTTTGATCCCTCCACACCACACCCACGCCACCCACATGGGCGTATTGTTGGGGGCGGAGCTTGAGGCACACGTAGCTTAAGGCGGCATGGTGAAGGAAGGCTTGGGTGTTGCTGAGGGCGTGGCATGATACAGATGTGATGTAGAGAGGCGTGGTGGTGTGGTGAAGGCGTGGTGGTGTGGTGATGGCATGGTGGTGTGGTGAAGGCGTGGTGAAGGCGTGGTGGTGTGGTGAGGCGTGGTGGTGTGGGTGGTGGTGAAGGCATTAATTGGTGTGTGAGTGAAGGCGTGGTGTGGGGTGTGGATGAAGGCCTGGTGGTGTGGTGAAGGCGTGGTGGTGCGGTGAGGCGTGGTGGTGGTGTGGTGAAGGCGTGGTGTTGACGTAGAAGGCGCGGTGGTGTGATGAAGGCGTGTGGTGTGGATAGAGGCGTGGTGGGTTGATGAAGGCGTGGTGGTGGTGGCGTGGTATGAGTGCAGCAGGGAGCATGGTGGTGTGGGTGAAGGCGTGGTATGATGCAGCGAGGACGCGGGGAGGCGTGGTGGTGTGGGTGAAGGCGTGGTGGGTTGATGAAGGCGTGGTGGTGTGGTGAGGCGTGGTATGATACAGCAGGGGAGGCATGGTGGTGTGGGTGAAGGCGTGGTGGGTTGATGAAGGCGTGGTGGTGTGGTGAAGGCGTGGTATGATACAGCAGCGGGGACGCAGGGAAGCGTGTGTGGTGTGGGTGAGAGCGTGGTGGTGAGGTGAAAGCGTGGTGGTGTGGTGAAGCGTGGTGGTGTGGTGAAGGGCGTGGTGTTGGCGTGAAGGCGCGGTGGTGTGATGAAGGCGCGGTGGTGTGGATGAAGGCATGGTGGGTTGATGAAGGCGTGGTGGTGTGGTGAAGGCGTGGTATGATACAGCAGGGACGCAGGGAGGCGTGGTGGTGTAGGTGAAGGCGTGGTATGGTGCAGCAGGGAGGCGTGGTGGTGTGGCGTTGCAAGAGGTTGTTTTCTAAAGATTCTGCACCATGATCGTGGTTAGGAGTTCACTCAGGTCAGTGCGGGAAGAGTTTGGGATGGTACGGGCAGTTAGGGTGGGCGGGGCCCCGGGTGTGGTGCGGGCGGGCGGGCGGGCGTGGTGACGTAAGGCCCTGGGCGGCGTCACGGGCACATCCCCGGCCCCTCTTGGCCAGGATAAACCTTGTTAAAAGAAAAATGGTGGATCCTGCGCTCACCCCTTTTGACAATTTGCTTTTCCTTTTGTGTCACAACTGGTTTAAATTGCAAGATCGTGCTGGGCCGCCAGATATACTATATTACCGCCTGGGCACACGTGACTACTAATGATACTCCCGGCTTCTCCTCGCTTTTGTCTACATATTCCTCTCTACTTACAATGTAACAACTCGGTAATGAAGTGTTTAGCTGTTCAGCACATTTCTAGTCATAACTAACAACTATGAATTGAAGGTTTATTGTATAGTGCGTGTTTAGTCCTAGCTCGCAACTTTGAAATGAAGGTTAGTTCTGTCACCATTTAAAAATTATTTTACCTGTACTTTTGTATCTAAATCTGATATTGCTATGGTAGTTCTGAAATATACTTTTGAATCTCGGTTAATTTATCTCTCATGATCGAGACGCCCGCCGTGGTTGTCTTGTAAGTCTGCGTCTTGACAGCAAACCAGAGAAAAATCGGAGCGGAGTGTGGAGTGAGGGAGTGGGGTGGTCATTATGACGTGTGGGCATCTGTTTAGTGTTTCTCCAGCTTCTGTTACACTCCCTGCTCGCTGCATTGTGTGTCTGCGGCCCCTGTTGCATTCCTGGGTTGTTGTATCTCCTGTCTGCCGTCCCTGATGTATCCTGGTTTATTGTGTCTGCTGCTGCTCTGTTCCTGGCTTGTCTTGTCTGTTCCCCCTGTTATCCTGGGTTGTGTGTTCTATTGGTTGTTTTTGTTGTGGTCTTGGCTTGTCCTGTTGGCTGCCATTTATCGTTATCTTGGGTGATCCTGTCTTCTCCTCCAGTCTCTTATTGCCTGGGTTGTCGTTGCCCTTGAGGACCTTTGACCTGTAAGTGACCCGGGTCGTCCAGGCTGGTAAAGAACACAATACAAAGGGAGACAAGACAGTGAGCTAAGGACAGGGACCAAGTGGACTTGATAGTACCAGCATCATCCCCTCTGCTCCTCGAGATGACACGCCCGCCATTTGTCTTCACTTACTGTAAACTTCAAACCTCACGGATTTTTTTTAAGGGGGGAGCAATTTTCTCTTTGATTTATCCTCTAGGAACCATTTTATTTCTGATTGATATTGGGTCGACGGCATTATTGGCTTAAACTCCCCATCACGACTCGGATCTAGCTTGAGGGTCAGTGGCCTTAACAGGAGTTAAAAGTTTGCCTGCATTGTCGGGTAATAACGGACAGTACCAAGACACACGTTCTCGAGTACACGGCCTCATTCAGCCTCACCGCTAGGATTCCCAGAGTCTAGAAGCTTGATACTCGCTACAAGTTTGAAGACCTGAACTTACATTCTGAATCTTTCACTTGTGTCCAGAACCCCGTACTGTATTGTGATTAGCATTCCTGAATTCTGAGCCATACTCATGTAGTGCCAGTCATGAGCCCTAAAGCCTGCACAGTGAGTGGCATTCAATGTACCACTCTTGAACCGTACGAACTTCGTCCCATCCTTGAGTCCCAGATCCTGAACTCTGCACTCATGAATATCACTCCTCGATCCTGAACCTTGTACACTGATTACCGCCTTCGGGTTTCCAGGTCCTGAACCCTCCACTCTTAAGCACACACTGCTGAACCTTCTGGGCACATGAGTACCCGCCCCCGACTCCCAAGGCTTGGGCAGTGCCAGCAGACCTTGCGGGCTGCCACAAACAAAAGACTCTCCTTCCCCCGTGACCTTTAAGTTGGTAGCTTGTACATCCTTCCCGTCGCCACCACCAGCAAACTCACGTCTGTACCACGACACGTAGCTACAGCCCCGGCACGCCCCCCCCCTCTTAAACTCTCCCCCACACTGCTACAGCGTCCTCTGCTGTAACTACTTCTGCTCTTCTGCTGCTGGTGATAGAGTTGCTGGCTGCCCAGGTATATAATGGTGGTCATAATGTTTCTGGCTCTGCCCTGCTGGTAATGGGTGTTACGGGCTCTGTCCTGTTGGTGAAGGTGTTACTGAGCCTCCGTTTCTGATGATGGTGGTAATATTCTTAATAATATAACATTAATTTCCCCGCTTGCTCGAGACATGTGGCCGTCAAACCATTCATTATACGGGTTTTCTGTAGTGACTTCTGTGTAATGCAACAATCTTGATGCCACGAGATGATTATGTAACCCAGTCTTAAAGGATAATAACAAAATTGTGTATTTATTTATTTTTTGCCTATTGTTTTATTTTTTTTATTTTTTATTTATTTATTTAGTTCCGTAGTTGAGAATGTCTTTGTTCGTCAATGCCTGTGTGAAGTCAGTCAATATGCTAGCTGATGAGATGTAACTTTTTATTTACTTTTAGTGTGTGTGTGTGTGTGTGTGTGTGTGTGTGTGTGTGTGTGTGTGTGTGTGTGTGTGTGTGTGTGTGACCACCATTACATACAATATTGTCACCATCACACACTATATTCATCCTAGTCACTGTTCACACTGCCATACTATTTGCCTCTGTTATGTCTTCTACTATACACGAATTCCCTATCGCCTTTTTCCCTATTACACTGGATTTTTTTTGTGCAATTTATAATGTATACTGCCACACTGTTTAGTTTGTTATGGTTAGATTAGGTTAGGTTAGGTTATGAATATTTAATGTAGGCTTGAGTTGTAACCAGATCTTCTCACCCACGTGTTTAAGTCTCTCTCTCTCTCTCTCTCTCTCTCTCTCTCTCTCTCTCTCTCAGACTCCCATTCATCGATTATTCTTTCATAAGCCAACAATAAAAAATAATAATTTCATCCGATAATTATGTATTCAGAATAGAACGTGATTTCGCCCCAGATACAGCGATTATAATACTAAGACAATATTTTTTTTTCACCTTCTTCCAGGTCGGACGCCGCCGTGGAAAAATAAGAGCATCATGTCAGGTAAGCCAAGGAGGTAATCCCAGTTAAGAATGAGGATGACAAGGAAGGTCAGCTTTAAAACCTTTCCCTCCCCTCCTACCCCTCCACCCCTCAAGACCGAACCCTAACCTCTCCGAATCCTAACACCACGAACTCTGACACTCTGAATTCTAACACGCCGAGCCCCAACACCTTGAACATTCGAACTCCGACACCCAGAACCCCAACACGGTCGAAACACTTAGACACCCACAAACCCCGAACTCTGAATCCCTCACACCTAATTTTCCGAAATAATGAAACCTAACTCCTATTCACAGATTAAAAGGAAAAAAGTGAGTCATGAGATATCTTTTCAACCCCACCAAGGTTCTTAAGTGTACAGTAGAGGACAACCAACAAATTCTTTCGTGTTGTGATAGAAACATAAAATATGGCATGTATATATTACCTTAAGACACGCTTAAAAGACTGAAATTAACTGACATTTTAAGATGGTCGCCGTAGCATGGTCGAGAATATGTACTATACTGTACATATCAGTAACACCCATGTTTATACTTATGAAACATTGACTTTTATTCGCGAATTTTTTTACAAAATTCATTGTATATATTTTTTACAAAAAGCTGTAGCTACATAGGTTATTTGATAAAAGGTGCACATGATATACAGCGGCCAGCAAAGTAACGAAATATGTTAATTGTGATATAATACTGTACACACCTTGATTACATTATGGTATTTGGTCATGACAAGGTCAACGTGACGTAAATGGCAAGGATGACCACTTGCATAGACATTGTCCACTACACACACTTTTGCAGCCACATCTTTTGGGTTATTTACGGGCTTCATCTTATAGAGCTTTGTCATTCCAGCGAGTGTACCAGGTGTCATCAGATCGTCTTTTCCAGCCCCACTTGGAGGTAACACTTGTACACTAGGCTTGAGGGCTTGACCCCATACATAGCCTGCTTGATACCCCACACGAAGGTTCTGCTGATTATGGGAAGCCTTTGTTCGAAGGATTTTATCATAGTGGTTGTGAATCTGGGTAAATTGTGTCTTTAGCATTGTTTAACTTCCGTTTGACTGCTAGCTTCATCCTATGCTAAAACTGTAATTATTTGCCGAGTGTAAATGTGTTTTCAAATAATTGTTTAGTAGGGGAGTACAAATGCAACAGTGGCATCGAAAAAATTCTTCAATGTTCGGAAAAATGTCTTCTTGCCTTTGTCTTTGAATCCTGAGACTAAAAACATGGAAGAAGTGCAGGCCTTTGTTTGCATCGTTCTGACCATAAGCTTCTTAACTAAATCATGGATAAGTAACCATGTGTTTTTCAGGTTTTCCAAGCAACCTAGAGTTCTTTCAACCCCTCCTCATACAATTTTATCGAACACAGCTGCTGCTATCACTACAATATCCACATCATTTGATAAAATGGCAGCACGTTTCACATCATTGTTCTTGACAGCATGGATTGCATGAAGAGAGTCGAGTGTCTGCCTCCTTGTGGTTGCAATAAAGACCAAAAGTGAAGGTATCCTCCGAATTTTTCTTTGCTACTTTCTTTAAATTGTCTTCCAGGAGTGGGTAGAATTCCTTTTTACTCTCTTCATTTTGTAGGAAGCTGGGCCAGTTTGGGGAGCCTTACCCCCACCAGTCACTTTCCTTCTACTTCCCCCACCTCTAGTAAGTCTTAGTGTATGACTTTATATAATGGTTGCCCCTCGTGTAACGAGGATGGCCGGTCCAAGGGCCACCTAGGCGTGAATTGTTTTAAGGTGTAGAAGCTGCCGCTTACACAAAAACCACACCCTAAGTTAACGAGCTGCATGACCCAGTGTCAAGGAATAGCCCGAGAAGACTGGACAACACGATTCGCAAATGTATTAACATCCAGGGCCGGTATACACAAAACTTTTAAGTGCTAGCAAACAGTTGTTAAGGCTGACATTTTCCTGTTAAGCACTAATAGTACATACACAAAACTTTTAAGGGCCTTAATAGTACTGTTAAGTTAAAAGACCTCGGGAGCACTTTTAAGTCCCGTAATAGTCGTCTGTTGGTTGATACCCTGGCGACCACCACCAGCAGCGGCGGCGGCAACACATTTATCGGGAAAGGAGAGATATATTTAATGCATATAATGTGTATATATTGTGTGTATTCCCTCTTTATAGCAGAGATCTTCTTTCTTGACTTGGACAACACTGAGAACCATTGTGTCTCACTCTACCGCTGCTCACCACACCAGGAAACGCAACATTGACTCTCATGGTGATTTCCAGCCACGCCTTCTTTGGTTATTTGTTGTTAACCACCCATCACCTTTTTTAGTTAGGTTAGGAGGTTGGGTAACCTAACCTAACTAAAAAAAAAGTGATTTGCCCCAAAGATAAATGTCAGAATCGTCTAAAACAGCAAGAAAACTTGCGAAAAACTATATTTTTCACGTGAGAACAGGTAATGGGTGGTTAACGAAAAGAGAGTGACGCTGCGTGTCACCATAACATCAAATTGGGACTTGGAAAAATTCGTGATTTGTACAAGTAATAAATCGCGTTTATTTTTGGTCTGCGCCGCTTAATTCAAGTATATTCTTTCGTTACTCGATGAGATCTACTAAATGGTAAGAAAAAAACGTAAAAAGGTGATGAGTTGATAACGAAAAATAACCCCTTCTTTTGTCTTTATTATTGAGGAAAGCCTCCAAGCCTTCAAGCCTTCAAGCCTGTTGGTGGCTTGAAAGTGTTGAAATGGTGTTCTACAAAAAGCAAAAACAATACTAATGAATTCGAATGAACGATTATTCTAAATTAATAAGATTAATTACATAGAATAAAGTTTATAATACGATTTTAATTTCATCTAATAAATCATATTTTAATTGGTTAATGGATAATCTTAGCATTATGTGAATAGTTGTACCTAATTACATGTACTGTGATGTTTATTTACATATTAACACTACAGTTGTCAGCCATCTTGAATTTTGACCGTTATTTTATTTTATTTTTTTATTTAAGTTGTAATGTTTAATTCATGCCAACTTTCATGATTATGTCGCCAACTGAACGGTTCATAACTTTTATTGGCCGTATCCTCTACACTATCTGTAAAGAGTTGAAATATGTGACGATAATAAATAATCCTCAGTAATGTAAATATCATAAGGATCAGGAAAATCAGGTTTCATTACTTTGAAAATTTTACTCATATTCTGCGAAAAGGTTTTGGTCATAAGAACTTAAGAATGGAGGAAACTGCAGCGGGCAGTTTATATAGATTATGAACAAGAGTGGGCCCAGTACTGACCCGTGGGGAACCCCACTGGTTACACAGCCCCACTCAGATTTAACACCATCTACGTTGACCCTCTGTGTTCTATCAGTGAGCCACGATTTTATCCAATTTAAAACTTTCCCCTCGATACCATGAGCCTTAGGTTTTCTCAGAAGCCTTTGATGTGGTACTCTGTCAAACGCTTTGCTAAAGTCTAAGTAAATAACATCGTAATTATCGTCATTATCTACTACCTCGAAGACTTTCCTAAAAACCGTCAGCAGATAATAATAATAATAATAATAATAATAATAATAATAATAATAATAATAATAAGGAACCATAAAGAAATAAAAATACCTTCATTTTAAAAATGTTTCATTATACGGATGAACATAGTGGCACCATTCATGCTTTTAAAATTTCTTTTAAGTCGGCAAGTACACTTGGGTAGTCGGGGCAGTTCTCGTTGTCGACGATTCGCCTTTTTGTGTCGGCGACGAGCCTCATCACGGCTTCTTTCACCGTATTGTCGGCGATAACGGAATCCATGCAACTCTGCACCAAATAGATGAAGGAGTACAGATCGGTGGCGGGGCTGCAGGATCCTTCCCGGAATAAGAGGGGGCACATCCAAGGATATGTCTTCTCATCCTCGGGGTCCACGGACAAGTGACGGCCAGAGATGCCACTTAGACCTAGGTCTATGATATTTATTTTAATTCCATTATCCATATCCTGTATTAAGATGTTATCGGGTTTAAGATCATTGTGTATAATTTTTGTTTCATTCAGTTTTTGTAGTTCGTAAGCGACGGAGGAGAGAATATTATAAAATGCCCGGGTATCCGGTGGGTTTTGTGAAATATACGCCCCAATGTTTTGGTGCCCAACGAACGACATTAAGAGAGCGAGGGGCTTCCTGCACAGACCTTTAAGGACTGGGGTACCGCCTGCTCCGCCAGCAATCATATGTAACTTTGCCTCCCGTTCATAATCGTCGACGTCTTCATCCATAGCTGCGAGTTTTAAAACTAAATTTGTTTCGTCACATTCGACGAGGCTAGCGGTGCCGTGAGAGCCCTTCCCCAGTCTTTTTACAAATTGAAAATCAATCATTTCTTCAAAAGTGAATACAGGTAACTCAGTGAAGCCCCGACGCTTCCACTCCTTTAAGATTCCTTCAGACATGTCATCTTCGCCTAGAGACTTTGGGGTAGACAGCTTCGTGGCTAAGTTGGCCTTCAATTGCTTGTCTCTCCAGGCCCTGGCCCGGCGTACCTCGGCGTCTCGTGCCGCTTTTCTCGCCTCCACTAACCGTTGCTGTGCTGCGTTACGTAGAACAATGTGTTTGAACATATTTGTAAATTACAATATATTATATAAAGATCTCTTGGAGACGTAAAGTAAGAAATTCAGGGGTACAAGCTGTTTTTGATGTATTCAACTGAAATACATTAGGTTGGAATATTGATATAGCAGTGGAAATGTAGTGTGGTGAAGATCTTGTGAAGTGAAGATCTTGTCTAGTGAACATATGGTGTACTGTTGTAGTAAACATGTGGTGTAGTGAACATATGGTGTACTGTTGTAGCAAACATGTGGTGTAGTGAACATATGGTGTACTGTTGTAGTAAACATGTGGTGTAGTGAACATGTGGTGTACTGTTGTAGTAAACATGTGGTGTAGTGAACATATGGTGTACTGTTGTAGTAAACATGTGGTGTAGTGGTGTAGTGAACATGTGGTGTAGTGGTGTAGTGAACATGTGGTGTACTGTTGTAGTAAACATGTGGTGTAGTGAACATGTGGTGTACTGTTGTAGTGAACATGTGGTGTACTGTTGTAGTGAACATGTGGTGTACTGTTGTAGTGAACATGTGGTGTGAACTGTTGTAGTGAACATGTGGTGTACTGCTGTAGTGAACATATGTGTACTGTTGTAGTGAACATGTGGTGTACTGCTGAACATATGTGTACTGTAAACATGTGGTGTAGTGAACATGGTGTACTGTTGTAGTAAACATGTGGTAGTGAACTGTTGTAGTGAACATGTGGTGTACTGTTGTAGTGAACATGTGGTGTACTGCTGTAGTGAACATGTGGTGTACTGTTATGTGAACATGTGTGTACTGCGTTTAGAACATGTGTACTGTTGTAGTGAACATGTGGTGTAGTGAACATGTGGTGTACTGCTGTAGTGAACATGTGTGCTGTAGTGAACATATGGTGCTGTAGTGAACATGTGGTGTAGTGAACATGGTGTACTGTTGTGTAAACATGTGTAGTGAACATGTGTAGTGAACATGTGGTGTACTGTTGTAGTAAACATGTGGTTTAGTGAACATGTGCACTGCTGTAGTGAACATGGTGTAGTGAACATGTGGTGTACTGTTGTAGTAAACATGTGGTGTAGTGAACATGTGGTGTACTGTTGCAGTAAACATGTGGTGTAGTTGTGTAGTGAACATGTGGTGTACTGGTGTAGTGAACACATGGTGTACTGTTGTAGTGAACATGTGGTGTACTGCTGTAGTGAACATGTGGTGTAGTGAACTCGTGGTGTACTGTTGTAGTGAACATGTGGTGTAGTGAACACGTGGTGTACTGTTGTAGTGAACATGTGGTGTACTGTTGTAGTGAACATGTGGTGTACTGGTGTCGTGAACATATGGTGTACTGTTGTAGTGAACATGTGGTGTACTGTTGTAGTGAACATGTGGTGTACTGTTGTAGTGAACATGTGGTGTACTGTTATAGTGAACATGTGTAGTGAACACGTGGTGCACTGTTGTAGTGAACATGTGGTGTAGTGAACACATAAGAACATAAGAACATAAGAAAATAAGGAGTCTGCAATAGGCCGGTTGGCCTGTGCATGGCAGCTCCGGTCGAGAGTTACTACCACTCTATCATCCATGAATCTATCAAGCCTCCTTTTGAAACTTTCCAGAGTTCCAGCATTTACTACAAAGTTCCAGCCCCCCCTCACACGTTCCAGCCCCTCCTCACACGTTCCAGCCCCTCCTCACACGTTCCAGCCCCACAC
Organism: Homarus americanus; assembly: GCF_018991925.1. Taxonomy (NCBI): domain Eukaryota; kingdom Metazoa; phylum Arthropoda; class Malacostraca; order Decapoda; family Nephropidae; genus Homarus; species Homarus americanus. The sequence goes on along the minus strand of NW_024738685.1, from coordinate 234,592 downwards.
CCTCACACGTTCCAGCCTCCACGTTCCAGCCTCACACGTTTCCAGCCTCACACGTTCCAGCCCTCACACGTTCCAGCCCTCCTCACACGTTCTACTCCCCCTACCCCCTCCTCACCCCTAAGGCCTCACTACCATTAACGTTTCACTACACACAGGAGACAATATTTAACAAGACTAATAAGATCATTATCAAACCTCTCCAATATTATGTGACAGCGATATGGTCGCCAGCATACAACCAAACTTACCGAACTGACTGATGGAAATATGGTGTTACTGCGGCAATTAACGTAGGAATGAGGATCTTCGGTGTTATTTAAATAAAGCACAGTCACAATTTTCCAAGCGGGTATATAAATAGACTACACGACCTCACCCTAGGGAAAAAATAATGACGAACAGGTCTCGGTCAGTACACCAACCAGGCAAGCATTTAAGTCTTGTTAACACTTGTGTACACTGTGGACTACTGTATAGTCCACAGTGATTACCGTGATTACAAACTAGGCTACTGTCACTACTAATTAGGCTACCGTGAATATCAACTACGCTAACGTGACTATTTACTCGGTTAACTTTACTCCTAGACTATCCTCTCGTCTGGGCTACCATCCTTCTTGGTTACAGTCATTACGAGGCTACTGTCAACGTTATTAACAGTCTATGTCTACCCGTCTTGACTGTGACTGCCTGACTGACGAGCTGACGCAGTTCACAACCACTTCTTGGTCATCCGAAGATCTACCACTTGACAAGAAGACGACTGTCAGCGACATTCTTGAGTTCAATTAATAAATCTTTTTCAAGGAGGAACCAAGGAACGCGTGGCAGCTCACTCACTCCAAGGATACAGCAACTCTATCCCACCCTTGAGGCCTCCCGTGTCGGCCACACTTCTCAGAACCCAAGACCAATGTGGATCATTATGTATCAAAATTACCCAAAAGTTGGCGAATTTAGGATAAGGGATTCAATACTCTTCAGAGCATGTCCATCTCTTGTCAATATCGTCTTGTAGAATCCCCTTAAAACTCTATACACTGTTTAGCAATTCTATACTTTCTTATCACCGTCTTGGGTTTTTGTATGCGTGTAACTTTTTGCACTCCCGTCCACATGATATACACGGGGGCACACTGGCCGCTCCACGTCAAAAGGCTGCTGTAACTACCAATACGGTCAGATACCGGCGAGCTCACTGATAACGACAGAGAAATGAGCAATAATTTGAATAAATATTTTTCGACAGTTTTCATCACCGAAAATTTAAACATGATACCCGGGGCACCGACTCTATTCAGAGATAGTGAAGAAAACAAATTAAGCGAGATAGTAGTGACTAGTAACGATGTTGCGAGTCCTATCCTGCTCGGATATTATAAGAACTTTATCTATATCACCTTTATTGATTCCTTTCACCCACTTGAATACTTCTATCATATCTCCCCGCACTCTTCGTCTTTCTAGGGAATGCAAGTTTAGTTTCTTTAACCTATCCTGATATGGAAGGTTTCTAAGTCCCGGAATCATTTTTGTCATTCTTCGCTGCACCGACTCTAGTGAATTGATATCCATTCTATAATAAGGGCACCAGAACTGAACCGCATAATCGAGGTGCGGCCTGACTAGCGCAAGATATACTGTAGTTGCAATAAGACCTCTGCACTCTTATTACTTACACTTCTATATATAAAACCCAATACTCTGTTTGCCTTATTTCGAACATTAACGCACTGTTTTCTAGGCCGTAGGTCCGGGCTTACAAGTACCCCTAGGTCTCTTTCACAAGTCGACTTCTCTAGGTTGATGTTGTTCAGGCTGTATACATTGACAGTATTTGTTCTTCCAATATTACGTACGCTGCACTTGCTGGTGTTGAATTTCATTTGCCATTTTTCAGACCACCCCTGCAGTTTATTTAGATCCTCCTGTAATGCATTTGCATCCTGCCCTGAATTAATCTGCCGCCCTATTTTGGTGTCATCCGCAAACTTGCTTATTTCACTGCTGATCCCAGTATCTAGATCGTTTATGTAGATTATGAACAAGAGTGGGCCTAGTACTGACCCCTGGGGAACCCCACTGGTTACACGACCCCACTCAGATTTAACACCAACTACTCTGGTCACCAGACAACGTTGTGGAAGTGTTAGTAGTTAAGAATGCAAATTCAAAACCTAATTGTTCTTAGGTAATCAGAAACGAACTCTGGAAAATTGAAAATACTGAATATACAGTGTACGTTAAAAGCATTATCAGCCCTGTTGCAGGCCTTACCTTTGTATGAAATCTCACAGAAGAAAACTTTCCATTGTAATAAATTAGCCCTCAGCCTCACATAACAGCCTGTCATGTAAAATGTCTATAGCCGGTATTATGGAGAAGAAAAACCGGACTGTGAGAAATACAATACAAGGTATCACTGTCCAGAATAATACGCTGTACACTTTTTTACACTGTCATGGCAAAGGTGAGTTATGTGCCCTTTGGGGGGGACGTAGGTGGAAAATTACATAATTCGGGTTTAGAGCGCCATAAGCAGGAAAGTATATGTCGTTGTATACCACCGCTGGCGCGAATTTAACAAATTTCATTGTAAACGTCTTAGCCGGAAACACTGACCCTAAGTCCATGTCTGGGGGAGTCCCTTAATAAAATCGGAAGTACATCGTGTATATGCTTAGCTCTTGCTTGTGAAAACAAAATTGCAAATTAAAAATTAATCAGCAACCCTTCTCCTGTCGTTTAGTTTAGGCAGTCGCTGAGTACTTAAGGTTAGACGGGCAATATTCCAACTGTTACCAAGTTCTTATTATGTAAAACTCCTCAAGCGTAAGTGAACATCTTGTCAGCATTAAAGTTCGTTGCAGGAAGACGTATGATAATCATTCAGTCACTTAAAGGTTCAGTGTAGTCCAGGATATGGATTAATTACGTCTACTGGAAATACTAAGCAGGTGTTAATAAATCAATGAGTAAAATTGTGTTTTGATGTGTTGATTAGTTAAAGAAAATTGGAATATTTATAAAACATAAAATTTTAAATTCACTGTTTTAGTGAGATTACCCCACTTCATATATGGCGGCACCACCATTATTTATCCTCAGTGATAGTGAAGTGGGACTGTATGGAAAACATCATTATACGTTGTGTCCAAATACTCAAATAATATTACTGTAACTGGCTAACCTAACAAATAATATAAATTTACCCAACTGACGAAGAGAGAACAAGGCATCTATCAGAAAAACGGCGAATGAAATTCAACACCAGCAAGTGCAGCGTACTTAATATTGGAAGAACAAATACTGTCAATCTATACAGCCTTAACAACATCAACCTGGAGAAGTCGGCCTAGAAAACAGTGCGTTAATGTTCGAAATAAGGCAAACAGAGTATTGGGTTTTATATATAGAAGTGTAAGTAATAAGAGTGCAGAGGTCTTATTGCAACTACAGTATATCTTGCGCTAGTCAGGCCGCACCTCGATTATGCGGTTCAGTTCTGGTGCCCTTATTATAGAATGGATATCAATTCACTAGAGTCGGTGCAGCGAAGAATGACGAAAATGATTCCGGGACTTAGAAGCCATACTTATCAAGATAGGTTAAAGAAACTAAACTTGCTTTCCCTAGAAAGACGAAGAGTGAGGGGAGATGTGATAGAAATATTTAAGTGGGTGAAAGGAATCAATAAACGGGATATAGATAAAGTTCTTATAATATCCGAGCAGGATAGGACTCGAAGCAACGGATTTAGGTTGGATAGGTTTAGGTTTAGGAGGGAGATAGGAAGGAACTGGTTCACAAATAGTTTGGTGGACGAGTGGAACAAGCTTAGCAACTTTGTAATAAGTGCTGGAATGCTGGAAAGTTTTAAAAGGAGGCTAGCTATCTAGCTTTTTGTGGTAAAAATAAAAATAGGATGAGGGTGTGTTTGCCAGGAGCTGGGGTGGAGGATATAGTTGACAGGGTGGACAATATCTTATCTGGTAATGGGAACAAACCCATTATCTGCCTCAATGCAGGAGGCAATGATATTGGTCGGTGTAGGAGTGAGGAGCTTCTTGATAAGTTCAGGACAGCTATAGAACGTATTAGGACAAAGGGAGGGATCCCTATCATATGTGGTGTCCTACCTAGAAGGAGAGTTGGCAATGGATGGTTGTCAAGGGCAGTTGGTGTCAACGGCCGTCTTGACAGATATTGCAAGTCAATATCAGTCCCATTCATTGACAACTGGGACAACTTCTATGGCAGAAGGGACCTTTATGCTAGGGATGGGGTGCACCTGTCTAAGGATGGGGAGGCAACCCTGGCTGGGTCTCTCGAGAGAGCAGTTCAAAAGATATCCAAGTCTTTAAACTTCTAGGGGAACATATGAGCACGGGGGTGGAGGAGACTGCAGTGGGAGCGGGTAAGCAAAGTGAAAGGTTACAGGGAAATAGCGTTAGGAATGATGACAAAACTAAATTAGACCGGGAGTTAAAACCTATATGCGACAAAGAGAGGACTAACTTAAATGTCTACTATGCAAACAGTAGAAGTATGAGAAACAAAATGGATGATATTAGGGCCTTGGTATGTACCGAAAAAATCGATATAATAGCATTCACCGAAACATGGATGAACCAAGACTTACGTGAGTTACCTGTCGAATACCAAATAGCAGGTTACAAATTATTCCATACTGATAGGCAGATTAGGAAAGGAGACGGAGTAGCAATCTATGTCAGGGATAATCTGAAGTGTGAAATAAATAAGGAAATAATAACTGAACGGAATACAGAAACAATTTGGATAGAATTAATCGACGGTAGGGAAAAATTAATCGCAGGAGTAATATATAGACCTTCCAATCTTGATAGAGTTAATGAGCGACTTATTTGGGATGAAATGCGCAGGGCTTCCATACACAGCAAAGTCTGTATAGTAGGCGACTTTAACTTTAGCCAAATAGATTGGATTAACCTTACTGGTAACTCAGAATCAGAGGATTTTCTTGAAACGATCCAGGACTGTTTCCTAAGTCAACATATAACCGAATCCACCCAGGGTAATAATATACTCGATTTAGTTCTGTCGAACAGAGAAAGCCTCATTAGTAATGTCGAGGTAGGGGACGAACCTGCTAACAACGATCACAAAGAAATTAGATTCCAGTTACATTTTCAGGGCAGCCGTAAGGAAAATTCCACGAAAGTCCCAGATTTCAGCAGGGCAAACTTTGATAGTTTGAAGAGGCAGTTGAGAGAAGGGGTATCACGCTTGGGGGTGAACTACATGATCTCACATGATGTGACCTACAATGTACCCACATCGGGCGACCTCACTCTACCCGGAGACTTGATGGTTGAGACTGACCTGATAAGGAGATCTGAGGTTGCCGAGTTCCATGACAATTTAAATAATGAATTACTTAATGCACAAAGGCAGAACATACCATACAGAATACTCAGATCAAACAACAATGACCCTAAATGGATAAATAATTATTTAAAGAACATTATTGATCAAAGGAAAGCTATAGGTAGGAGGATAAATCGTGGCGAAGTTTACCTCCGAGATTATTATAAGGTATTGGCTGGTAGTGTTAAGACCGAGATAAGAAAAGCAAAGAGGAATAATGAGCCGAGGATAGCAAGGGAGGCGAAGTCAAACCCCAAGGGATTCTATCAAATGTATCAAGCTAAAACACGAGAAAAGATAGAACCAATACAGTCAGATACCGGCGAGCTAACTGATAACGAAGGAGAAATGAGCAATAATCTGAATAAATATTTTTCAACAGTTTTCACCACCGAAAATTTAAACATGATACCCGAGGCACCGACTCTATACAGACATAGTGAAGAAAACAAATTAAGCGAGATAGTAGTGACTAGTAACGATGTTAGTAAGCAAATAGACAAATTAAAGCCTAATAAGTCACCTGATCCCGATGAGATGTTTGCCAGAGTATTAAAGGCATGTAAGGAAGAGCTTAGTATGCCATTAGCAAAGTTGTTTAACATGTCCTTAAAAACAGGTGTAGTACCAGAATCCTGGAGGATAGCGAATGCAATACCGATTTTCAAGAAGGGAGATAGATCACTATCCTCTAACTACCGCCCAATCAGTCTAACATCAATTGTAGGCAAATTACTGGAAGCAATCATTTCAAACTCTATTAAGTCACCTGGAGAAGCACAAGTTGATCAATGATTCCCAGCATGGCTTCACAAGCGGGCGTTCATGTCTAACTAATCTATTAACATTCTTTTCATCAGTTTTCGAATCGGTGGACGAGGGGCACAATTATGATGTGGTATATCTCGACTTTAGCAAAGCCTTCGACAGAGTCCCCCACGAGAGACTAATAAGAAAAGTTAAGGCTCATGGCAATTAAAGGTAATATTCTAAAATGGATTAGGGCGTGGTTACAGGACAGGAAACAGCTAGTGAGCATTAACGGCACTAAATCCCATTGGAGCAACGTCACTATTATATACATAAACGACATAGATATCGGCATACACAGCAACATAAGTAAATTTGCTGATGACACTAAAATAGGACGTGTAATTAAATCTGACGAGGACTCCGCAAAACTACAGGAAGATCTAAACAAATTTTTCGAATGGTCTGAAAAATGGCCGATGAAATTCAATGTGGACAAATGTAAGGTACTCAGTATAGGAGATGTAAACAGGGAAACCAGATACCAGATGAACAATGCTGTTATTGAGAAATCTGACTGCGAGAGAGATTTAGGAGTAATGATAAGTAGGAATCTTAAGCCAAGTAAACAATGTGTTTTTGTTCGAAACAAGGCTAATAAAGTACTTGGGTTCATACAAAGGAGTGTTAGTTACAAGACTAGCGAGGTCATCTTATGACTATATCTTGCGCTTGTGAGACCTCACTTGGATTACACAGTTCAAATCTGGTCACTGTATTACAGAATGGATATAGAATCCTTGGAAAGAATTCAGAGGAGAATGACAAGACTAATCCCGGGCATTAGGAACCTTGAGTACTGAGACAGGTTAAAGCATCTTAATTTGCACTCTCTCGAGAGACGTAGAGCGAGGGGCGGCATGATAGAGGTGTATAAATGGAAGTCAGGGCTAAACAAAGGGGACATTACAAAGGTACTCAAACTATCCAACCAGGAGCGAACTCTTAACAATGGTTTTAAATTAGACAAATTTAGATTTAGGCGCGAAATAGGTAAACATTGGTTTGGAAATAGAGTAGTGGACGAGTGGAACGTTACGAAATTTCATCATTAACTCGAATACGATGGATAGCTTCAAACATAGGTTGGATGCTTATATAAGCAATAGGGGTTGGGTGTAAATGGGACTGCCCAGTATGGGCCATTAGGCCCCCTGCAGTTTCCTCCATTCTTATGTCCTGTAGCTTATACAGGATCATTGGCGTTTTTGATTCGTTGTGTCAATTGTTTGACTGCTGTCACTTTTCACAAAATAAACCATTGCGTATGTTTCGGTGTTTTTTTCTCTTAGTTATTGGCACATTATGCTAACACGGGTTCATTAACGCTGTGAGAGAGAATGTGTTAATCTCCACTTGGTAATCGTCTGTTGTTCTCAACCTTAGAGAACTTACAAAGTTTCTCACGGACTTATCACCTCTGTGTCTTCTGTGTGTATTTCACGGAGTTCAATAAACGTGAAATGACAGAGGATTATCATAAGGGATACTAATAAAAAGGGTAAACACTCATGGATGTGGTGATGGTTGGTCAGACGAGGTTGAGGGCGGAATCAACTGACCATTACCGGGAGTATTATTTGTGTGGAGTATGGACCCAGTGTTTACTATCCTGTTGTGTTGGTTTTACCCTGACCAGACCCATTTCTTCGCCCAGGATAACACCTCCTCCTTCGTGGACACGCTACCTCTACCTTCGACTTTATTTGTCATTTGAATTTTACTTTGTCACATGAGGTTTAAGATAAGGATGGCCTGTGAACACGTAAGTAGCTAAGAGGGGATTAATGGTGTGTATCCGCGAGGAAGTGTGTACAAGTGAGGTGAGGGTTGTGTTACGTCACGGGCGGCGGTCGTAGAGAGGCAGCGGGCGGATTTAATCATGATTTGTGTGTCAGGAGAAGCGACGAGTGTAGTAGTTACAGAAGGGGTACGGGATCAGCCTAGCTACACATTATGTTATTATCCCTGTGCTTGTCAGGTCATCGCGGTCCTCCCCTGTGTACCCCCTCCCAACCTCCTGCTGCTGATAAGCTGGGGAAGCAGATTATGATAGCAGGATCCTTAGATAAGGCGTCGGTGATACTAGGCAAATGTAAGGCCACCACTAAGTAAACACTGTACCATTAACGTCGGCTAGGGTGTCAGGATGTGTAGTTTCCATATTAGATTCCACGGGTACTGGCGCCCTAAAACTGCAATAACGAGGAAAAACTTCTTGTCGAGTCATAATGAGACTCTACTAGTGACGTATCTAATCTGAATGGTGATAGATAATTATTGATATTTTTTGTTTCCGCAGCTAAACGTTAGTATTGTTTAATAGCAGAAAAATCCGACTATAGTATATTCAAAATTACATTATATTTGGCAGTAGAGTAAAGCGCTAGTAACTGGTGTCCCCAGACTCCCCATCCCTGCCTCCTCCACCTTCCATCGTCAGGTCCGCCAGTCCCCCTCCCCCCCCCACCCCCCCAGCACCCTGTGGACGCGGACGTCTCGGTGTAGATTGTAATTGACAGCAGTTGAGTTGGTTGTGTGAGAGAGAGAGGGAGAGGAGACGGCGCGGTAGACTATGCTCCCTCGCCGCCGCATTCCACCAACGATCATGATTCTCCTTGGTAAGTGTGCGATGTGATTGTTGTTACGGAGATGCTGGTAGTAAGGGTGGTCCTTGATGCTACAGTTTGCTCTTCCTCCCGGGGAACTTGGTGATGATATTTTATAAAGGAATTTATTTGTCCAGGTTACAGTGGTGTTGGTAACATTACTGTTGTTCGCAGTGACGTTTACAGTACACTAGTTCTGATTGAATGAGTCAGTGTTGTCATGATGACTCGGAAGTTTCATCCTCCTGTCAGTTTATTATGGGATAGATTGTTTTATTGTTTGATTATGTACTTTATTGTATAGAACTAGAATTTAGACTTTGTACCATAATGAAAACTCTTGTAAAATAATGGGAGAAAGTGAACGTCGTGGGGTTGGATAGACTGTGCACGAGATATATTCCCGCACAATTACAGAACATTATTTCATTGTTTAATTACAAAGTTGTGTTATTAAAGTGGGATGAAAGACGTCTCGAGCCTTAATGTTTTAGTTGTGATTAACATTCCACGGCATATGCTTAAGAGTGGTTATTATGTGAAGTGTGTTGGTTACCAGACACTTCTCGACGCCTGTCATATCTCCCGAATCTTAAATGTCCGGCATCAATATTTGTAAGGCACTGCTGTGTCATTTAGTACGTAATATATTTTTTTTATAACACCTTTCACATCAGGGTTGGTGACCACAGTGCTCCAACTCTAAACGTTTTCGGGCTGTTTTTACTGATCCTCTAAGGCAGGGGTGCTGAACCAGGGGGGAATTTCCCCCCTCAGGTTTTCAGGGGGGGAAACTGATACTAATATGGAAAAAATAAAGGATTTTCAGTATTATATGCATATTATTTGGAATGCACTTTTTGAGGCAGACAATCTTGGAAAGGAGGGGGGAATCACATTCTGACATATGGTGAAAGGAGTGCATGGGGCAAACAAGGTTGAGAACCACTGCTCTCAGGTTTTGTATCTCCCTGGAAACTAGTTTTTAATTTAATTCCGCTATCCTAGTCTCTGTTTACCTTTAACTTTGCCCATTAATATCTCTGTTATTAGTCACTCATTCCATAATTATATGACCTTAGTATCGAATTTTTCCTTTTCTTTACATTTCAAGTATTTCTCTTGAAGTTTTTGCAGACCATAGTATGTCTTCATTTTTTTTCCTGTCAGTGTAACGTATTTCTTAAAATTCGCCTTTAACACCACATTTCAATATCCTCCAACCTCTTTCTGGTGTCCAGTGAAATGTCCACGCTTCTGACCCACACATCAGTCCTTGCCGTATAAAACCTTTCAGAAGCCTTTTTCTCAAGTCGTAGTTAATGTTCCCTTTCAATCGGTATTTTAAATGGCGTTTTGCTTGGCTGATAATAACGACAGTAATAGCCCATTCAAACTTTATTGAACCTTGGAATGCGCGATTAGATAATGTTTGATGGATTTCATGACATCTCTTGTGAAACCTGGTATGCTCTTGTCGCCGGTTACCCACAATAAAATAGCTTGGATCTTAGACAAAAAAAGAGGCATTTCCCCAACATATCCTGAAATACCGAATTTTAATATATATTTATTAGGTTACTTGTATACCATTATTTATATAGCTGGGGTACCTGGCGACGCAAACTTTACCTGTATAATAACCATAAACTGTGGTGTCGGAGATCCAGACCATGATGACTTGTACTCGGTCGACTTAAGGCTCTACTCTAGACTTAATACCTGATGCGGGACAGTCACTTCCTTAAATGTACAGTCACCCAAAAAAGTCCTGTCGCGAACCATGAACCCCGAGATTCAGACTCGTGAACCCGAAGCAGTAGACACTGATACATTAGTCTGTCTATAAATGCTTCGGATTCAAGAGTCTGAATCTCGGGGTTCATGGTTCGCGACAGGACTGTTTTGGGTGAATGTACCTAGATACAGTATGGCACCTTGCAGAAGAGGGGTCCAACCTGCAATGTTAGCGTGGATGACTACTCTTTGGAGCTGTGGGTATATTAGTATTATATGCCGACTGAACATTCCTCAACCTAAAGAGTAAAAATTTTTTGTGTGGTGTTTTCGGTTCCTTTGTCCTTGCTATTTAGTAGGGTACAGAGGAGACCTATTATATCCGGGTTATTACTTCAGTAGTTTTTACGATTTTTACAGTGTAATTACTCGGGTCGGAGGCTGTTCAGATACGGATGTAGAGAATTATAAATGAAGGCGGGACGTGTGTACAAGCATGGACACTGAAAGTAGGGGCGATATGACCTCTATTTTGAAGGAGTCAATACTGTGGTGATGGTCATTAGTCAGCCATAACATTATTTCTCTTAGCTTAAAGAAGTTTTCCGAGTTGCTGGTGAGAAACACGTGTTGTGAAACCTTAGCTTGGCGTTGTGGTGTGTCTTGTCACTTGGGTTGCTGAACCGGAATGCTGCAGGTGGGAGTGGGACAACGTCTCAGTGTCTTGCCAACCGATAGACTTAGTTATATCATTTGGTGTTGTTTATCTTCTTCTGCAAAAACCGCATTGGGACTTTAGATTATTTTACTTGAGATGAGGCAATTTGAGGTGGGTAAACCTTTGACCTCATATAATGGCAAATATCGCACAGTTTTGAGTCAAATATACTAAGATGTAGTAATTTTCTCTCCTGCATCTGCACTTGTGTTTTGAGAATGTAAACATAATGTTGTTTATTTGGGTCCGGTGTTATAACCATTACTTTAATATTAAATACTAAAGTAAGATGTATACTGACGAGTCCATTCAATAATCGGCTGGATTATTTGAAGTAGTCTCCTGATAAATGTGAGTGTCACTAAGTAAAGTTATCCCTAGTCTTTGTACACGATGAGGATCTTGTCTGTTGTTGAACTTTTACCCTCCAAGTTCATGACTACCTGGAGCATAACAACAACGTACTTGATTTGTTTTTGTGCGCGTGTAAAAGGGTGGCCAAACTTTATCATTGGTATTATTTTTATTTATATATCTTTTAACATGACAATTTTCGTCCTAATCGAACGCTTGTTTATAAATGAGATTTTTATGTTTTGAGCGTGTAACATATTCGTATTTAAGTGGGTGAAAGGAATCAATAAAGGAGATATAGATAAAGTTCTTAAAATATCCGAGCAGGATAGGAATCGAAGCAACGGATTTAAGTTGGATACGTTTAGGTTTAGGAGGGAGATAGGAAGGAACTGATTCACAAATAGGGTGGTGGACGAGTGGAACAAGCTTGGCAACTTTGTAGTAAGTGCTGGAACGCTGGGAAGTTTCAAAAGGAAGCTAGATAGATTCATGGATGATAGAGAGTGGTAGCAACTCTCGACAGGAGCTGCCATGCACAGACCAACCGGCCTATTGCAGACTCTTTATTTTCTTGTGTATCAATATTTTTAAGGAATGGTTGAACTGTTCCTGTTTCTTCACGTACTGAGTCTCCGTTCAACTTTTATGGACACATCTGCCTGGTTTCCACTGTAATATATCGTATCATTGATAATATGCAGGTTATATGGAGAAACGCCTATAATTTGTGTTGCCTTGGTGGTGGTGTGGGTAGACGTGGTGGTGGTAGACGTGGTGATGGTAGTGGTGGTGTTAATAGTTGTTAGTAATTATAGTGGTGCTAGTAATTGATGATAATGGTAGTGTTAGTAATTGGTGATAATGGTGGTGGTAGACGTAGCGACGCTTGGAGGGCTGTTAATGGTAATGGTTACATATGATGACGGAGTGACATAGTAGAGGTGGCGAACGTGATAGTAATAGTTATAATGGTGGTAGACATGATGAAGGTTAGTTATAGTGGTGGTAGACATGATGGGGGTTAGTTATAGCTGTGGTAGACATGATGGGGGTTAGTTATAGCTGTGGTAGACATGATGGGGGTTAGTTATAGCTGTGGTAGACATGATGGGGTTAGTTATAGTGGTGGTAGACATGATGGGGTTAGTTATAGTGGTGGTAGACATGATGGGGGTTAGTTATAGTGGTGGTAGACATGATGGGGGTTACTTATAGTTGTGGTAGACATGATGAAGGTTAGTTATAGTGGTGGTAGACATGATGGGGGTTAGTTATAGTGGTGGTAGGCATGATGAAGGTTAGTTATAGTGGTGGTAGACATGATGGGGGGTTAGTTATAGTTGTGGTAGGCATGATGGGGTTAGTTATAGTGGTGGTAGACATGATGGGGTTACTTATAGTTGTGGTAGACATAATGAAGGTTAGTTATAGTTGTGGTAGACAGACATGATGGGGGTTAGTTATAGTGGTGGTAGACATGATGGGGGTTAGTTATAGTGGTGGTAGACATGATGAAGGTTAGTTATAGTGGGGGTAGACATGATGGGGGTTAGTTATAGTGGTGGAAGACATGATGAATGTTAGTTATAGTTGTGGAAGACGTGATAGATGTGGTGTGGGTTGGGTAGAGACAGGTTGAGTGCTGATAAGCCTCCGATAAGTTTTTATAAACAAGACCTCTGCCGGGGTTCACTTGGAGTACCTGATAGTGCTTACCTACCTGCAATCAGCCAGCTAGCTTGTGTACTTCCCCTACCTCCACCACCACCCAACTTGTAACTAAGAAATTTTGTATTTATTCTAGGTTGGATAACCATGAAATCTGGTGGTTCTCCTGTTTAGAATTGATATGGAATCCCTTGTTGACTTTGGGGGTTGTAATTAGGTGATTATTATTGATTTCGACTGATAAATAAGGTATCTTTTGTTTGCTGGTTCGTGTTCACATTAAGACGTCTGGCTCCGAAATGAATTAAAGTTTGATAATCAAGATATTGTAATCGATGTTGGTTAGGGCGGCTGGTCGTGTTAACTTACTGATTATTGATATAGATGTGATTATTCTTAAACTTTATAGTAACTGAGATTTAATGTAACAGCAAGATTCTCGGTGATCAAGTCGATTTTCTTGGGATTCCTAATTGTCTTGTTTTTCATTGAGCTTATGGTCACGGAATCCTTGCTACATGTATTGATGTGGATTGTTAATATCCACGAGAGATCTTGTGGGTGGCTTAATAATGTAAGCTGAAAGCAATATTGGTCCTGAAATTATCGTACAGACGTTTTTCATACTTTTACTAAAGAGGAGGTTTGATTAAACAAATTATAAGACGTACAGACAACAACAACAAAATTTTGCGCCTTTATGGTGTTAGACAATATGACATACCGGACGAAGAATTCTGAACAATACTCATTTACGCTGGGGATTCCTGTTAATTTATCTGTATTAACTATGTGTGATATAAAAAATACATCAGACTGGTTATACAAGGCATCATAAAATCAGAAATACCAGCCCTACCAAATTAACATGGGCTCAGTCAGTGATCGTTGCAGAAGCCATCAGACCAAAGGGGTGCAGAACGTTTTTTTTTTTGCTGACTGTACGCACGCTGCAAAAATTTTCTTTACGATGTTGCCAATATGACAACAGACGAAGGGCTTTGACGACCCTACCGAGAGAACTGGAGTCGTAGTGTTCATTTTTGTAATTCGTCGGACCTTCCGTAAAGATACTTTGTGGAATAAGTATAAAGTCAGCAAAAAACACGGACACAGTATTTCAAAGGTTTGTCTAGTGTGTTAAGGGCAGTCTTAGGCAGGTATGATAGTGGTAAGTTATCTTGAGGTTACTGAGGGAGTTATATCAGCTATATGAGAGGTGCTCCACTTGAGGAACTCGTCTGGAGATATCACCAATATCTTCTCCTACTACAGTGTTTTTATGTACTGTTTTCTAATACATGGCCACGTTTTCCTTTGAATTAGAAAACAGTATATTAGTACACTGTAGTAGGAGATACTGTATAATGGAGGAATGTGTCAGTAGTAAACTGTTTCTCTCCTTAGATGTGAGTCATTTAACAAACTATTAGGGTACAGCTCTTCACGTAGGAAGCTTTTATAGAAACACGATAACCAAGAACGTTTATCTGTATGTTATCGGCGTGGACCATGTTAACCGACGTAACTCTTGCCGGGCAGTTAGACCTCGTGTACGACCCCAGATACACCCAACCTAATCAAACTTAAATATCCGGTTATTTATCAACTTACCGGTCCGGTGTAGGATATATAATTATTATTCATGCTTTTAAATCATGTTAAAGGTATATAGAATACTGCGTCACTACCTAAAAGTGTGTGGTCCTCAATATTATTTTTCTGCTGATGTCGTTAGTCGCGGAGTAAGTGTTTTTTTTCCTGTGATTATTTGATCGTATTAAAGTGTGTACTACTTCTGTTGGTTTTAGGTTGAGTAAAATTCAAGTATAAAAAAAAATCCCCTGATGGCTACCTGATGAGTGAATGGTGACAGGATAAGCCTCCACACTGACGTGACTACATGACTCTACTGTCTCGCGTTACAGGATGTCATTCCTTGGCATTGCACACTACAGTAGATTCGGTGCTACTATAGCGTGCGATCTACAAGATATTTAGGTTATGTTAGGTTAGGTCAGGTTTGACTAAAGATATAGTTGTTGATCGCACGCTATAGTAACACCGTATATTCACTGTACAGAAAAAGTGTAGGCTGTGTTATTGAAGCTAAAGAGACCTTTTACCCGGTAAGCCGTCACCCAGCGTCCAGGAGTAAAGGTGCCTCGTGTTAGTTATGACCCGTCAGTGATTGTCCGGGAGGAAGGGATGGAGAGGCGCTGAATGCCATTTCCGTTCATTACACATTGTGGTTTATAGATTGTGTAATCAACTCTTTTATTTTTTCTTATGATTTTTCCTGAAAGTTGGCCGAGTTGCTACTCATAGATTGAAAGTTATGGTTATAGGAGAGGGGCGGTCAGTAGGGGGATGTAGGAGAGGGGCGGTCAGTAGGGGAAGGAAGGTCAGCAGGTAGGGATGAATGCCGACTGTCAGCAGGAACAACAGCCAGTAGGGGACCAGGTCACCGTAACTCGAGCTTTGTCAAGAAGCCACGGAGGTCAAGAGCGATAAATCTAGAGTGGGTCAGAACGGCTTGGTTGTGTGGGAATGTTGTGATGCTGACGGTGGCTGGTGCTCTACCACACTTCTTGACGGTGCCGGGCACTCCTGCTGACGAACTGTAATGTAAATATGAGGACGAAAGTGACGTTGAGATTGCAACTCGACCGCACTGTAGCTACAGTAGATGCGTCCCTCAACTCGTTACAGGAACAATCAACGCTTAAACCTTTTAAAGCGAATGAAAACCCCAAGGCAGAGGAGTCACTATCCCTACAGGAGGTACCGCGCCAGCAGTAAGGAGGTAGTGTGCATGACCTCGCCTCGGCATTATGGATGACGTGTTCAGGTGTGTTGGAGGTTCATGCGAGCCATAATAACAAGAGGCAGCACTACTCCCTCTTACAGCGTCAGCTCTCCCTCGAGGCTGTGTGTGAGTGTCAGCGCTTTCATACACAAAGTCATCATAGTAAAGGGGGAAATATATTACCACAAGAGTAAGGAATGAAACTTTATAATATGATTTTATGATAATGTTTAGTGATCTTGAATTACGTTTTATCTACCCAACTTGTTCTGAAACATATATTCCTGTACCATTATAAACTAATTAGTGAAAGAAAGATGAGACGACCAGGTAACATTGCCCCGCACTTGTGCCTGTATCAATATATACAGGTGGTGAACCACATGGGATACGGCATTGGTCTCATCACCCACCTGAGTTTGGTTACGCTAGGATAAAGCATTCCAGGTTGATTCTCCTCTCCCAGCCCTTGTCCCGCACAAGAAGATTGGAAAACGTTTCGTGTTACAGTCGAATCCCGGGCAGTTTTGACATTGTCGACCGTCATTATTTTCACGACACATTTCAAGAACTAGTTGGGTGAATTCTCATAATGCACCGCTAGTGAATGCCCTACAACTAGGCCGTGGTTGTATGAAGTGCGTGACATAGGATTCTATAGTTAGGTTTGGTTTTGTTTCGGCGTTTTACAAGATGATAGCAGACTACACCAACCAACCAAACCTGGGTGTGGCTCGAGATGTTTGGTTCTTGTAGACTGCCCCAATAACAACACCACGCTCTTCATCCAACCTTAACCAGGCTTAGCGCGCGGTCTTGCTGCATTTTCTCACATCACCGTTTACAGATAAAAAATTCTAATGAACATGTGGGAGTGCTGTTGTTTATGTTTTAGTGCTTCAGTTAGCGGACCTACGCTAAACAACAGACAATTTTCGAAACCAGGCTACGGTATATTCTCTCTCTCTCTGGGGGTAACTTTTTGTACGCCTCTCCACCATCAGCAGGTAACATTATACGACCTTTCCTTCCTTTGATAAGTTTTGGCCGAGGTTAATCTTACAGAGCCGTACGGTGATTTACCGGGCTAAAATACAGTATGGGTCACGACCATCTCGTCAAGTTGCCTCTCGCGGTGACCGAGAATTGAATGACTCGATAAACCTAACCTAACCTCGAGCATGAGACAACTGAGAAAATCGTCTTTATGGATACGTAAGATTAGCCATGGCGTACAAGTTTTGCACCCAGAGGGATGAAATGTTTTACACACAATTTCACCTACAGATTAACCACCCTAACGCTTAAGGGGATGAGGTTAGGATAGGTTAGTGTTAGGTTGGTAAATCTTTAGGTGCAATAAACTGGGGTTGAGATTCTTCAGGTGATCCTTTGCAGGAACATGATCTGGTTTGACCTTAAAGCACCTGGGGTTGACCTGCATCCGTTTTGTGTCTTGTTTGGAACATGTATCATACTGACCTCGGTGGTTAACATAAACATTTGAGAGTTGTGAGCTGCTGGAGAGTGAACTGTAGCCGCCAACACCTCCGTCAGGTGTTAGGGTCAGGTCAACACCCACACCATTTACTGACATGTTTGATAATAAGTATTTCTGTGCTTCAACAACAATGGTCCTTAAGTAAGGCCATCCCCTGAGGCCTAGACAACTATTAAAGATGCGGAAAGTACGTCTTCCTATTGATGACTTGTTGATATTATGTGTATAATTATGTACTACGATGCTTCAACATCTAAAGCTTAAGCACTACGTTAGTTGAGACATTAGTCATCCACAACTGAAGATTAAGGGAGATACCTCTCTTAGGTTGATGATTTATCCCAGTGTTTTAATTGGATAGTTGCACCGGGACCACCACCACCACCACTAAACTGGAGGGGTTAAACCTCTCACAAAGGTTAATAATTATACTTCTTTCATTACTCACGTTTCTTTGGCCAGGCTAATACATGTTTTTGTCAGGCTGGTGAGCTAATTTGTAAGTAGTAGTGGATGTGTAGAACACATGTGGGGCAGGCGTGTGGTCGGCAGGGGATGGCGGAGTGTTGGGTGACGGGTGGGAGGGTCCAGTAGCCTGTCATTAGTAGCAGGTGTCCCGTCATTGTTGGTGTCTCTATGTCCTGCTCACAGTGTTGTCACTGGCCATATATATATATATATATATATATATATATATATATATATATATATATATATATATATATATATATATATATATATATATATATATATATATATATATATTTATATTTATCATGTGTGTGTGTTTTCTCATTGCTCGAAGCAGCTGTTCGTGCTCTTCAAACTGGTTACATTACAGTCGTTGTGGACTTAGCAAGGAGGTGGTCGTGTCAGTTCATGGCTGTAATTATCTAGCTATCACGTTTCGCTTGCCGCGTGCGTGGCAAGTTCTTCAAGCAAGTGTTCTAGAGGGCGACACAATAGTATGTTCAAGGCAGAGTTGTTTCATCTTCTCTCACTGGGAAAGAATAAAACAATGAAAGTGAATGGAATGCAAGAATGTCAAACTTACTATACCTGTAGGAGGGAAGAGAGAGGTAAAGGGTGGGGGAGTGCATAGTTAGAGCACTTGTCCTCCCTCAACATGATAAGTGTTGGGTATTTGATCTCCTTTTAACGACGTCAAAATACCCGAATATATCTTAACCGTAAAGGGTTTGGTTGTTGAACATATATATGGGCTGTAATAAGTCATTCCTTAAGTCGTTTTTCAGCTAGAGTGGAAAAAAAAATCTATTGTGAATAAGTTGTGAGGTGATGGTGTGTGGGTGAGACAGACGACGCCTGCTAACCCAACCATCACTACTTAATTCCTCTTTGGTTTCGGGTCGTGGCGCTGATGGACAGGCAAGACTGGCCAGGCGTCGTGGGTGGTGGATGGCAAGCGGTGAAGGAGGATAGATGGGTAGCAGGTGGTGAAGATGGTAGGTGGGTAGCAGGTGGTGAAGAAGAGGGGTAGACTAGATGGGTGACAAGGAAGCCTAGTTGGAAGGTGAATCGTGGATCAGTGCAGGCAGGCGGAGAGCTGGTGTGTGAGAGGTGGAGGCGACTAACACAAAGAACGGTAACAAGTTGACAGGTGGGAAAATAGACAGATGAAGGTAGACAGAAATTGTTTAGTTAAAGCCCGGGTTAAAGTGATCGCATGTTTGAATGACATATTTTGGAGTTGACTCATTTAATTGTTTCTTTAACTTTCTGAGAGATGTTACCGTTTGTGGTTCTCATATTAACCCCTGTACGCTGAGCCTATTTTTACCATCTAGTGAATACAAGAAATTCCTCACCTTATTTACCCAATGGCCACCCATTAGAGATGGCCATGCCGAGAGAAGGAGGCCAGTGTTAGGATCCCTCCATAGTTCTTGATAGTTATTTCAAAGGCCATTTTGAAGCGTAGTATTGTACTGTTCTTGATTCCACAGCTTGGGTTGGTATACCATTCCATTGATCTATTGGCTTCTGTGTTAAAACAGTATTTCCTTATATTCGTTCTGCATGATAACTTGGCGAGCTTTTAGTTATGTCCTCTTGTGTTGGAGGTGGGAGACATCACAAAGAAAGATTTGCATATATGTGATGTTAGGCTCATCGGCATGTAGTTTTCTGCTGCACCTGTGCTACCCTTCTTGTATACTGGCTAATTTCCAGTCCCACGGCTCTTTATCTATTTACCTTGATCCAAGCATTTCCTGAATAAGCGCTTAGTGGGGTGAAAAATCTCGTTTGCCATCTTCCTTATCACCTTGGTCTGTGCTCCTTCCACCCCAGGGGCTTTGAATTATTTCTAGCTGACTACTTCCCTACCTTGGTTTTCATTTTACTCCTGACATACGCATAAAGGGACAAGGGATCTTTCTTTAATATTTTGGGCTAATATCATCTTGTGTCGTGGTGTAGCTGTTTAATTGACATGCTCCTACGAGACCACTTGGCCGATTGGGTGTCGACGTCTTCTGAGAGAGTCGTTCCTCGGTATTTGAGTTTTACTGGCGGATTTGTTTGACGGTTCAGTGGCTGCCTGGACGACTGACAGGCTGGGTGACTCACTGAGTGACTTATCGACTGGTCGACTGCTAAGATCGGTGCTGTCGTCGACTCCCCAGTTTTGTTTATGTGACAGCAAATGGCTATGCACAGTGAGCACTGAGTCATCCTCATTGTTATTGCTACCTCCCACAACACACACACACACACACACACACACACACGTTATATTTACCGAACTATTTTTGTAACAGCAAAACAACACAAGAGCTATAGACAACGAACCACCTCCTTAAATACTCCATTGCGCCGGGGTTCATCAGCAGGTGGTACAGTATCAAGCTGGGATCCCGTGGTTTATTGGATGTCCGAATTACAGTGATATTAGTCTGCTGCTGGGCATAATTTCTAGATACCCTAATAACAGTGACTTCTATTCATGTCGAAACTTTTTTTTTTAAATGAACACAAATTATTTCACCAAATCCCCAAATTGGTGGATTGGTAGTTTATATAATATGAACATTGTCGGCGACGCTGATAGACCCTTGAACAAGGTGTGAATTGCTGAAGGAACTCTGAAGATGTAAATGATGGACGTTTAGGAGCGGTGTGGCAGTGAGGTGACGAGCCGCTCACTAGGCTTGGCTAGGACCACATGGAGGCTCATACTTGTTATATTGTTTTATTTAAAGTGTAACGAAAAGACAATAGCCAAATAAGGTGTCAAAAGCGAGACTCAACTAGACAAGGTGTTCACAAAATAGCCTCCTTCCCACCCACTGCCCCAAGTTCTACGTAACGTTACTCCAACGTCCATTCTGCAACAGTGGTGGCAGAATTTATTGATTATTCTTAAATTCTTCTCAAATCTTTATTGTGTTGTCTATCAAGTTTAGTTAAAATCCAACGTTATTTGTTTGAGTTAGCGAGTTTTTCTTACAACTCCCGGACGGAAAACAAGCATTCATGTCCCTTCCCCTCCTTCCCGGTGGCAGCCAGGGTCACCATTAAGCGTCCTTTTGCGTACGAAAGTCCACACCGTGAATTAAACGACACCCAAACCCAGTTATACCGCTCCTGCCTTGACTGAACAGACCACAGCCAGTTGCACCGCTTCACTGTCACTTCTCCCTGTACCTGTCTGATGCCTTTCCACTTGTGTGAGTTCGCCTAACGTGTCGTAAGTTTGATGGTGTATTATCTGTGAGTAAGTTTTAGATGTGCGGACGCTGGATTCTTTTTAGTAAGCTGACTTCTGAGAGGAAACTGACCTGATGTGAGTAAGCTGACATGTGTGAGTGAGCTTACCGTTGTTATGGTTTTATATGAGTAACTTAGGTGCTTTGTGAGTAGTGAGGCAGGAGTTGTTTAAGGGTTGAGGTGTGTGAGGGGTGAGGGGCAAGGATGGAGGTGTGTGAGGGGCAGGGATGGAGGCAGCCTCACACTTCCCGGGGCGTCCATCAGTGTCCTCCTTGTCACCAGGACAAAGCCTTGACCCTCGCCCCTCCCAGTTACCACAACGCTCCACTTATTTTTTATTTATTTATGTTTTTTTTTACACAAGTCATATTTTTCTTCTCTTAAGTTTGTACTTTTTAACAGGGAGGTCGTTCACGTTGTGCCGACTACTTCACTTCTTATTATCTTTTTTTCTCTCTGTCTCCTACTCGACTGTCCAGTTTTTATCAGCACACTGTATGACTGGTCTAAAACTCTTCGCGTGTGGAAGCTTATATGCTGCTATTTCAGGAAGGTTGAGTAACGTCGTAGAGGAGTGGAAGTGCCGCGTGGGGAGGAGGATGGGTAAAACAGGTGGTTATTTAGTGTGTGTTGGGTAGGATGGGGGGAGTAAAGCCGTCATCGCGGGGAGACGCCAACAAGTGGGGATTAGTGGGTGCCTGCCTTGGGGGAGGGTTGGATGGGGGGGGGGAGGGGGATTCTCCGGCTGGCCGTGACGACTGCATTGCTACCCTGCTGACGTCTTCATGGCCTCACCACCACCACTACTACTACTACGTCACCACACCAATACCATCACCATTACAACAACTACTTCCAAACGCTCACCAACCAAACAACACCAGCGCCACACATCACCAGCCAACAGCACCATCACGGCACCAGTACCACACCACCCTCACAGTACAACATCAACATAAATATGCTCATGGCCACTTGAACCACGACAACTGCGCCTCCACCAAACAACGTATACATCAAATGCCGTTTACTGTAGTGTATGTATTTTTGTTTTGTTGTCCATTAATTAAACCTTATATGTAATAGAGTTTTAACAGTAATGGGGACGCATTGAGAAAGACCTAAATGGAAGTATGATAAAAAAAAAAGACTCATAGTGTCAGTCAGAATTAAGAAAATAATCAATAACACATTAATGCCACAATTCTCAATGAACTGATTCCTTATTCCACAGTTTGATACAGAATTATGTATTATCTGTGAAGTGCACTGTACTGTATAGTGATCGTGCACGACACAGCTGTCACCAACGCCACCCACTTGTTCGGTGCAGAATGTTAATAGGTTTCTTCCTTATCATGTCGCGTGTAATTTAGTTGAAGCTTCATCTTACATGTTGTGGGATATTTTTTTTCCTTTTGTGTTGTTTCTCAGCAACTACACTTTCATATAAGTTATTTTCATTATAAACATTGAAGGAGAGAGAATCATAATATTTTCTTATCAATAAAATGGTTAATGCTCATCAGTTTCTTTGATTTTTGAACAATTGTGATCAGCATATCGATAAACAAAGCATTTGTCATATCCCTGGATGACGACCGAAGATATAATCATTGGTTGGGGGTACTGTATGGGTGTTCATCCTTGAAGGCTAAATTTATTAACATACACGACAGTCATTTTCTCAGCACTTGCCAGTTCTACTCCACTCTGGGATGACCCAAAGGAGCATCGTGTATGTGTTTCACTTGTCCGGGGAACGCCACTCCTCTTGCCGACGCCTGTAGGTTTGCATCCGTAACTCCAAACCTGCTCCTTTTTTCTGGGCTTCATGTTATCCCGGCATCCGTACGCCACCACAAAGAATAATTGAACTGAGTCACATTTGTTTGACAGCTGCTCGTTAGGGACAATGTGAACTTAGCTTTCACGTGACGCAATGTGGCCGGTACAGCACTTGACTGCCCGCCCTTCCCTCATTGAAAGTTAGGTAGCCATTCCCAGCTGGGTGAACTGCCTCAGTTATCGTAGAATACAATAATTTACTTTCCCGTCCCATACATTTTTGTGCGGGAACTGGGCTGTTGTCACTCATGGACGGTGGTAATAGTCGACCAAGTGGACGCATCAGCTTTGTTTAATGGAGATTTAAGCACATGTTGTCTTTGTGGTTGTTTCCAATTATATATCTGTGTATACGGTAATGGTTGTGCTCCCACCGCTTATTTATACCAAATTAGAATATTATTTTGTAAGGCAGATTATAGTTGACGTAAATGAATCACACTAAACATTATTTGTACATCTTTATATAATTCAATATACAGAGGCTTACAGCAGAAAAAAAATCATGTAGAAGAGTCCTCACTATGTAATTTCTACTTCAAATTTATATGTGGACCCCGAAAAGACGCCATCTTTTCACTGCCAATGTCTGGTTCTCTACACATCACACATCTTAGCTTCGTACTGTAAACATAATTAATGTACTCGACACATAAGGTCCACTTCTGTTATGCAGCGACATACTGACTTAACTTTCTCGATCAAAACAGTATAAACTTCCCTATCGTATTGGTGGTGGTGTGTGTGTGTGTGTGTGTGTGTGTGTGTGTGTGTGTGTGTGTGGTAGACGGTAATTGGCGTTGTGTGGGCGGGAGCAGTGTGTGGCCCCACATGTTACTTGTCCTGTCCTGTCTCACCCTCACGCCCGCCACCCATGTATCCTCTGGCATTACTTAGCACTCGCCCTGTGGCCTATTCTAGCGCCCACCCATCCTAGCGCCCGTCTAGTGACTTCGCCCAGCACCCAGTCTGAGTACTCGTCTCCCAGCCGGGTCATCCTTATGACCATCTCTTGGATAAGCACATGGCCTAGTCGATTCTAGTGGCTCTACGCCAGGCCTAGCACTGTATTCCCTGTGATCTGCCCCCCCCCCCCTATCCTGGTCTATCCATTGTGAGTTTGTACCTCCTGGTGTCGCCTATAACATCCGTCTCATGACCGATCCTATTGGTAAACGAGCCTCCACACCTTGCTATACGGTGGGTCGCACTTTACATACAACAAGAAGTACTTGTTGTTGGTCGTACGCCAACAAGCGGCCACATTATGTCTTAATTATACCTCTGGTCGTGTCCTCTCATATTACCGGTGCCTTAACCTGGTGGTTTCGGCGTCAGTCGACCGCCGCCATGGCTGTGATTTGTACAGTTTCTAAGGTGATTTTTTCTGTATTGTCCGCCGGAGCCTTGGCTGTTGGTAATGTAACCTAGATTTATCTGTTATTCTCACGGTACTAACACGTAAATTTAATTAACTGGAAAATGGGAGCGCAAAACCGAACATTACATCCAGGATATGGCTTCCTCGTCCCATCTCTTCATCCGCTTTCTGTCTGCCAATTGGTCTCGTCGATTAGGCTATCTCTTTTATGATACATTTTCGTCTGACTCGCCGCTTTCATCTCTATGGTTCTCTCTTCCATCTGAGGGACAGTGATATATTCAGAATTATTAAAATGAGGGTGGTAGGTGAAGCGAAGTGTTTTAAGTGAGCGTGAAGGGAAGCGTTGCATCGCTTATAGATAACCCCGCAGGATGAACTCTGAATAGCTGCCTCTTTCCTCTTTTGGTAACAACCACTTAGCAACCGCACACCGCCGCGTTTCCCCCTGGGCCATGCCTCATATCTGGACGAAATTGATGAGTTCTAAAGATGAGATTAAGAGAGAGGATTGGGCGTAAATAGTGGGGCCACAGATCTCTAGTAGGAAGGTTGGGCTGTGGTGGGTGGCGGCACGGTGCTGAGATGAGACGGACGATTCCCACGCTGCATAGCTGCTTCACAGTGCCCCCTTGTCTCCACGCTCTGGGACGCCCTTCAACGCCACAAAAATCACCTCGCGACACCTACCATGTCTGTTTGAAACTCTCTTTTAATATATCTAAGACCCATATGCAGACCTTATGGTACAGTAGGTTGCCGCCGTGTTTGGGGTTGTTGAGGTGTGAATGTGTACCTGATAGCGAGGGGCCAGAATTGTTTCTGGTAATCCCTGGATAAGACAAAAACCAGACGAGTGGCAACATGTGGCCGTGGTGTCAACACGAGGTAGAGGTGGTGGTGACACCTTGTGGGGAAGGTTGCACCAATTGCAGTGTCTCGGAACACAGCCACCTTAAGGTGACATCGGTCAGAGATGGTGGCAGCATCATCTATGGATGACGGGGTTAATTTGGCAACAGCTTCACTTTAGGGTGACATTAAACGCAAGCGTAAATTTGGCTAAATGTGAATTGTTGCTGGTCTAAATCTTTATCGGTATGTATACCCATTACGTTGGTTAGTTTCTCCCCATCCAGCACAACTGTTTCCACCTAACCGACACATAATTATGATCCATGTAAAACATTTCGTATTCACTCATCGCTACCGGTGCCTGCAGTTTTATTTTCCGTTTCTCTGTTTATTACCTGTGTGGTACATCTTCACGAAAACCATTCCTAACTGATATATTGAGTTTTCCACTCCCAAGACTATTTTGTTTTTGTTTTTTTTGACCAGCTCGCGTTACTTCTAGGTGTCCCTCCACTGGGCCAGTCCACCTAAGACAGTTTCTTCCACCACACGATGCTTAATGCTCGTCGTGGACTCGTGTCACAGCCATCATGATACTGCCGTTTTCTGTACTCCTCAGTCCTTATCCTGACCTTGAAAAGTGTCTCCACAGCTGTCACTACCATTCATCCTCGCTAGTGTTGCACACACCTGCACATCACAGTAAACCTCTGACACATCCCTTTACCTTCATGGGCACATCGTGTTTCTCTTCAACATGTCCTCAAACTGGTACCTACGATATATTTTTAACCCCCAGCACATATAACCTCCTTTCTATATCTATTTTACCAGACTTACTTCCATCAATTATTCGTCCATGCCAGAAATTCCCGTCACTGGATTTAGAATTTTTAACCCTCTAATATATTAAGTATACATCTTTGGTCCTGCCACCGTATTCCTTACAGGCCGTACAGTTAACCCCTCACACTCATCCGAATTCCTTGACTGCATCCTCTTCTTACAGTGACTCACCTGCTGGGATATTACAACCCAGTGCCATTATCATCTCGAACTTTATTATCTTTGAATCCATCCTAGTCGCCTCTTTGAATGCATCCTGATCGCCTCTCTGAATACATACTAATCACATCTGAACACATCCTGATCGCCTCTTTAAGTACATCCAGGTCACCAGTCTGTACCTGCATATTTTCTAGCTTCTTTCACTCACAAAGACAATGAACACACGGCAAGTGATCTAACGCATGCATGTCTTTGTTTTTATCCCCGTCGTCATCCACACAAGTGATGTACTGTACTCAAGTCATCCATATGAATGATATTGGTGTAAAACCTTCACCGGTGCTAGTACCTTCACGAAAAACACTTGCACTGCCCATTTTGTGTGACGTAATGCTTGTGATTGTAAGAAAAACGAAAAGTTCACACACACACACACACACACGCACACACACACGCACACACACACACACACACACACACACACAAAACGGAGAGCGTGTATAGTTAAGAAAATAGCCCAAGAAAAACAATGAATATAATCTTAGGTGGGTTTAGTTTATTAGTACAGTCACCCACAAAAGTTCAGTCGCCTCTGTTGCTGAACCACGAACCCCGAGATTTTGACTAGTGAACCACCCGAAGCAGTGGACACCGATGCATCATTCAGTTCATAAATGCTTTGGATTCACGAGTCTGAATCTCGGGGTTCGTGGTTCAGCAGGAGAGGCAACAGGAATTTTGTTCTTAGTCATTATTTCATCCACACTGCCACGGAAACAACCCATCTCATTTATTTCTTATTTTGCCGGTATTATATTTTCATTCATTCACCTGAGTACTATGAATCTTACCTAAATGCTAACACTATCATGGCCTTCAACTCTCCAGCATGAAGTATAGAAAACCTTACAACCTTATCCCCTGGCGGGTCTTAGTACGGGTGAGGGTAAGCTTTGTAACGTCTTATAAAAAAAAACACTATTGATTCATTTATGGGAAGTAATAATCCTGATGCAAACTTTTTTTTTAAGTGAATTTAAATCATCAGCCATACAGACCTATATGGTACACTGTCCTCCCTCTTGTTATACTCTGATAAATTTCCAGTATGTGGTTTAGTGGAGTAGCTAATAAAATGTTTAGTCTGAGAACTAAAACCAGGATTGTCTTGCCGTAGATTGTATCGAGGATTCTAAGACTTACCGGATTCTCAATTGTACCGAAACTTAAAAAAAAATGTTTCTGACTTAATGCATCCATAACCACCTCCTCGCACCTAGGACTGATGTTGAATATATAATAATAATAATAATAATATTAATAATAATATTAATATTAATAATAATAATAATAATAATAATAATAATAATAATAATAATAATAATAATAATAACAATTGGCGATTTATTGATTGAGCATGGCAGCCGGAAGGCTGAAAATATAGTTACATAATTGGGGAATGGGTCACTTTATTGACAAATAATATACATGTAACATAAGTGATACAAATATGATATATAATAACTAGGTGGGGAGAAGGTTATACTACAGGGCATACTATGGGCTGGATGCGGTTGTGGTGTCAACAGCAATTCGCTGATGAGGGATCTCGGGTGGTAGCAGGAGCTGGTGTTGAGGATGGTGCAGAAAGTTCTCGCCCTGTTGTACCCGCTGAGAATAATGCTTCTTATTTTTGGGTTGGGTTTTGAGTCCTTGGTCTTCTTGGTTTTGGGGACTGAAGACACAGGTCACCCACCTCCGGTAAACAGAGTATTAGGTTTTATATCTAGAAGTGTAAGTAACAAGAGTGCAGAGGTCTTATTGCAACTATATCTTGCGCTAGTTAGGCCGCACCTCGATTATGCTGTTTAGTTCTGGTGCCCCTATTATAGAATGGATATCAATTCACTGGAGTCGGAGCAGCGAAGAATGACGAAAATGATTCCGGGACTTAGAAACCTTCCATATCAAGATTGGTTAAAGAAACTAAACTTGCATTCCCTAGAAAGACGAAGAGTGCGGGGAGATATGATAGAAGTATTTAAGTGGGTGAAAGGAATCAATAAAGGGGATATAGATAAAGTTCTTATAATATCCGAGCAGGATAGGACTCGGAGCAACGGATTCAAGTTGGATAAGTTTAGGTTTAGGAGGGAGATAGGAAGAAACTGGTTCACAAATAGGGTGGTAGACGAGTGGAACAAGCTTAGCAACTTTGTAGTAAGTGCTGGAATGCTGGAGAGTTTTAAAAGGAGGCTAGATAGATTCATGGATGATAGAGAGTGGTAGTAACTCTCGACAGGAGCTGCCATGCACAGGCCAACCGGCCTATTGCAGACTCCTTATTTTCTTATGTTCTTATGTTCTTCGGGGTTTTGTTTGGGTAGACCATTTTTGATATGAGTAATAATGACACTCGGCCCATTTACATTAGGTTAAGATACTGTTACCTTTATTTCACGGCATACTTAGATTTGTCCATTATTCGATGTATCCAAATTAACTTCTTGGATACGGAATACCTAAGGTAGCCTACTGTTTCATATTTTTTTGGGATAACAGCATGAGGAATAACAGACACAGCGTTTGTGTGTTCTTTCTATCACCCATTCTGCTTTTCAGTCTCCTTGCCAGCCCTTCCTTTCTGTGTCTTTGTGAACCAGCGTAGGTTACCACGCCCACTGGGGTGCGTCATGGTCCCTGACGTGTGAATCAACCAGTGGGTGGCATACCAAAATAACCGGAGAGAAAGGGTGCGGAGCCAAACGGAAATTAAGACCGCAATTTGCAGAGACTTCTGAAGAATTTCCGGAGTGGCTTCTACCCCACCATTCTGTTTACGCCGCAAGGGAAGTTGTGGTCGTAAGTTTATTTTTTTTGTCAGAAAACTGATGATGCCAAAACCGGACATGTAGAACACTCACACTAAGATTACATCAACATTTATTTACATAATTAAAGTTAATTTACGACTACATAACAATCGTACGAATAAAAACAGGAAAGCATATAAGCATCTCTCTTTGTGTCTAGGCCACATAGATCTAAATCATCGTTGTCTCCCATACTGTGATAAATCTGAATGTGTGAAACAAGAATTTCTTTAACTACCAAACTAAATTAAAACGTTTGGGAACAGCTGCTTAAAGATAAGTTTAATGTGCAGTTGTTTGTAATTCGTCGCATGTGTTATTTTCATTAAAGTATTAAAATTGCTCTGTATGTATTTATTTATGTATAATAACGAACAAACACGTAGAATGGTAGTTAGTGGGACAAATTAGTGTTTCCCTGAAAATGTTCTCATAGTTGCGTCACATCGACTACTGTACAAAACACAGCATCGATTAATTATCATTTACGGACAACTCCATAGCACCCCGAGAATCATGTCACTGAAAATAATTATTAAGGCAAGTAATGTTTCCTTGGGGTTGTTGAGAATAATGTGCACTTTAAAATATTAATCTCATATACTTTGTTTACCCTAATAGGAGTACAAGACGCTATTAAGTCTAGCCAGTAGCCACAGAACCAAATGAGTCGGATGATCTGACCTTCTGCAAGCAAACACACAATAACTGTTGCTTCATCTGAGAAGATAAAGAGGATGGCTAACAAGAATTTATAAAACAAATATCCCAAGTCAATGATGAGTTATTCCAAACATTTATACTCTCATGGCTGGAGTATGACAACACCACTTTTAAAAGGTTTGTAAAATTGTCCAACTTGGAAATATACAAAAGGCTTTTTCTCGGCTTATTTGTAAAACTTCATTTAACGTCTAACCTGGAAATAACCAAATTAGATTAAACTTTAAAACACAAGGTGCTGTGGACTTTATTTTACTGTATATAGTCGATGAAGTAATTGTGAGTGCTATATTGACGTATATTGTAGTCTTCCCATGTGATTACGTTGGTTTATCAGGTACCAAACAGGGAGGTACTACCGCCAGGGGAGATATTGGAAGCATAATGTGTTGTCTAATGGTAGACCCTGCTGCCATATGGCATCACAAAAATTTGTGATTAAGTCCCAGGTTGGTGATCTGACTTTCTGCCTCATTTACACACAGTTGCAGGGTCTCAATTGTTTCTCTTGCTTTGACAACACAACATACACACAGTACTATATATCGTTTCTCACTCTTGATTTTTCTTTCGTTTTTGTATTTATTTGTGGTTATTATTATTAGTTTTATTATTTTACTTGTATTAGTTTGTTATTAATTTTTATTAATTATTTTTATAATAATAATAGTTATTATTATATTTCGCCAGTCCTGATGTAGGTCAGTGACCTGTGCCCGAGTGGGCTAATCCCCGTAAAAAAAAGGGGGCTAGGTTAGGTTAAGTGGCAACATCGCAGGTGACAGCTAGGAAAGTATTCCATGAAAGTTTATGTCTATCATTACTTACATAAATAGGGACGTCTGATTTCGGCTATTACATGTAATGCCTTACAAAGCCATTTTACCCGAGCAAGAGCTACATTGAGTCAGCAGTCACGGGAAGTTAGACACGTCCTGAATGTAACACAATATAAGAAGTGGTTAACGTCACGATATCGGAACGTTATGTTGACATGTTACAATAGTGACTGTTAAACAACGGATTTGTTTTTAATGTGCCAAGGCCTTCATGTTCCGATATTGCAACATTAAGCTCTGCTTATGATATAATAACGATCATAATATATAGAGAAGAGACATCAACAGAACTAATGATTGTGTAAATACGAACAAGTTGGCCACGGGTCCAGCACCTGGTGGTCCATGATAGTTCAGCATTGTGCTGTTAATGAAATTTAGTATGTGTGCTGATGGTAGGCTTGATGAGCGTTGTTCATGACACTACTGGTTGACACGGGTGTTGCTGGGCAAGAAGAACGAGTATTGACTTGTTAATAAGATTGAGATTGCCAATATGATGAGTTATAGGCCACACATATGCTAAACATTGTAATATTAGAGGGTGGTGGGTGATGCACTGTACATTGTATTCTAGGTTATGGGGGCAGAAGGTTAATGGCGTGAATGTTCTAATTAGTAACATTTGTATATGAGAGGGAGGAGCGTGTGAGTCTATCGAGGACTGACCTAAACAGCGCAAGGTGGCCTGTATTGTGTAGGTGTGAGAGCCTGCAGCCTGTGATTGGGTTTTTGGCTGCATCAAGTGTGCGGGTGCAAGATGACCTGCAGTGTGTGTATGTGAGATAGGCTGCAGTGTGTATTAGGGTGTAAGGCTGCGTCAAAAGTGTGGATGTAAGTAAGGTGACCTGCGGTGGTGTGGATATGAAATAGCCAGCAGTGTGTTTGGATGTTCGGCTGCGTCAAGTGTGTGGGTGTAAGGTGACCTACAGTGTGTGGGCGACTGACAAAGAGACAACACATCGCACAATAACAGCGATAAGGAGGAGAGTCACTAATGCATCACATGATATACGTGTACTGGCCCACACTCAGGTCCTTAACCGTGGTTGATGGCCCCGGGGTTTGCTTCTCTTCTTGGCGCGCTGCCCCAAAAGTTAACGATAGTATAAGTTTAGAAAGTGGAAGTTTATTGAAGGATAACTACGAGAAAGAAATAAGATTTTTGTAATTAAAAGATACCGAGTTGTGATTGAATAGTCTTAATGTAATAGCATTAAAATATTCATTGTGGGGAAAACTAACTCCTTTCCTTTTTATCTCGGTGCGGCCCAGCTGGCTGAGTAATTAGTGCGTTGTTACTGTACACCGCGAGAAGGCCTTCGACGGAGTGAACTGGATGAAGTTCTTGCAGATTATGAAGAAAATCAGAGTAACCTGTTGGAACACGACACAGTGGGGCGACGAGTTTCTGAGACTCGAGGCAGGAACGACCTGAAGTGTTGTACGCTCAGCATGTTTAACGACGAAAGTGATTCATATCTCAAGTAACAGAGAAAGAGTTGGAAAAATCTAATTTGTTATGTTGACTGTGGAACACCTGACAAAAACCATAAGGTTCTCCTGTGTGAATTTTCTTGTTTTAGCTGCTGCTGAAGGCTGGGGGGCAGAGTGCATAAGATGACAGATTGTGGATTCAGGAAACAGGAGATGAAACACGTGAGTCAGTAAAGACGGATTACCAAGAGAGGTGAGGCAGCACCTGATCTGTCCTCTACTTGTATGAAGTATTAACTGAAGTAGAAAGTTTATCCTGTACAGTATTACACGAGGACTTTTTTATAAAGTAAGGATGCGGCTTTAATTATGGCAAGTTTAATGTACGTACAGTAAGTTACCTCACAGTGGGGGTTATGGTGACGGAGGGAGGGGGAGGAGGGGACAGGTGAGGGTGTGATAGTGCTCTGTCCTGGTAGGGGTAATGGTCGTTAAGATGAATCTAATTTATGGGATTGTTTGATTTATTTGTTGAAAATTATCAACATCACCACCACCAGCAGTTGAGGTGATGGTGCAGGAGCTGTGGTGGTGGTGGTGGCGGCGACCTCCGGGGCAGGTGAGGCCAGCCGACCTTGGTGGTGGGGAGGGAGGGAGGGAGGGCCGGACGCGCCAGCAACAGGAAGGTGCCCCACTGACGCCTACTCCCTCACCCCTTCCACTTCACCCACCACCCCTCAACTTGCACCCCGTCAATACTGTGGTCACCGCTGTGAAAGGGCTGGATCTCCATAATGTCGCTACATCCTTCATGAAGAGGCTTGAGCAACCTGGAAGGGTGGAGGATGCAAGCAGGTGGGGATTTAGGGGAGTGGGGAAGGGGGGGTTAGTTCCCAGAACACCAGTAAGGTGACTCTAGATATTTACTCACCTGTCTAGGCCATTAATTCTTAAATGCCTTAAGTGAAAAACTTTATAAGACTCGCATATTCTAATGAGCACATTTTCCTTGAAAGCTGACTGCAGACATTGTCCGATAAATGTATGTGTTATGAGTATGGTGAAGGTGCCTGCTCCCCCGCGCGGCGTGGGGTAGTGCCCACGCGCCTCAGGTAAGAGTGGCTACACCCTGCTGGACTCCGGCTTGATATATATGCTCGCTGCCTCCCAGTAATGAGATGTTATTGTGGCCACAGCTCAGCACCGGGCCCCCCACACCTTGAGTGTCCTCGGCTCCGGTAGGGGTAGGCACGTTGGCCTTGCAAATCCCACGATATCTATGACCAAGGAATTCTGTACAAGTTTTTGGTAGCTGGGTTTATACTGGCTTGGAGAGCAGGAGTGTGGTGGTGATGTCTTGCCTAAGTTGTAGCCACGCCTTCATCTTGCTCGGGTAAGTTTGCTTTCTAGGAAAGCGATATTTCATTCGTTTTCAACAAGGGAAATTAGGATCTGAGTAAGATAGAAATAATGCATTTTAAAACAGATATTTTATACTAAACGCGCACATCCACATAACATACTGTGCTAACCTCCACTCGGCACTCAGAAACAGAACATTACTCAGAGGATAATATCTGAAAATAACATGTTTTAGAATAAAAACGATTCAAACCGTTAATCATGGTTCGACAACAACAATCAAGTCATAACATAGAAAGACGATACATCAATCAGTGTTATTAGTTGTCATTATCAGATACACATAGGCTAGTATTATAAACTTGTTTTGCTCTTTAAAGATGTCACGATTATTTAAAGCGTCTTCATCATAATTCTTTCATCGTCGCTTTTTTTCCTTGACTGAAAACTTCATAGAGATATAATGTTATACGTCCTGTGAGTAGTATTTGTGAATTTAGGTGTTTTACGAAACTTGGATCCTTTGTGTGAGGTGATCGTCTGTCAGGGTCTTTGTATTAACTGCGAGAATTCTGATAAGCTGTTCAGAAGGGCTTTCGGGTTGTGGCGGCCGAATGGATACAACACTCCATGCCTTTTGGTGTTATTTTTTTTATATCACAAGCCTTCCGCCTCGTATATTTCGTTTGTTTATCAATAACTCGGTGAAGGTAGATGACAGGTGAAGTGATTTTCAGAACAGAGGCTAAAAACAAAACTTGTATCCTTCCTGCCCGTAGAGTTTCGTTAGGCCTAAGAGACTCTACTTTCACGTAACCTTTGTATGTTAGCCATGTTACATCGTGTCGGTCAGTATCCAACACATCTCAGATCCAACAGAACAACCCCAGCGCCAGTACTGTGTAGGATACCACTAAAAACTATAAACCATTTTTCCTGAACCCTTGTGTACGATCGTCTACCGTTAGCCAAATAAAGTATTAAAAGTGGTGTCCCCGTAGTGAAGTGGTTAATATTTTATTACAATACACTTATGGTAGCTACTGTTTCGTGGGTAGAGATCATGTGTTTGTACAAAATGTTGTATGTTGTAGGAACGGGGCTTAGTATCCATGATAATTGAAACACCTAATATTAAAACAACTTAGTTTATTGATGAAGCGATGGTTGAGTGGTCATTGTAGGGAAACATAGGAAATAATTATATTGTCTATCTAAGGGTCAGTATTTAAGGAGTTAGGTAATCACAGGTAGATGAATCAGTTATATAACTTGAAAGTGAAAGTAGGTCGTATAAGCCTGGTGATCCGTTAGGAGAAGTATGGACACAACTCACTGAATACTAAGCTTTACGATACACTAAGGGGGAAGGCGCTCGAGTATAGCGCCTCCTCCCTTTACTAACTGTTACATTAGTAGGTGTCCATCCACAGCTGCGTGAACTCAGGGTGCCTTGAGCGTGAATCAGCTAACCTTAGGAATAATAATATGTAAACACTGTGTCCCCTTTTATGTAACATACTATAGGCTAAAGTGACAACATGTTAAATTAAACCCACATTAAAAGATGCAAATTTGTAGAAAGAAAGGTGTGGTATAGTGATGTCTAGAAGCACAGTTAAGTTCCCCAGGATATGTGATACTCTTTTATTTACCGAATCCTGAGACGAGAAGTTAGTGGTGCAGATGTCAAGTTAGAGTGGTTGTGGTTGGATTTTCTCACGTGGGTGATTACGTTGTTGATTCCCATGATGTGACGCGCGACAGAGTACCACAAAACACGCCACTATATTTGTTTTAGCCACATGTGTAGGATAACTGTGTGGTGACACTTGAGAGGAATAGGATTGTTTGTAGTGACGTCTGATGTGATGACGCCTTTGTGTTTAGTGAGGCTCAATAGAGTAATAGGGTGCTGGAGGACCAACAGATCTCCCAGGGGAGATGTGAGAAGTGTGTGTGTGTGTGTGTGTGTGTGTGGCGTGGAGTAGAGGTAGCGAGTGGAGGCTGGGTCCTATCTGACCGTGATAAGGGACCACCGGCACACAGGGATTCTGCCTTACTACCGCTGTACCGTGTCTTCTGTTTTATGCAGAGAAGCTTTTTTTTCCACCTTGACACATTGATCATGTATGTTTTGGGATAGCGGATTGAAGAGTTTTATGTTCGATTACCTGACGTAGGACATTTCTTCAGGTATATACATATTTTAGATAAGTACTCGTATTTTATTTGTTATTTATATGTGATTTTGTGTTTGTTTCAGAGTACGAGATGGCGCGGCGGTTCGACGCCGAAGACTCAGAGGGCTCCAACGACGCCATGTCACCCTCCAAGGCCAAGGGTGAGTTTTTATGTTGTTGTTCACAAGGCCTACTTCCATTACCGATCTGTAAGGGATGACCCAGGGCGTCTAGTGAACGACCTGCTACCTCAGAGCTAGTTTAAGGCGCTCTGAAGATAACTGAGGTCACCCCATTCAGAGTTTATTTGGGGAAACACAACACAAGACTGTACAGTGTTTAGCGTGTAATGTGGGAGAAATAATCTTATCCTCTCCTCTCACCACCTGTCTTCCTGTCCTTCTCTTGCCTCTACCGGGTAAAATTATTGGAGCAGTGGCCTGACATGGTTGTGTCGACTCCTTGAGATGTGTATTTTATTATTTTTTTTATTTACTTAATGTACATAATGGTGTTGGGACAAGTTCAGCAGCACGTAGTAGATGAGGCAGGTGGAGGAGGGGCAGGAGAGGGGGTAACAATTGGCTC
Organism: Homarus americanus; assembly: GCF_018991925.1. Classification (NCBI taxonomy): domain Eukaryota; kingdom Metazoa; phylum Arthropoda; class Malacostraca; order Decapoda; family Nephropidae; genus Homarus; species Homarus americanus. The sequence continues at coordinate 198,145 of NW_024738685.1, read as the reverse complement.
TTCCCGGCACTGGTCTCACGCCGGGAAGTGCCACTGGACATAATGAGGTCCTACCCTTACCCCCATCCGCCGGACGGCCGCTTCCTCGATCCATGAGTTGCTTTCCGGCCGCGCTATACCTGCTGTGCACCCCCCCCTCCCCCCTTGCCCATGTTATGTAATGTCCCCCTGCCTATTTTGTATGATGACCTCCTGCCCATGTTCTGTTGTGGACTTCTACCCATGTTGTGGCCTCCTGCCCATGTTGTGATATGTCCCACCGCCTGCCCACGTTATCTCCTCCCCACTGTCATACTGCTTCATCTCTCCCTTCTCCCGACACCCCCCCTACCTACCCTGTCCTCACATCAACCCCCCATCTACCCCCTACCCCCATACCCCACCCCCCTACCCCCCCACATACCCCCCTCCTCCTGTGTGGTCCACCTGGCGTCTGAATTAGTTGTCGGACAACATTCAGTAAGGGCATATAACCAACCGTCAATGAGAAAATTGTTCGCCAACCAAGTTTGTTGAGTCAAGTAACACCAACACTTTATAGTAATGGTAACCCTTCACGCGTCTTTTGTTTGAGTGTTGACAGCGCATCCCTGATTTTTATTACGGCTTGAGTGTTGACGGGGATGTGTTATTATGGTTTGGTTGTTGACGGGGTGTGTTAAGGCTTAGGTGTTGACGGGGTTGTGCTCTGCAGCGCTTGTCAGTCGTGGTGGGTATGGGTGAATGTCCTGAGATGTTTATAAAGCAAGAGGGGAGTGATAATCATGTACCAAGGCGAACAACACTCTCCTAATCTGTCCTTCACTCTACTTCCCTTCCCGTCTCTGTCCTCTCCTTTCCTTGTAGTTTTTCTCCTTTCTTTCCTCTTGTCCTTTTTTAATCATCTTTGTGTACTGCCTCCCTTTTTCTTGTCAGGCTCCTTAGATAGTAAATAGAGGTTTCAAAACATTGCGACAGGTGTGATGAGCGTGACCTTTGATCCTGTGACACACGACAGGTATGGACCATGACCTTGTGACCCGACAGGTATGGACCATGACCCTGTGACCCGACAGGTATGGACCATGACCTTGTGACACACGACAGGTATGGACCATGACACTCTGACCCGACAGGTATGGACTATGACCCTGTGACCCGACAGGTATGGACCATGACCCTGTGACACACGACAGGTATGGACCATGACCTTGTGACCCGACAGGGTCATACAACGTCTCTGGAGATATAATTGATTAGAAGTTTCTTGCGCATGCACACGCGGCAGTAGCTAATGTAATTTCATGATAGTCAGGACAGGAAGTGTTCTGCTGTCGACTAACGTAACTTATTATTGTTTTAATGCAATATTAACTGTCAGGAACTGTGTAGAACCAAGTGGGAATCAATACGTTTGGGTAAAGCTTTGTAGGGCTGAATGGGATGTTTTGTGTGTAAGATTAGTGTTTGTAGGCAGGATTCGTGCAGAACAGAGGTCAGTACTAATGCTGTTGTATCCTCCCACCACCAGGTGTCGTTCGCCCTATTTATTGGTGCATTTCTGCAGTTTTCGCAGTCATCTGCTTGCAGTTTGTGAACAGCAATTTGATTATCTAAGGTCAAATGGACACCAGTCCTACTAGGCCCCAACTTAACCTAAGGTTATAGCTTTGCAAGTCCCAGTAGTTAGGTTAGGTTGTCTTCCAGAACTTAAGTTCGTTTCGCTAGTCACCCATTTCAGTTTGATCCGCCAAACATTGTGCGTTAATTTATAAGAATACTGACATTCTCTGTAAAGATGCATAATTATATCAGCCTGGATTTGGGAGTGAACCTCCTGCAGTGTAGTGGCGGGAGGCTGGCAGTGTGTGTTACCGTCTACCCTTCTATACTCGGGTAATGTCTGTGTTACCAAGCTCATAATAATTTGTTCATCCTTCTTACGTCTTACAAAAGGAAGTGAGTAATATTGATGATATATAATGATAATAATAAATGTAGTAGACAGTAATAATAATAGTGACAATAAATATTTATGTCTTTGCACCTCCAGGGTCCATAAGACTTCATTTTGTGTCACCAAATAATTGTATGAGGTGTGAATGATATGTGTACACGTTAGAGACGAAGAATGCATTTTTTTAGCGTACAAGTTAAGAGATGATAGGTACCCTTCACTAGTGCGTTTACAGGGACTCGACAGGTTTTGTGCAGTGTGCAGAGCTGTGTTTGTTTACATTCGACAGAAGGAAACTCGCAGTAGTAAACATACGATGGAATCAAATTAAAACATTAAAACAATATCTCAATGTAATGATTTGTGGAATGTTTATATGACGAGCCCATGTAAACGCACTAGTGAAGGGGACTACATGTGCAGTGTACATGCTATGAATAATGTGCCTGTACTCAAGTTTCTGAATTCTGTTATGATCATGAATGAGTGTGTGAGTGTATGAGTGTATGTGTACAAGGTGTATGAGTGTGTGTATAAGGTGTATGAGTGTGTGTATAAGGTGTAGGTCGGGGAGTTCCCTTGGCTGGGTGGATGAGGGTGTACGTGTCCTTGACGGTGGCGTGAGTGGGCCGCCCTAACACAGGGTCCCGCTTCTTCTGCCTCCGTCACGCCCTCGCTCCCTTAAACGATGTCTCCCTTAAATTATTGCACCTCCTCCCCATAACACCCACAACCTCTTGAAAGTACAAGTGCCGTTCTCCTCTCCATTACCACCATCATCCCTATCTCCAGCACCACCACCATCCCCACCAACATCACCTTTATCTCCACCAATCACCATTACCAACCACCACTACCGCCATCTCTCAACCAACTAGCCACTATCCCCACCACCATCACCCCCCAACCAACCACTATCCCCACCATTCACCACAATCAGTATGCCAATATTTCTTACACGTGAGAGAAAAAGAAGTTTTAAAATATAGTTACACCTTTTGCAGTCCGTCTAAAAAAAATCATAAAATATTTGAGTCTCCCCCCAACCCAAATACAGAAGAACAAAAATCAAGGCACAGTTGCTTTGATATCCTCCCCTCTCACCCGCCCAGCAGATTTTACGGGTGACCCAACTGACCCATACATGGTCAGTACGTTCTCCCCACCCCCTCCCCTTCTTCTCCTCTTCCTTCTACCTTCCCCCACATCAGCACCAACACAACAGTATCATGAAACAAGAACCACTTAAAAGAATGAATATCTACACTAACACCAGGCTCCAGGAAATAAAGAACCAGACTTAGGAACACACTCTATGTTAACAGTTTCAGTCTTTTTTTTTTCTCGGGTGACGTTGCGCGCCTTTTCCCACACGGTCAAAATAATAATCGCTGATGATCGTTACCTTGTATAGGCTAGGATCTTGCTGTCAGACTTTTCTTTCTTTTTTTCTGTTAGTTGATTCAGTTAACTTGATTACTGTGGTACAATTACCTGTCCGAGAAATTTTGAGATTTTAGCCAAACTGAGAAAAAGACTCGCCGACACATGGTTGACCAAGGAGTTCAAGCGTGGGCGCGAGAGCCTTGATGGACACCAGGTTAGGACGACCTTCGGATATTACCGACGAGGAAACGCTAGTCCAAGCCAACAACTTCATTATGGCAGACAGGCTAACCAGAGTTGATGAAATAAGCACCGACGTTGATATTTCAAGTGTTGTGGTCATCATCCATGAAATGGTCGAAGCCTATCCAACCAACCTTCTTTCCTGTCCAGTGACGATAGATGAGACCTGGACTCACTATAGCCTCTATAGTGAATTCAGGTCTCATCTATACGCTCCTGTCATGTGTCGGTGAGTCTTTTGCTGTGGAAGCTTCATGTGTTGGGAATTTGTGACATTTCTCAGCTTGGCCAAAATCTCAAAATTTCTCGGACAGGAAATTGTATCACATTAACCAAGTTAACAGAATCAACATACCCCCAAAAAATCTTTCAATGTTAAAAGAATTATGTGTGGGATTACGAATTATGGAATGGCAGGCAAAGGGAGATTAGTGTATATGGCCAACAGACTTCATAAGGTGAAAAACTTTTTATCAAACTTAAAGCAATGATTGATTTCTAAAATTCTTTAAACTTTAAACTCCCACAATTCCAAGGATTGGTTGTGTTACTTCACTTCTTAACCTACTTGGTTATCAGTGAATAGTAGCGAGTAGATGGGTGTATGCAAGCCAAGGGTGCAGTGTGACTCCGTGGCGTGAACTGGCCGGGAATGCAGGAGAGTCTGGGGTGGAAGAAGGATCCAAGGCACCTGATAAGGGGTAACGCAGGGCCGGCACGGGAAGGTCCTCCCTGCGGCTCGGGAGAATTTTCTCTGCGAGTCAGTCTGTCAGGAAAGGCGATCATAGAGCTGTGTTCCTCGAGTCCGTAAAACATTTTCGTAATGCTTTTAAAAGTTTCAGTAAAGGTTGGAAGCCGCACGGAGGAATTACAAATATTAAGAGTAGATTTAATTTAAGCCAGTGGCACTTGCATGAGCGGAAAGACAGGCAGGAGCGCGAGTGAGCTTGGCATCTTCCATGCGACGTGATCTTCATTATTTATGTAAATCCTTGAGCACCGCCGCACCTGTAGCAGTGTACGAGACTGGCCAAAGTACTTAGCACTGACACAAACCCACACTGCATTATTTACGTCTCTACTCTCGCGCATTTGACTGGCCGATAATTAATTTTTAAATTTGAAACCCATTTGATTATCCTGTCGTTATGTTGCACTTCCGTCTTAATCTCAGTTTCGCTAAGTTAACGCAGATAAGCTGACAGTCGCCAATTTGTTACTGTAACCATTTCAGGATTGATAAATCAATGGTCTTTAACAAATCTTTATTCACAAAAGAGTACAACGTGTAAGGAAATTTTAACTTTATGTTTATATAACTATTTAAATATTTTGATTTGTCTTCATAAGTATGCTAGACTGGTAAGTTGTGGCTCACGCGCGCCATCTGAGAGAGCGCACCGGAACTCTGCCTTACACGGCGCGTCAAATACCCAGGGACACGCATGCGTGAAGTTAGTAACTGTGAGGGTTGAGGCGACCCAGGACGCTGCTCGGCTGTCGGACAGGCTTCATCCATGTGACTTTTATGGAGAGGGAGCAAGTGAAATGGGAAATTGATAATGATATTGAAAAAAAAAGTGAAATGGGTTAAAATGCAGAGAAAGAAACGCTTTTTTAATCCAGGGAATTCCAATGTTTAATTACAATTGACTCAGTAACAAGAAGACATGATGGGTTTTCCAGGTACGTTTTCAATATACCACTTATATGGCAAGTGCTGGGATGATTATTTTTTGATGCAAGAGTCATTCCCATTTAGTCTCTACTTGCTTTGTAACCGCCATCCACTCCATGGTCGGTCAGGTAATAGAGCGATCGCCGTGGTTGCCAACCCTCATGAGGACGGTCTCTGTGCGTAATTAAAAGTTTTTATGCCGCGTGTTTATAGATAGGCTATGTGCTTGCAGAAAGACGGTTCCACACTGACGAGTGTTATCTGTCCCGTCAAAGGAATGTGTCATTTTCATGCGTTTTCTCATGTCGCCTCTCGTCTAGAAGTAAAATACAGCAGTCCCAGTCCTGAGTGTGTATACATGCGCGCTAGCTGTGTCCAATCATGTGAATAACACATGATGTGAAGATGTAACCTAAAGAACCCATGTTAAAAGATGGCAGTACGTACTGCTGCTTTATATAATTTATCACTCATAAAATGAACCAAATTAACCTACCTAAACTTGAGTTTCACCTCAGCATTATTATAAAAGATAATGATTAAGGTTAGGTACTGTACAGTAGATTAGTTTGGTTCATGTCCTGAGCAGTTTTGATTCTTGCCCCAGGTATCCATAGGAACTCGGGGATCCTTATGGTCAAGCTGTTAACGCAATACCTTTGTCCACCTGACCTGACATAATCCTAATTTGGGTTGGTGTTGCCATTGTATACGAAGAAAATTTTTTTTATACTGTAATAGCTTTTGAACAACGTTTTTCTTATTAACATCACCAGTTGTATGGATTTCTTTCGTTAAGATTCATTGTTACATTAAGCTCTGCCATATTATTAAACCCTCCGAAGAGGAAAGGGATCACGTAAAGATTAGAAACCCCCAGTTCATCCCGCCAAATGGTTAAACACCCCAACTTTACCTGGAGGGATTAGGATATAAGTTAGGTTATGGTGTGCTAGGTTAGCGTTAAGGTATTCTAGTCACCAGGTAAAATAAGCTAATCTAAAGCCACCCCTATTTATAAACGTCATATTAATGCACTCATGAACATGTGCATGACTTGTCGGTGTTTTCATACGTGCTCATAGCAGCCCCAAGTGACTCACAGGTGCTCATAGTGACCCCAAGTGACTTACAGGTGCTTATAATGAACCCCAAGTGACTCATAGGTGCTCACAGTGACCCCCAAGTGACTCACAGGTGCTCCAAAGTGTTCATTGTGATGCCAAGCAACTCACAGGGGCTTATAACGACCTAAAGTGAATCATAGTTGTTTATAATTACTCCAAGTGACTCATAAGGGCTGATAATGACGCCATGTTTCTCACAAGTGATCATAATAACCTTAGGTGACTCGGTGGCTCGACTTAACAAAGGTTGGGCGGCCAGTTAAAGTGATTTAGCTTTTTTTGCGATGATGCCTTATATATTGGTGTTGATACTGAACCTTTGATCTTTGTTAGTTCATTGACTTATTTATATTGTTTATATTATTATTACCGTCCTTCATGAAAAGTACAAACATTATAGATTTTAACTGGGTTATGCAGCACGTAAATAGTGGAATCAGAGATGCAACAAGATGAGAAAGTAGAAGAGATAAGAACATAAGAAAATAAGGAGTCCACAATAGGCCGGTTGGCCTGTGCATGGCAGCTCCTGTCGAGAGTTACTACCACTCTATCATCCATGAATCTATCTAGCCTCCTTTTGAAACTTTCCAGAGTTCCAGCACTTACTACAAAGTTTCTAAGCTTGTTCCACTCGTCCACCACCCTATTTGTGAACCAGTTCCTTCCTATCTCCCTCCTAAACCTAAACTTATCCAACTTGAATCCGTTGCTCCGAGTCCTATCCTGCTCGGATATTATAAGAACTTTATCTATATCCCGTTTATTGATTCCTTTCACCCACTTAAATACTTCTATCATATCTCCCCTTGCTCTTCGTCTTTCTAGGGAATGCAAGTTAAGTTTCTTTAACCTATCCTGATATGGAAGGTTTTAAGTCGGAATCATTTTTTGTCATTCTTCGCTGCTTCGACTCTAGTGAATTTATATCCATTCTATAATGGGGCACCAGAACTGAACCGCATAATCGAGGTGCGGCCTGACTAGCCTGAATATAGTTGCAATAAGACCTCTGCACTCTTGTTGCCCCACACTTCTGGGCAGGACGTTTGACGCGGATGGTGGGGTTAGGTTTTGTATCGTACCCCTAGGTCTCTTTCACAAGTCGACTTCTCTATAGGTTGTTGTTAAGGCTGTATACATTATAAGTATTTGTTCTTCCAATATTAAGTACGCTGCACTTGCTGGTGTTGAATTTCATTTGCCATTTTTCAGACCATCCCTGCAGTTTATTTAGTTCCTCCTGTAATGCATTTGCATCCTGCCCTGAATTAATTTGCCGCCCTATTTTGGTGTCATCCGCAAACTTGCTAATGTCACTGCTGATCCCAGTCTTTATATTACATACAGTACGTTAGAGATGTTAAGGCATAATATTTGTACCGGACAGCGGCATCCGGCCGTGGTGAAGCAACACAGCCAGAACACAGGACGTGGCTGCTGCCTTCTCCCCTCACACTAGCTGCCCCAACAACAGTGGCGGGAACACTCCGCCAGGGTATCATGAACGATATAAATAATTATGATAATGGTACCGAGCTGTCAAAGACTGCCACTGTCACCCGCAGCAATAAGAAGAGGAAACATATCGACAATTCAGGAACTAAAAGAAAAAAAAAAATATTTTAGCCATATTCCCGAGTCAGTTTATGGACATTTATGCATGGGTGGACTGAGGGGTCCTATTGGTAGCGAGGAACAATTGTCAGATGAATGTAATGTGCAAAAATTTTTACGAGTAAATAATGGTATTTTCTAGTTTATGTGTTGGCTGGCAGGGTCATTGTATCCATGTAATAAACAAGTTCTGCGCCTGTTCTATCGGTTAACATTTACTAGCGATACTGATTTCCTTCGAATGTATCTCAATATTGGGTACTGTTTTGTGGGGCAGCTCACAGCCTGTATCCGTGACTACAGTATCAACTATTTTACATCCTCATCACAAAGACTCATAGAGCTTTTATTATCCCCTGTGTGATAACTAAAGCTCATGAAATGAACAATTAGTGTGTATTTATCAGTGCCATTAAACAATAGAGACGCTATTTATTTATTCTTTGTCACCTGTATCGTAATAGAGAACAACAACAAAACGAAAATGACCCATTCTTCACGTTCAAGGCTCACACGACACTCAAAGAATACGAAAGATGCGCAAGTTTTTCTTTTATCGAGAAAATGTGTGTACCACATCCATCACCAATGTGTCGTTACTGTACTCAAAAAAATATAATCGATTTTAAAACATACTACAAGGCGTCATTAAGTCTATAATGTGGTAGTGTGCTATTCTTGCTTTCATAAATACTTTCGTTTCTGATCATTTTAAGGCAGTGAAGCGTTAATCTTGAAATAAGTGCATGGCACCACTGCTTATCGGTTAGTATGTACCGGATTAAGCTTAATTTATCGTATCGTATGTAGGCACAGGACTAGGTTCTAACACCTAGAAATTATGTACAGTAGCGAACTCGTAACAATGGTTTTAAATTAGAAAAATTTAGATTTAGGCGTGAAATAGGTAAACACTGGTTTGGAAACAGAGTAGTGGATGAATGGAACAAGTTACCAAATATCATCATTAACTCGAATACGCTGAATAGCTTCAAACATAGGTTGCATGCTTAAATGAGCAATAGGGGTTGGGTGTAAACGGGACTGCCCAGTATGGGCCAATAGGCCCGCTGCAGTTTCCTCCATTCTTATGTCCTTATTCCCTCATCAGTCATCCGGTTTCTAATCAGAGCCGGATTAAACATTTTTCGATTTTGGAGCTAAAACCTCGGTGAGTGAAGACATCTATAGTATCTCTGCTCCCGAGGTACCACGCGGACATGACGTTGCATTGGGATAAAGTAAAGGTGGTTCGGCTGCACCCGGTCGAGCGCACCTCCCCCAAGAAACTCAACCTCTTTGTCCTGGGGAAGTTTTCGACTCCTCGGGGATCAAGGGGGTTACGAAGGTCGTCCGCAGGAGACCTCCGATTGGGGACAGGCCATGCAAGTGTCGGACGTCAAAGTCATCAACGACCTCCCAATCGAGGTAGAAATTGACGAAGACGACAATTTGGTGATGGGAGTGATCTCCCATGCCGAAATTGAACACCTGTACTAAGACGAGTTGGCCCAACTGATCAGTGTCCAGCTAACTACACGTCATAAGGCTGATTACCCGAAGACATTACCACAAGCACTACTGGGATGGGAGACCATCTCAGTTAAGACCTAAGTATCAAGACCCACACGATGTTACAAGTGTCAATGCTACGGACATCCTGCTGAGATGTGGCCGGCTCGGGAGGTCTGTACCACGTGTGGGACCACCTAGCACACCACGTGCTCGGCGACCGACAATAAATGTGCTGCTTGTGGCGGCTCTCATTCTTCCGACCTGGAGTGTCCCCAAGTGGTGGAGGGAGGAGTGCATGGTAGCTAAGCTGCGAAATAAGAAACAACTGAGCTACAAGGAGGGTCTCCTTGTAGTGAAGAAGGAAGAACAAGCACCAGATATACAATATTGGCAGTAAGGAATTCAGAGTTTTTCGACTTCTACGAGTCATTACCAGACCTAGAAGATCAGAAAAACTAAAGAACAAAAGGAGAGGCCCTAAGAACAAGACTACGGCCGTAGGAACCATCGATGCTGACGACCAGTAAAGCAACAAACAACAGGCCCTGGACTGGGAATTTCAATGGTCACCCATGTTTAAATGTTTCCAAACCCCATGTCATGAATAATATCAGCAATGTAATAAAATTTCAAGGAACAAACTTATCTGAAAGTCCTTCATCTCTTCCCAAGCATCCTCGACTAGCGAAAAAGATTTTATTTTATTTTATATTTTTTAATGCAGGTACTGTTTAGCTGTAGACCGGTAATAGTTGCTCTAGGGCCGATACTGAAGTTATGATCAGGGCTCTCAAGACATCCTCTCTGAAAAATCACTAGTGTTTGTTTTGGAAATTGTCAATTTTTACCAGAATTTATTTCTGTAATTTTCCCAAAACAATAAAATACATTATTTGTACTATTCGGTTACTGTGAGCCTTTGGTCCCGTGGGTACCAACCCAGTTGCCTTTGCGTTAATCAGCAATACTGTATGTCTAATATTATCTATCATATGTTTCACTTAGTAAGATTAGTATCTCTCGTTTAGTTGTGTTGCAGTGGTTCTTGTTATACAGTATTATAATGATTGGTGTTTGCACGTTGAATTGTTAGCCTATTCAGCATGATACTGTGCAAGGGTTAGTAAGTTTAGTTCAAGGGCGTGTCCTACCCTGATTAACGAAGCTCAAATGTCTGAGGCGTCACCAACTTCACTCCTTAAGATGGAGCATATTTTAACATTAACAACGGTGTAAAGTGACCTACATAAGGCTATCAAAATCTTCGTGAAACATAACTAAATCTCACCTTGGTAATGAAAGATCGCTTGGTTACGGTACTTAACCCCGGACAGAGAGAGAGGGTGAGTGTGTAACGGTGGTGGTGCATCTTAAGGGTGTGAGGCTGCCTCTACCTCGTATGCTCTATAGTGAATACAGAGCCGGAAACCTCTTGTTCGCCCTTCTGGCAACCACGCCACTCCTGTCAGCCGTCATCCACACTTCACCTGTCAGCCGTCCTTCACACTACACCTGTCAACCGTCCTTCACACTACACTTGTCAGTCGTCCTTCACACTACACCTGTCAGTTGTCCTTCACACTACACCTGTCAGTCGTCCTCCACACTACACCTGTCAACCGTCCTCCACGCTACACCTGTCAGTCGTCCTTCACACTACACCTGTCAGTCGTCCTTCACACTACACCTGTCAGTCGTCCTTCACACCTCACCTGTCAGTCGTCCTTCACACTACACCTGTCAGTCGTCCTACACTTCACCTGTCAGTCGTCCTTCACTACACCTGTCAGTCGTCCTCCACACTTCACCTGTCAGCCGTCCTCCACACTACACCTGTCAGCCGTCCTTCACACTACACCTGTCAACCGTCCTTCACCACCACACTTGTCAGTCGTCCTTCACACTACACCTGTCAGTTGTCCACCACACTACACCTGTCAACCGTCCTCCACACTTCACCTGTCAGCCGTCCTCCACTACACCTGTCAACCGTCCTTCACACTACACCTGTCAACCGTCCTCCACACTACACCTGTCAGTCGTCCTCCACACTTCACCTGTCAGCCGTCCTCCACACTTCACCTGTCAGCCGTCCTCCACACTACACCTGTCAGCCGTCCTTCACACTACACTTGTCAGTTGTCCTTCACACTACACCTGTCAGTCGTCCTCCACTACACCTGTCAGCGTCCTTCACACTACACCTGTCAACCGTCCTTCACACTACTTGTCATTCGTCCTTCACACTACACACCTGTCAGTTGTCCTTCACACTACACCTGTCAGTCGTCCTTACACACTACACCTGTCAGTCGTCCTTCACACTATACCTGTCAGCCGTCCTTCACACTACACCTGTCAGTCGTCCTTCACACTACACCTGTCAGTCGTCCTTCACACTATACCTTTCAGCCGTCCTTCACACTACACCTGTCAGTCGTCCTTCACACTACACCTGTCAGTCGTCCTTCACACTACACCTGTCAGTCGTCCTTCACACTACACCTGTCAGCCGTCCTTCACACTACACCTGTCAGTCGTCCTTCACACTACACCTGTCAGTCGTCCTTCACACTTCACTGTCAGTCGTCCTTCACACTACACCTGTCAGTCGTCCTTCACTACACCTGTCAGTCGTCCTTCACACTACACCTGTCAGTCGTCCTTCACACTACACCTGTCAGTCCTTCACACTACACCTGTCGTCCTTCACACTACACCTGTCAGCCGTCCTTCACACTACACCCTGCCGTCCTTCACACTACACCTGTCAGTCGTCCTTCACACTATACCTGTCAGTCGTCCTTCACACTATACCTGTCAGCCGTCCTTCACACACCTGTCAGTCGTCCTTCACACTATACCTGTCAGTCGTCCTTCACTATCATCAGCCGTCCTTCACACTACACCTGTCAGTCGTCCTTCACACTATACCTGTCAGCCGTCCTTCACACTACACCTGTCAGTCGTCCTTCACACTACACCTGTCAGTCGTCCTTCACACTATACCTGTCAGCCGTCCTTCACACTACACCTGTCAGTCGTCCTTCACACTATACCTGTCAGTCGTCCTTTACACTATACCTGTCAGTCGTCCTTTACACTACACCTGTCAGTCGTCCTCCACACTACACCTGTCAGCCGTCCTTCACACTACACCTGTCAGTCGTCCTTCACACTACACCTGTCAGCCGTCCTTCACACTACACCTGTCAGTCGTCCTTCACACTACACCTGTCAGCCGTCCTTCACACTACACCTGTCAGCCGTCCTTCACACTACACCTGTCAGTCGTCCTTTACACTACACATGTCAGTCGTCCTTCACACTATACCTGTCAGTCGTCCCTCACACTATACCTGTCAGTCGTCCTTCACACTATACCTGTCAGCCGTCCTTCACACTACAAAATATAAAAATTACACAAAGCGGCTGCGCGTATTTTGTTTTTATGTAACTAATTTTTCATTGGGGTGGGGTTGAATGAGTCTGTCCAGTGCTTGTCCAGTTGTACATCAAGTAATGACCCAAGTTGAGCAGGGTGTGGAACGATGTCCTATCCTTGTAATGCAAGAACGTCACCTACATCAGGAACGCATTTAATACTGTACCAGCATATCGTAGTGTCACTTGACAAACGCATTTTCATTCGGGTTACAATATAAGCTCCCTCAATCTGAAATATTTGTCCCTAGCTTTCGGTAAGATCATTTTGACGTCTCGGCACTATAGGTCAGTAGGAGCATATGAATCATTGATAGATTTGATTGGCATGTGTGGATATGCACGCTTATGCTATGTGCAGCCGGTTCTGCTCGTGGATTTTATACAGAATGAGTATGAAATGATTACGGTGTACAGTATATAAATAAAAAACGTATTTGTATAGTTACTTTGAGGTTTGGGAGTGTAGGGGTAACAGTGATGCACCAAGCAGTACTGTATACAGTATAGTGTGATGTCATGAATACTATTCACTAAATGTTCTCCGTTTCTTTACTCTCCACGTCCTATTCTTTAGTTTCGTGATAATGTGGCAGGGAAGGTCGAACGTAGAATATATCGCATTAAAAGTGGAGTGGTAATGTGGCTTTAGAAGGGCGAAGGTTTGGCTGTTGGGGGAGGCAGGAGGCCACGTTTAAAAAAGTAGTAGTAAAATGTTGTAATACCAATAGTAATAAAAGTCAATATGAAAGAATCTCGCCACTATAACTCGCCAGTAGGTACAGTACGTACCACAATAACATTTCATCAGTCGCCTAACCAGTTGGCGGTACATGACGTGACACAAGTCTTATCAATGCCGGTTTTCGTGAGGCAAGTTTACATTCTGAGCATATGTTGTCTATCATGGACTCTATTTTTAGTGTTTTAATGACGGAAGAACATACCTTTGAAACATCGCATGATAAACACTGCCGTTTTCGGTAGCTAAATATGCAATAGGTTACAGAAGTGATGTAACAAAACCTTAGTCAAGCAGTACTCCGTCATGACGTTCTACTAATAATGATAGCGGTATCTAACTTCACACCGGTTATTTCGTGCTTTATTTTCTGTCATGATTGACAGTGCCAGTTACTAGGTGCGAGTGACTGTCCATCACCCAGGGTGACTACGTGTTAATAGGCTACCGCTTGGTTGTTTTGTTTGAGAGCCGACACCAGGCGCCAACACACTTACATCATCATGCTAGACACACACTATTAGCAACTATTCGTATTTGTAAAGGGACAAGGTGTTTGTTTGTTCATCGGTTAGCTTTAGCGCTACCTCATGGACAAGGTGTTTGTTTGTTCATCGGTTAGCTTTAGCGCTACCCTTTTAAATGACTCATAAACTATCCCGATACGAATGATGTGACGTTTCGCCTCAAAGCTGGCTCCCTGTTGTGCAAAGACAACAAATATGGCTTAGCGAGCGGCGGCTTATGATTGACTGATTTGAATGACCTAATGTACACTGGAGGACAGGGGTCCGCAACCCTCTTTTTTCCATAGTACTGTAGTTATATGTGCGCCGGGCGGAACGACCTCCAAAATTCGGACCATGCGGCTGGTAAGATTGTTATAATTACGTGTTTTATAGGTGAACAATAAAAAGAAGTGGATGGAGGAAATACTCGAGGAAAGAACTTTCATCGTTCTTTAAATGTTCGAATCAACGTACTGCTGCGAGCAGACATTCACGGTGCTGACTTTTATTTAACAAGTGCCATTCAAAATTACCAACACTCGCACTCAGAACTTGTGAAGGCTATTGCTATGAAATTTGAACTAAATTTTGCTGAATTTTCAAATCAGCCAGGCACAAAACTCACATTAGATTTGATATGGTTCTGTGCATTTGTATTTGGAATGTGAGCCTTTATAGTGTTTTGCAAAAAGCCAAATTTGTGCTTCCTTAATAACACCCGAAAGGCAGTTTTTTATTTATAACAATATCACATGAGGCTATTTTGTTTCTTTACTGTACATAATATCGTAATATTTAGTAAATTGTTTTCCCCTCCATTTCTGTATTTCTAATGTGAATAATTTATTTAGCATTGCCAGGAAACTACTTGTACAGGTGAAAGGGTTCTGTTTCCCGGTTTAACAAAACAATATTAGGCTAGAGCCGCTAATTCCATTTTTGCATTATAACTATTCAGTGCAGTATAAATTTATTTAAACTTCGATTTAGCCAGCATTTCAGTATTGTTTATCAGAATTCTTAAAGTAAAATGTAGTCCTGCATTTCTGATTGCTCATACAATCCTGTGGAGTGTATTGTTGACTTGTGTTGCCTGAATACAGCTGCGGCCGATCACTGATCACTTGCCAGTTGAGTGGCCGACTATAAAAAAAATAGTATATTAAGGTTGAGGACTTCTGCTGCGGCCACACAGCCGCACGATACTTACACACTAGTGACCTCTGGCAATGAGGAACTCATTATTTAAAATTATGATATGTTTTAAAAGAATAAAATTATTCATTAAATATCACATACGGTTAGGTACCACGTATTGCATTAGGATTAGGGTAATAAATTGCATTTCAGTTAGCGAGACTTTTTGACTTGTGCACGAGCAAGTTGAGTTTTTATAGAGATATTGTGTACAATACTGCACTGTTATATCATGGAAGATTGTAGAATGTATAATATTAAATAATAAGTTAGATTTCTTAAGTTTGTTTGTAGATGCCAAAACATATTTTTATTTCAGAAACTACTTTAATCAGTCGGTCAGAGTCGACGTTGTTCTGTCCATATAAACTGCATGATGACAACAAAACCAGAACACGTACAGTACACCAAACCACAAAACACGGCTATCCAGTTTCTATGATTATAGTATCCAAATACTAGTACTTGACAAATTTACATACATACATATATGCAAAAGTATCTTGCATATTAACCTTATGTGTAAATTATGGTTAGATTTATTTTTTGTGTGTAAATAATAGTCCAACATCCTACCAAAGAAGGTTGGGTAACACTGCTGATTACGATGATTATCACTTGTCATGTCACTCTGCACTATTGCAGGAAACGTATTATTTGATGAAGGAAAGGAGTCAGTTTCAGAGCGATCAATTTGTAAATGTAGCTTTTGTTCAATAAAAAAAAGAAGCTGAACCAAACCTTAAATTGTCAGGTGACTCCAGTTATTCTGGATCAGATCAATACTTCATATAATTTTCAGATGAAAAAAAAACGGTGCTTGTCATTGGATCTTAATGTAAACATTCTTTACGATATATGAAAAGCCTCCTGGGTATGTACGGTATGATTACATTAATCACTTCGATGTCAATCATAGACTTAAAGTCGTCGCTCAGAGAGATTCATAAATAGATGAGAAACTATTTTTAGATATGCAGAGATAATGGTGTAGGTTATCTTGGGGTTTCATTTTAATCCCTCAAGTTTTAATATTATATTCCCTTGGAATCCCAAGTGCTGTAGCTCGTCTAGATGGATATTGATTTTAGAATTTATCAATTCATTCCAAAGTTCGTCCGTGGAACCTTTCAACATTGATTGTAACAGGTTGTAGTGCAGTATGGTAACCTCTGCTTGCCACATGGTGTTGATAATTCATTTGGTGTTTGTTGGGTGTGAAACCTTGTATCTTGTGCTAAAATTTTCAGTTAACCTTAATGCAGTGATTTCTTTATCGTGACTGAACCTGTTTGAATATTTCATTTTTAACATCCCCCTTTGTTGTATCATGTGATTATATTTATAATGGTGGTATTATCTGTTTCAAATTTTAAGATGCAAAATGGTTACTCTTGAATCTTGATATAGTGTTTAGTGGTCGTGGCAACAGTGAGCTCCAATGACCGTCACCAACAAGGCACGGCCACTCTACGGCACACTTTATTTGTTGTGTAATTGGCGAAGGCAACTTGAGCCACGGTGGGGAGGGTTCACCCGACCCCCCATTGTGGTAGACAATCCGTGTGGCGACAGTGACGCCGGGCTGTGATGGGCGTGGTAATTGGCAGAATGGGCGTAATCGGACGACAATTGGCACTTCCCGCCCCCGCCCGCATGGCGTCCAGGGTGACGTTGCGCGCTACACCGGAGATACCTTGTTGACGCCGCCCGCGCCCGCTGCCCAGGGAGGGAGAGAGAGGTACTGTGGGGAAAGGGTACTGTGGGCATGGGGGTATTGTGTTCGAGGGTGCTACTGTAGATCCGAAAACATCATGGGCGTGAGGGCAGTACGGGTGCCATTACTACTGGAGGCGTAAGGTTACTGTGGATGCAGGGTACTATTATGGACGTGAGGACGCTAAGTGTAGGGTACTCTTGTTGGCGTGATTCATTGATTGATTGTGGTAATTACATCCCCGCCGCTGCGGGCGTTAGGACACGGTGCAGGGTAACTGCTGTGAGGATATTGTGTGCAGGGTACTATTGTGGGGGTGGAGACAATGGGTGCAAGTTACTGCTATGGGCGTGAGAACACTAGAGTGCAGTGTACTCCTATGGGCGTGAGGACACTGTGGGTGCAGGATACCACTGTGGGAGTGAGAACACGTTGGGTGCAGGGTGGAACAAGGAGAAAGACTGCGTCACTGGTCACCAAGGGCGGTAGCGTGGCATGGTCCCTGGCTGGCTGACGTTGAGGGCGGGCACTCCCACACCATGATGAGGTAAAAGAGAGTGATCACCAGTACTAGAGGTGATGGCAGTAAACAAAGTTGTTGTCTGACCTATCAGCTGCCGTTGAGCTTGTAGCTCAGCATACTAGAGCGAACATGTTCTAATCCTTATATTATTTTGAAATAGGTGACATAATCCATGCCTGCATCGCCTTCACAGCTACGATTCTGTGCTGCAGTATTAGAGGCTTCTGTTGTCAGCTATAGTGTTTTAACACGACACAATTATCCATCCTTGTGCTGCCTCAGGATCCCCAATCACCGTTCTCACACACATCAAATTAGCCCAAGATAGGTATTGGTATAAATGTTATAAACTTAAGGTAATGGGGAGTTCCAGAGACTCCAGAGGAAAAAAAATCAGGAAGTTACATTTTATGAAATTTAATGGTCTTAGCCAGGCTTCTGACTGAAAATGAAAAAAAATAGCTGAGTATACAGTATGTTCATATAAGCTCGGCGTAGAGATTTTTGGACCCCACATTACCTATTTAGGGTGTAGTCGTCACCTTATAGATTCTCACCAGACTTCCTGTATGAATTTTCTGTTTAAATGTGAATTTTTCTCACAACACTATGATTCTCCTAACACACCCTAACTTCTGTGTTCACCCACTTCCCCAATAAGACATTGACCAATGCAAGAACGAACAGTAGAGGGGGGTGTCCTCACAGTACAGTACTGTAAAGAGATTTTCGCATGACTTAGGCCAGCCACAGTGAACTACTGCGTGTGACCTTGCTTTATTTGTGAAACGAGTATGTTAGCTTAACTAGTAAAATAAAACCAAGTGAATGACTAGGACACTCATTTAGTGGTGTAATCATCACTTACTAGATAGAAGCAACAAATGTTGTCATATACGAGTGAGGAAACAAGAATTGGGAATTCATCATCAGCCATATTAGAATTTCCAGCTCTTTTGTATCAGACTGGATGTTGTAATTTAATGTTCCCAGAAGCGAAGTTTGTGTGATGACTTCAAGTGTTCATATAAACATTTATATGCCCGTTGCGGACATCTTTTTTTTCCGGCTGAACTGAATTACCTACGATTTTGCGAGATGGACCCCGGCTCATTCTTTCAGCACTTAAAAATCATATACTGTAGATACCACTCAAGGAAATTAATCAGACAATATCACTGACGCAATGACTTGATTTCACTCTTGTAATCCTACAGATGGTATAAGTAATGGTAAACAGGGAGTCAGTAGTAATAAGATAATTGTTAAGTACAGTATTAATATTACATCCCAAGATAATGGTTATTTTTTTATTTTTTTTATTAAAATTGAATTACAAATTAAGGAAGCACAGGAGACGCAAGTACAGTACACATAAGTATTGTAAATGTAGATATGTATATACGTCATGTAACTAATATATTGTATATACTTTTACTTTATAGATGGAATGGTGAACAACATCACACTGTGGCAGTTCTTGCTGGAACTGCTCCTGAGTAACCATTATAAACATATCATCTCGTGGACCAACTCTGAGGGAGAATTTAAGCTGCTCAATGCCGAGGAGGTGGCCCGGCTGTGGGGCCTCCGCAAGAACAAGACTAATATGAACTATGACAAGTTGTCCCGTGCACTACGCTATTATTATGACAAGAATATCATCAAGAAGGTTCTCGGGCAGAAGTTCGTCTACAGGTGAGTTTATTATACTTTATAATTTTTTATGATATATCCAGTGCCTAAAATACTTGTATAAAATATGGGAGATGTGTACTGTCATGATTTTAGAGATTATGTCATTACATGTTTTTGAGTAAAGGCCACTGGAATGGTGATAGTTGATTTAGTGAGGGAATATTGATTTATGGAGGGCATACTGTATTGTATTGGTAAGGGTGTTTTAGAGGTAGTGTTGTAGTGATAAGGGGGTGTTGTAGTGGTAAGGGTGTTTAAGAGGTAGTGTTATAGTGATAAGGGGGTGTTTTAGAGGTAGTGTTGTAGTGATAAGGGGGTTGTGATAAGGGGGTGTTGTAGTAGTAAAGAAGTGGTGTAGTGATAGGGAGTTGTGATAAGGGGGTGTTGTAGTGGTAAGGGTGTTTAAGAGATAGTGTTGTAGTGATAAGGGGGTGTTGTAGTGGTAAGGGTGTTTAAGAGATAGTGTTGTAGTGATAAGGGGTGTTGTAGTGGTAAGGCTGTTTAAGAGGTTGTTTGAGTGATAAGGGGGTGTTGTAGTGTTGTAAGGGTGTTGTTGAGAGGAGGTGTTAATAGTGTGTAGTAGAAGGGGTGTGTGTGTAGGGTAGTGTGAGGCAGTGTTGCAGTGATAAGGGGTGTTTAGTAGTGTTGTAGTGATAAGGGGTGTTAGTGGTGGTATAAGGTAGTTTGTAGTGAAAAGAGTTGTGATAAGGGTGTTGTGTAGTAAAGTAGGGTAGTGATAAGAGGTAGTTGTGATAAGGGGTGTTGTAGTGGTAAGGGTGTTTTAAGAGGTAGTGTTAGTTATAGTGGGAAGTTGTAGTATAAGGGTGTTGGTGGTGTTAAGGTGTGATTGGAGGTGTGTGTGTAAGTGGTAGTGTTGTGTAGGTAAGTGTTTAGTGTGTAAGGTGGGTAGTAGTAGGGTGTTTAGTAGTGTGTTAAGGGGTGTGATAAGGGGTGTTGTAGTGGTAAGGGTGTGTAAGGTAGTTTTAGAGGTAGTGTAGTGATAAGGGGGTAGCAGTGGTGTTGAGTGTAGGGTTGTGATTTAAAAGGTAAGGGTGTTTTAGAGGTAGTGATAAAGGGATGTTGTGTGGTAAGGGTGTTTAAGGTAGTATTAGTGAATAGTGATAAGGGGTGTTGTAAGGTAGGTGTTGTAGTGGTAAGGGTGTTAAGAGGTAGTGTTGTAGTGATAAGGGGGTGTTGTAAGGGTGTGTATGGGTGTTTAAGGAGGTAAGGTTAGTAGTGATAAGGGGGTGTTGTAGTGGTAAGGGTGTTTAAGAGGTAGTGTTATAGTGATAAGGGGTGTTGTAGTGGTAAGGGTGTTTAAGAGTGTTGTAGTAGTATAAAAGTGGTGCTAGTGTGTTGTGTAGTGGTGGGGTGTTTAAGAGGTAGTGTTATAGTGAAGGGTTGTGATATGGGGGTGTTGTAGTAGTAAAGAAGTAGGTGTAGTGATAGGTAGTGTAAGGGGTGTTGTAGGGTAAGAGGGTGTTTAAGAGGTAGTGTTGTAGTGTAAGGGGTGTTGTAGTGGTAAGAGTTGTTGTAGAGATAAGGAGTATTGATAAGTGTGTTGTAGTGGTAATGAGGTGTTTAAGAGTAGTAAGTAGTGTAAGTATTTGCAGTGTAAGGGGTGTTGTAGTAGTGGTAAGGTAGTGGTGTGATAGGGGTGTGTAGTGTAGTGTGTGTAAGGAGTGTTGTAAGGGGGTGTGGTAAGGGTAGTGTAGTAAGAGTGTGTGTTGTTAAGTGGTAGTTGTGTAGTGTTGTAGTAAGGGGTGTTGTAGTGGTGTAGTGTAAAGGAGTGTTGATAGGTGTTGGAGTGAGGGGTGTTGGTAAGCAGAAAGTGTGAGTGTAGTGGTGAGAGTGTGATAGTACAGGGTGTATGTAGTGGTAATAAGAGGTAGTGTAGTGATAAGGGGGTGTTGTAGTGGTAAGGGTGTTTAGGGTAGTGTGTTGTTATAAGTAAGGATATAAGAGAGTGGGTAGGGTGTAGTGTAAGTGGTAAGAGTGTTGTAGTGGTAAGGGGTGTTGTAAGTGGTGGTGTTGTAGTGATAAAGGGGGGTGTTGGTAGGATAAGAGGTGTGTTGTAGATGAGTGGTAGGGTGGTGGTGTAGTGTAAAGGGAGTGTGATAAGGGGGTGGTGTTGTAGTGGAAGGTGGGTTGTAGTTAGGGGAGTTAGAGTGTAAAGTGTTGTAGTGAGTGTGGAGTGTTGTGGCGATGGGAAGGGAGAAAGTGTTGTAGTGTTGTAGTGTTGTAGTATGTTGTGAGGAGTGTTGTGAGTGGTAAGGAGGCTAGTGGGCAGGAAGTGGTAGTGCAGTGGTAAGGAGTGTTAGTGGTAAGGGTGTTGTAAGCAGAGTGTTGAGTAGTGGCAAGGGAGTGTGGTAAGGAGTGGCAAGGGAGTGTTGTAGAAAGGGAGTGTTGTAGTGGTAAGGGTGTTGTAGGGAGTGTTGTAGTGGTAGTGGTAAGGGAGTGTTGTAGTGGTAAGGGGGTGTTGTAGTGACAAGGAAGTGTTGCAATAGTAGTGTTGAAGTAATAAGGGAGTGGTATAATATAGTCAGGAAATCTTGTAGTTGTAAAGGATGTACTGTAGGTAGCAAGTACTGTACTGTATATAAATATCTATGGAGAATGCATGGGAGTACTGCACTACTGTAAATAAGTGTTTGGGTTATGAAGTAGTGTTCAGCAAGTAGTTAAGAATTTTTCCGTATTTCTGTTAACCTTGTTCTGATTCCAACAAAATGGGGTGGTCAAGTTATTCAATGAGCATTGATGTTACTGTATACTGTATTGTAGTATTGCTGACTGTAAATATTGTGTCTAATGAATTTGGTATGCCGTAGGTGTGCCAAATATATATATATATATGTATATTAAACAGACATGTAAACAATTGGTATAGTACAGGTTCTCCTCTACTTAAGAACGTTCAACTTACAAACTTTCAGAGATACAAACATCATCACTGAGGGGAGTTACCTGCCAGAACAGGTGTTTAATGTGGATGAGACTGGATTATTTTGAAGAAAATTCCAAATAGAACAAACATTACCCAAGAGGAGAAGAGTGAGGCAGATTTTAAGGCTCTATTAAAGGGTATAGGTGTACTAAATAACCTTAATCTTTTTATTTTTTATAATATGTTTGGTATCTACAAGAGTAAAGTTGGACTTACAAACAAGCCTCAGGAACGTCTCTCGTTCGTAAGTAGAGGAGCACTTGTACTGGGTTTCAATTAAGGGGGTAACCCCACACAGTTCGGGCAGTCCTCCCCCATTAAACCATATTTTAAGACCTAGTCCTCCTCCTCCTCCTCCCCATGGAATGATAGAATGCTATACTGTACTGTTTGTATTTATGAAATATAGCAAGCTTGGAAAATGGCTGTAATGTTGATGATGAAGGACTGCATTGCATTTGCTGCTTTATGAAATGATTGAAGTTCATATACCCATGTACTGTATATAAATGGCTAATAGTGTTGAAAATTTGTACAATATAATACTGTATTACTAACATGTTATACAGAAAGAATGTCAAATAATAGAAGTAAAATATGTACAGTATTAATTATATTTATATAATGGAATTGCAAAATAAAACTCATGCCTCATTGGGCCTCTTACTTTTTATCCAACTGCAATTATTAAAATTCTTTATGAGAACCCATAGTGTTGAAGCATACTGGTGATGGTGTCCTTTTAGGCAATGACAAAAACAGATACTGTGTCCTCATACGATGTGATAAAGAGTATTATCAAGTTGATTATATGAGTGGCAGGGGTAAACAAACATACAGTATCATGGATTAAAGCAGGTCTGCTTCTCTTGATCAGTAGATAAAGCTGTTTAAATTAATACCAATACCTGTATACAATTTATGAAAATGATGAATGAAGTTGGTTAATTAACTGAAAAGGAAGTTAATATGCATTGTGTGAATGTTTCATAAGATTTCTACTGTATTTACACACATACTACAATTACTGTATTGTACTGTATTAGAATTTACTTTTGATACAAATTTAAGAACATCAATTACATACTAAGGGGTGTGCTGATATTTGTTCACAAGGAATACACTCACAAAACAAATGCTCACAACTTTTTTTTTATAATTTATTTGCAAATCCCAATTTATAATAAGCAGTATACAAGCTTAACCAATATACAAATTATGTGGTAAAATTGTTACCACAGTACAGTATATGTTTTATAATCTTTATTGGCAAATCATAATGTATAAAAATGCCACAATATATTAAAATTATAACTACTGTACTCCAATTGGATGCAGTGGCACATTGCTGCTAGGTCAGTTTTGTACTGTATATTGGTTTTTATAAATACCTGTAGTGATTTTAAAAAAATGAGCATTTGTCTTCCTTTCCATTAATGTCGTGAGCCTATGTCATATGAGCAAATGTCATGGAACCCATACTATAGAAATGAGTGTTCTCAAAGTTAGTTGACTCTTTTATACTTATACTATACTGTACCATTTTATTTTTTCTTCTGCAACATTTAAACTATACTGGCACAGTATTGAAAACTCAATCTTCAATATTGGGGGTGAAGATATAACTGGGTGCTGGCAGTAGTAAACATGAAAAGCATAAATTACATTACATATAGCATAGTATGCTAGTAAACAAATTTGTAGTTATCATCCTTAGAATACTTGAAAACTCGCTAACGTGCACCTACAGTACTGTACTCACAAAAATTAAAGTTGTTCAAGTGGCAGTAATGTTATGGAGTGTTTTGTTGTTGGCAGCGGATGTGATTATGATAAGTATTCTGATAGTCAAGGCGATAGTGATAAGAGATAACTGATGGTCAGGAGCACTCAATACAGGAAATTTATCTCTGCCTCCTCAGGGTCTGTCAAGCCAAATTAAATGAAATGAAGGATAAGATACAAATCTCCTTCTTTATTTTTGTCCTTGACTTTATCTGACTTGTAAGTACAACTTAGTCCATTACATTGAAATAACTGTACTATACATATCAGTTATAAGATATTTGACACCCAAAGTACTCACCTAAAGATTTGGCACCCCTGTTTAACCTACATAAAGTTTAAGTACAGTAACCTAATGCTATCTGGGGTGCCTAGCACTTGGCTGTACATTCCATATTCCCAAAATATATAAGAGTATCAGATGAATGAAGAATGCTGTATAGCAGACAGAAAATTCTCTTGGGATATAACGAGAGAGGATAAGAACAGAATGATCCATCTTTGTTGATACATGCCACAGCAGATACCGGCATGTTGTCCATATGGGAGGCCGTGTGTCTCCTCAAAATCTATTTAAGTGAATTGAGAAAAATGAGGGGAGCCGTAAGTTCTGGTTAATGTTAATAACTGCCATGGAATCTTTACCAGGTAGCTACCTCCTTGACAACATACAATGCCTGTATATCCAAACTGAAAAATCAGAAGATGGTATTCCATACTCTTCACTCGAGTACACCACAAAAGTTCTATCCATAAGCCATAAAAGGGGGGATTTAAATTATCTCTGTATCTTGATTTGAATGTCTGATTTAACCACTTAACCGTGAGATGAAAAAAGGACTGCAGATGAGGCAAAGGTCAGTGCTTGCCCATCATCTAGCATTGTCTCCAAGGCATTTGAGATTTCACAAGCAGCCTCTTGTCAAGAGACGAAAAGACTACTTTTTCTGGAGTACCGTAAGTTGAACGGACCTAACATTTTTATCCTAACCAGTTACACTATCAAGACGAGTCTGTCTGGACTTTTCCTAGTTCACCAAGAATCCCATATTAGAATGGTTACATTCTCTGCATATTCCTATTCCTCTTGAGAATTCTCTTCAACAGCCTTGAGACTTCTTGATCTGTCAGATGCTTGATATTAAGGAACTATCCTTTGGGAGCAAATCAAAAAATTATTTGGTCATTTCTGTCAACATTCTTTGTACTGTCTTGAGACATGAACTCAGCAACAATATTTTTTATTTATTTTTTAATCCCAGTGTGCACTAGAAACTTGGGTAACTTATTGGTAAAGGGAATATTTACAGGTTTCATTCTCAACCTACAGTGAAGGATTAGAGTTTCCTCGACTGTACAGTAAATGAGTAAACTAACTGGTACCTGTACTTTTTTTTGATGGTATACATTATTTACAAGTACAGTATGATTTTTTTTTCCAGATTTGTTTCTTTTCCGGAAATAGTTAAGATGGAGAACAAGATTCCCTTCCACGTGAAGATGGAAAGTCTAGGAAGTAATAGTAACACAAAAGTTGCTAGTGGAGGTATGTCACCATACTCACCAAGTGCATCAGGACTACAGCCAGGTGCCCCTTCCCCATCTGGTAGTCATCCTGGTGGGTCCAGATTACCCTCACCTGCACAAGCTTCAACACACCATTTGGCTACACCTCCTCCAGCTCACATTGGCTCCTACTCCTCCCTTAGTAAGTTTTTGGTTAGTTTTTTTGATGGCAGATTCAATTAATAAATATACTAGTTCATATTGTTCACTTAATCATGGGAATAATGTCATTGTCATGAGTTTCTATCAGTGGGTCAGCCTTCTTTACTCCAATAATGGGTCACGTTTTTACATCTGCTTTGACCTTATCAAACAAATACTGTACTGTACTGACAAACTAAATATTGTACCAGATCTATTATATGTTGTAGTTTTTAGCCATCCGTACTGTATGTTTGTGTGAGTTTATAATAACAAAAAAATTAAATCAAATTTTCCTAAAAATTTTGTGAAATTCCATGGAACTTTGTTTTAGTGGTGCACAAGGAATATGGTCATGTATATGTGAAGATTGTTCCACATAAATTATATATTTTGCTCACTTGTGTAATAAGCCAGAATGATTTTATCTTTTTTTGGGTTACACGATTCACTTTACTAATCGAATTAATAGGAAGGGATAGCTTTATGTTTTTCTTGTTTTATTTATCTTTATCCGAAAGCTTTGTGTACAATGTTAGGTTCATATGTAAATTAATATGGCAAATGGCTTTGGAATTGTTGTGTATCTCTTGACAGTATACAGTAATTGAAATTTTCTCGGAAAATCGTTCTCTTCGCCGGAATTTTGCGGAAAATTATGGCTTTTGTAACGATTTTCCGAGGGGCACATTTTCCGGAAAATCCTGAGAAATTTTTCCCGATGCCTGGAAAATTCCAGGGATGGGGGAGTTTTTTCCGGGTTTGAGAGATGAAAATCAGGCGCATTTTCTGGAAATTCCGAGATAATTTTTCCGTTACCCGGAAAATTCTGGGGATGAGGGATGTTTTTCCGGGTTTGAATGATGATGTAATGGGCAATTTCTGGAACAATATTTCCTTTACCCGGAAAATTCCGGGGACGGGATTTTTTCTGGCTTTGAGAGAGACGTCTCGTTACCGGTAAATTTCTCATTCCCGGAAGTGCTCTGTACCAATTGTTCCGGCTAATGGGGATTTCACTGTAATACAGTTTTTCGATGTTTATTTAATGGCTAACCCATGCAAATGTGGAAATTGGCTGTAAAATGGTGATAATGGTAGTTAGTGACCATGGTATGGCTTTAAAGTTTAACACATACCTGTAGTACTGTACTTACTTTACAGTGTCCCATTTTAACACAAAGTACTTCAATGTGCCCTTTTGCTTTATATCCCCTTATACAGACAGCATGTTAGATGAATCTCATTTTTTATGAGATAAATTTAATTACTGAAACTTCAGTACAGTATAACTGTTATCGTTACACAAACCACCTCAGCAATTAAAGCAAGATGATGTGTGCTGACTTCTATTCAATATTTTGACTACGTACTGTAAATCTTCAACAATTTTAGTCCATGAATTGAATAGCAGACTTAACTCATGTAAAGCTGTCAGCTTACTACAGGTATAAAGGTTCTGATGCGATGTTTTGATGGAAGAATGTTGAATGATTATGTGAACAGCTGCTGTGTGAGTGGGTGAAGTAATTTTTTTGCCCTTCCAGATGTGTTGGGTCCAATTGATCTAAATATGAGCCTCTCTGAGGCATGTTGATAATTATGTGATTTTAATCATTGAATTGAAGAGCTGCAAAAATGCTTTTTTGATACAACTCTCAGGTACAGTATTCTGAGCTCAGTCAATACAGGTAATACAAAAGTTAAAATTTGAACTATGGAAACTGAATATGAATAATACAAATACTCTAATGTAAAAGTTTGTTTGTGAGAAAAAATAGGGATAAAATATAAATAGCTAGGAAAAGTTTGTTTCATATTTTCAGTATCCTTTTAAGATTAAAATCTCCCATTTCACTGTATGTATATATATATAATATATATATATATATATATATATATATATATATATATATATATATATATATATATATATATATATATATATATATATATATATATATATATATATATATATATATATACTTTTATTGTATCCTTATATTTATATAACTATTTTATTATTATTTTTAAGTTTATAATAACTGCTTATGCAGTGGCCAATGCATATTCCCAAGTTTGTATCCTGCAAATGTTACAAGCATTACTTAGATAGCTTTTCAGCAGTAGAAAATTTTTACAGGAGAAGGGTGTAAATGTTCTTTTCTGAATGTGACAAAGGTGCACAGAATACATATTTGGGGGTTACCGTAATTGTAAGTACATTTATGTTAATTTTACTTTTTATATTGTCTCAAAAACTGTTTACAGTTTACTAAAACGAAGTTTTCTTCCAATTTACAGGTCCTTTGGCACATATGTATTCTGCAGCATTTTCACACATGGCTGCAGCAAGTTTAGGTGGGTACCTATCAGCCTTAGCTCGAAGGCCAGAGCCTGAAGCCCCTGCCCCATCACAGCCACCACCTACATTATGGCCACCAGACCTTGGTCAGCGGTCACCCTCTCCACCCTCAGAGGACTCTACGGATGGTATACCTTCAGCACCATTACACCTAGTGACAGAAGAAGCTAGTCGCCGTCGTCGAGAAGAGGAGGCCGAGGAACGCAGGAGAGAAGAGGAACAGAGACGTCCTCGTTCACGTTCGCCACGCTCACGATCTCCATACCAGCATTCACCTGTGCCACCATACCAGCAATCACCCGTGCCACGCGTGCGTTCACCGTTTCGTCAGAGGTCACCATTGCCTTCTCCACCTCCTCTGTCACCCCTTACACCACCTCCAGTCCGGGAACATAAACCATCCCTTAGCATTGCTTCTACAGCTGCATCTTCATTAGCAGCCACTTCTATTACTGGAACCAGTCCTGGGCAAGGAAAAGCACGCTCAGGACCAAAACCCAAGCCATCACCCCTTTCTATTGAGTCTATTACTGCATCTCCTCCAGTCTTGTCACCACGCCAATTTTCAGCATCGAGCCTAAATACTCCATTAGTAAATCTACCATCACCCCCATACAGTGGCGTAGGCACAAAATCTCCATACCTACCACTTCATTTGTGGTCTAACTTGAGTCCCCTAGCTAGCCTGAGCCCACACTATGGATCACCACGCAATCATCATCATTTTACTTTCCCAGCACTACCACAATACTCCCATCTTCCACCACCAGTGGTTTCTCCACTTCTGCCTACCACAACTTTTGATTTCTCTGCACTCACTTCACCTACAGAGAAAACAGCCACAGTCCCAGTTCTCCAATGACCTGAGGCTGTCCATGCTGCTCGCCCCACCCACTCCCCATGCTCTACACCCCCCACAACCACATCCAGTGCCAGCAGCCTACCACCTAGGTAGCCCTGTTGGAGTTTAGGGACATTGTAGGTTACTGTGGATGAGATGCTTTGTGCCTTCAGGATGTGGATCCTGTGGTCTCAGTACAAAATAAGACATGAGTATGGAGTGCAACTTTTTCTGTGGTCAGGTTACAAACGGCGGTGGCATGGACACATGGTGCTGGGAAAGCTCTTGTTAGTCTCACTTCTGCCCATCAACATTTTTCATTATGCCCAAAATGGACATTTGTTTCAGATTTTAATAAATTTTAAATGATGGACTTTACTGTAATGATAGTTAAGTTATATAATTAAATCTAAATATATAAAAAAAACTCCGTAAAGTCCATCTTATTGGGCATTTCTGCAAACACTGCTGACAGGGTCACAAAAAACCAAGGACTTTGGCCTTTAATTTGAAAATTTGTTGGGCTTGAAAATCTTTTTGAAGGTTTGATAAGCAGTATACTGTAGGATTCAGTTGAAAAATCATCCCTGATATGGGCATGATTAACTATTTGGAACTCATCCTGCTGTGGGATAATCTTACCCTCATACAGGACCTTATTCTCTGCTTCTTTGTCTTATAGACATTGTACAGTTTTTATTATTGGTTTTCATTTTCCTACAGTGCTTTCATTGTAGGCTTTCCTTAATAGGTTTGAGATGACCAGTGCTCTCATATTTTAATAGTGGATAATTCAAAGAGGCATTATAATTCTTATCACATATTTTCAGTTAGTTCCTTTAAACAGATTTCAAGCAATTGACTCGCAATCTACATATCTCCTTTCAGTCTTATCACCGGGCAGTAATCTTGGATTTTGCAGTATGGGATACCCTGAGCTGGTCACTCAAAATGTTAATTCTTCTCCCCCTCTCCCTATGTATGGCAGACTTCAAGTAACCTGTTTGAAAATATTCGAAAGTTTGCCATTTTTAGTCATATTTGTTGAAGCTTCCTTTAACAGTACAGTATACATCTCATCTCAACATTTTCCTTATAAAAAATTAAAGTACATGTGTGACTTTTAATAATTGGGTGCTAGTTAGGGCATTACCCTCTCCATGCTGGTCTTCTCTCAAGGTCTCTTGTCATCTTTCTCTCAATTACTGTAATCATAGTAGTTCATGCATTATTTTGACATTTTTTTTTTCTTATCAATATCTCATCCTTGTTTAAATTGCAAATTCAATTTACTTTATGTATATTGATTGCCTGCAACTTCTGATTTGAAATATTACCTCATATCACTACAGTATCTTTTACTCTTATACCAGTACAGGGTATCTTGAAGTTTCTTGACTAGTATTATTAAAATTTTCTTCTTTGTCAAAAATATGCTCCAATTTTTTCCTTTTCTCATATCAATATTTCCATTTTTAAAATTTAATTTGTATGTTAATATGTACAAAAATCTAACTAGGTATTTTCTGAATGATTATTGAAACATATTGAGTTACTTTGCTTCAGTCAGTTACCCTCCTGCCACCTGTTAACCATTATTGTATACCCCAAAAATTTCAATACTTTGTTGCAGATCATAAATACAGTACTGTACCGTATAAATGATTTGGTCTGCCCAAAATAGATTCATATGATTTGACTGAGACTTCCCCAAGTGCCTCTTGCATAACATGACAATCAACCTTCAGCTAGCAAGATCATACACATTCTTTCATTGTCATCATGTAGTGTAATAATCATTAGTTTAACTATTCACCATTTTCATCTTCATTGTCTCATTGTCATGATGCCCTGAGTTTGAATTGAGTTGTTACACAAAGTCAGTTTCATTTTTTTGTTGATTATTTTGGTAAAATTCTTTATACTCGTTCACCTAATTAATTATGTAAAGAATCTTAGCAATTAGTAATATTACAGTGTTATTTTGCAGTTATTTGTTGGATTTTGAACTGTGATATGCAGAATAATGACGTCATTCATTCAACATTCCTAAAGTGAGACCAGTTTATTGTTGGCCAGTGTTGGAGTGACGTGAAGAAGCCAAGTATTTTGTTACATGTTAATGACGCGGCCATTCCATTGACCAATAGGATTTGCCCATTGGTGTGTTTTTATATTGTCTTGTTGTACGGAATGAGAATATTGTGTTCAATTTTGTATGCTTAATGGAAACCAATGTAAGTTGTTAAAAGATATGAATGCCTTATGTAAATAGTTGTACATGACTTAAGAGCTGTTAAGTTAGTGCCTGTATTGTGTTGTCCTGACAGAACCTCCTTGGGGTGAGTTCACATGTTTATGGGACCCAATAAGGCATTTGTTGATTTATGAACTCAAGTTAATTAACAGGTCAGCATTTACTCACCCCAATACTCCCATATGTAAATGTAAAATAGGTTGGGACCTTGAACTGTGGGCCCTCCACAAATATTCCACAAGATTACCTCGGGACTGATCCAGTGGTCTTATGTACAGTTAATGTTAAAAGGAAAGTTCCTCTAAAAAATATTTTAACTTTTTATGCTGTATCTGCACCATTTGTTTATTGTACAGAAATGTGATAAGCAAGTTGGACCCTGGATCTTGCATTGTAACTTATATCCGGAACTGATGTACTTTGTGTTGCAAGAGGCAACTTTTTAGCCAACTGCATAATGTACCCCGTGCCATAAATGCACCAAACACCTCAGGAGATGTACAATTCAGACTGTTATCCACTTATTATTGAGGCTAAGTTAGGTAACCATCACAGACAATAAGGAAAGACAAACCATAAATGAAACCATATAATCCTTGGTTATAAATGTGATACCGGTAGTTAATGTAATGACCAAGTTACATAAGAACTTTCATGGGTATTTACCTAACCTTGAAAAATAAATCGTAACTACAATATGATATTTCAAAATATAGCTACCTGTATTAAATTTACAAATTGAAGTGCCAAATAAAGTTAATCTTGTTATAAGTTCAGCCCAATAGTGATGGTATAGCAGCCTGTTTAATGTTTCAGGTAGAAGAAGAGTAGTTATGCCAAATAAGTTTGTCATGAAGTCTTCATGAGTTGGATACCTTCATTGTGTGATTTATCTAGAAATTTGTAATAGGGTCATATTTTTATTCTTCAAAACAAAAAAATTACTAAATGCAGAAGGAGGTTGCATAGCTCAAGTATTTTTATTGTACTCCCTTTTGTGATATACAAGTGCCATTTGAGAATAAAATGGACCAAATTTTATTCCCTTTTTATTTTTCACTTCCTGTTGACATATCAGATATTGTATTTACAAATTTATGAATCGGTGAGAAAGGCACCCTATGCATGGAACACTATTTGCAATTGCTGGATGCAACTGACTGGATTGGATGTGCAAAGTACTTGCTATCAGTCGAGGCATACATGGTCTTCACTATGCAGTTGTAGGACATGGCTAGAGCAATAAGTGAGAGTAGTCATGCAAAGCAGTCCATACACTCTATTACTCAATATTGCAGTGTTCATTGCTCTGTGCAGTGGTATAACTGGATAAGGGGCTGGAAGGGATAGCCCCCACAAGACTCAGAATGGATTTTGTCAAGAGGTTCCTCCCTCTCATCTGGCCCTGCTAGGAGCAGTTTGTGGTTCACTTCCCAAACGTGTTTGTAGGACCATTGTGACTCCTGCATTTGCAGTAGATCTCAATAGGACCAGGATGCTAGACGGCAATGCAACAGTCTTAGCAGTACTTGTCAGCCTGGGTCATCATGTTACTGATATGGATATCAACCACATCTCTATTCGATGGCAAAGGAAGAAGTGGCATGCCAGTTTAGTAGCAGATTTAAAGGTTAAGTTTCATGCTGATGTGTCCCTGGTTGTCCACTGGGATGGAAAGCTCCTGCAAGATCTGACAAGCAAAAGGTTGTGAAGAGACTGTCAACTCTGGTTTCAGGTCATCAGATTGTCAAGCTCCTAGGAGTTCCCAAGTTAGCCTCAGGAATAAGAGAGAATCAAACCACATCAACAGCAACAAATCTAGAAGAGTGGGGAGTGAGTGACATCACGGAGCTGGTCTTGAAAAGTGCTTTTAATGCAGTGTTTGGGTATCCTCTACAAATGCTTTTAAGTCCAGTGGGAAAATATCGACCAAGCAGGCTTCAGTGATAAGTTCCTCCAAGTGTACCTCAACCAGGTCTAAGACGGCCATCTTGCATTTGCAAAGTCTCATCTCGGGTTAATGCAACCAGATGATTACCGGAAATCGAACTGTCAATCATCTTATTTGGAGGGACACCCCCACCTCCTGGTCCAATGCACCGTGTCTACTGGATGTCAAAGGCCACAGCCATGCAAAACCCTTCTCCATTCTTACCCATGTGGTACACCATCTTCAAGGCCAGGACAAAGGCTACACCTCCAGTTCCCGCTGTGTCTCTACACCTTCACTTCACCTTCAAGAGTCCCCTTAGCCTCAAGGAGGACATGTGATGATGATCAGACTTGATTATTATGATGTGGTGAGTGTTGTTTAATTGTGTTGTAGTGCTAGTAGTATTCTATTTTTATTTATTTTTATACATATGGGTGTCCAACTGGTCAGGAACCTACCCCATTGAACCCATATTATAATGAACCTGATTTCCAATATTTCAACCTGTGATTGGATTTTCAGGAACATAACCCCATCGCAAATAGAGATTTACCTTACATACTGTATGAACTAGCCTTTGGAGTTTCAGAAAGATATTGAGTTGTATAAATTATAATTAAGCTAGCCAATAAAAGTACGAAAATATACCTTGCAACATAGGAACAGAAGTGTTCCTCAAACTTGATAAAAATAGGGGTGTTGAAATCAGATGTACCATGTCAAAAATATTTTGATACTGGTTTGCAAGAAAATTAAAATCCTTAATATAATTTGTACAGTACAGACATAAAAATCCTCTATCCAGAGTTCATACGAGATATGAATATAAACTTAATCTCTACTGGTGATTGCAAAAATAGTTCTCATGGAGATACAACTGAAAACCTTTAACATATAATAGGAAACCTGTAATAGTGTATATACAAGGTACTATCATATTTTTGGCATGGTGATACAGTAACTTAAAATACCTTTAACAATGTATGAACTACAGTATAAAATAAATAATTTTGTAATTGATGGTAATAACTAAATTTACAACAAAACTAATGGTACTGCAAATAAATATCTCAAATTATAAAGAAATAAGTGTAATTAAGCCCACCAGAAGCTGGAGGAATACAGTAATCTGAAACTTAATTTTTCCCCACTTTTGACCTTAAATAGGATTAAAAAGATGCTGCAGTTCTGAAAGCTAACATGTGAGACGTCACACAGTGCATGCACAACCCGTTAAGTGAGGCTCAATTGCAACCGAGTTGCATAACCAATTCTCACACCCCACTGACCCCAGCAAAACAACCAATAGAGGAAGGTGGGAACCAAGTCACCCTATCCAAGCTCTGTTATAAACCAGGATTTCAGGAGTAAGTGATACAAACTGCTCCAAAGGTTGTATAATTATGCATTTCCTAGGGGAGAACACACCACTCTTACCTAGTGTGGAGGAACACAAGGTCTTCTAGCATACCAGGTTCCTCGATGTTGCCTACTCATCTGGATTAGGTTGTAAATACAGAGTATATGTAAACACGATATGGAAGGTGAATACTCACTCCTTTTAAATTAGCATCTAGAATTGTGTATTCCCACCTAACAGACTGAACCGGAGTTGAACTGGTTGCAAATATGGTATGCGACAGTTCACTTGTTAGTTCTCACTACAGTTTCTTTCTTTCCCCTATTTAAGGCTAGAATTGCTTATGGGGGAGAAAGCTATTCTTCTGACCATTGTCCTCGCCAGAGTAGATCAGGGTTTTTCTGGGTGCCATGA
Source organism: Homarus americanus (assembly GCF_018991925.1). Lineage (NCBI taxonomy): Eukaryota > Metazoa > Arthropoda > Malacostraca > Decapoda > Nephropidae > Homarus > Homarus americanus. Next base: position 163,204 of record NW_024738685.1, on the reverse strand, counting down.
ACCCGAAGAATTCAGCGGGTTTACTCGCGAATTTCTAGACAGGCTTAGGCCATAAGGGTATGGTATCTATTTTTATAATAAAGAATTTAAATATTATCTAGGAGTGACTTGATATTGCATGGCAAACCTGCACAATTCATTATGCATGATGCCAAAATTATTAAGTCTTTGCAAGGTGTGTGGGTGTATGTGGTAATTGACAAAATAACTGTAGAACACTTCTCTAGCCCTCGAAGCACAAAAGCTGCCGATGCTACCACTGATCCGGCCAATAGCAGACGGTCTGCTACTACTTTACCAAATGCTGTCCTGAAACATTATAATATTACAAATAATGTTACCAAATCACATAATGGAAAAACCTGTGAAACTGAAACAAGAAAGTTTGGAATAGGAAAACAAAACTGAAAGAGCTTACAGCTCCTCCCTGACTTACAACAGGGTAAGGGACCCAAATCCAGGTCGTAAGTCGAAAATGCTTAAATAATACATAGAAAATCTGAAATGGGTGTCTCTTTTTCTTCTCAGCACCACAAAACTCTCACCTTTAAGCTTGCCAGCCATTTTAAAGTGAATTACAAACGAAAATTTTGTCAGTACACAGTGCAATCACTGACGTTGGGACTCGAAAATACATAATTTGACAAAATTTTGGTACGACTGAGGCGGTCGTATGTCCTGGTGGTCGTAAGTCGAGTAGGTCGTAAGTCGGGGAGGAGCTGTATTGTTAAACAGGCAGCGTGTCAGTATCTTCTCAAAAAATTAACAAAAAAATCAGCAGATTTCAATATTAACATGAATAAAAAAAAAATTCCAGACACTTATCATATAAATCTGATATTGCTCTCTTGTTGACTAATAAAAAGTACAGTATGTACTGGAAACGGAGAAGATAATGTTCGGAAGAAAAATTGTTTTGTAGAGGGAATAATTTTCTGGAAAGAGTACAGGTATTGTGTTCTTATCAAATGTAGGAAAGAATGGCAAATTTGGGATTCTAATACTTTAATTTTGTTTCTGGCAGAATTGTCAAATTAGGTAAAAATGACCTAACCTATCCTAAAATGACCACTTCCCACGGTGATTTATTATTATCAATATTATTTCTTTCTTAATTTTTCCCTGTACTGTTCTGATCAACACCAGATCCAGGAACCAGGCAAAGCCAGAAAGTCAGAATGTAGAAGAGCTGAAAGAGTGCCAGAGGCAGATTGCGAGTGAGATGAAGTCAAACCAAAAAGCTTTTTTCGCGACACAAAATCAAAATTAAAAACGTGAGTAGGCATATTGGACCTGAAGCTTGAAGATGTGGTAGTTACGCAGATTCTGACCAGGACAAAGAGGAGGAGTTGAAGAGATTCTTTTTGTCAGTGTTCACAAGAAAGGATGCAAACAATCTTCCTGCATTTGAGGACAGACAGTTTGATAGTGCTGATCCATAATGTGTTCTCAGAAGAGGGTATAAGAGGGTATAAGAAATTAATTGTCAAAGCTAAAGGTTCGTAAGAGTCCCGGCCCTGACATGGTACATCTCAGAGTGCTAAGAGAGTTGTGCAACGGGCTTGTTGAGCCCCTGAAGATCCTGTTCTGCAAATGCCTGGATGAGCACAAGGTTCCCCGTGATTGGAAAATGGCTTATGTGAGTTCATTATTAAAAAAAGGGCGATTGTCACCACGAATAATTATTGACCAGTGGGCCTGACCAGCATTGTGTGTAAAGTACCGAGAGCATTATAAGATGCAATGATGGAACATCTACTACGAAAAAACCTTGTAAGGACTGCCAACACGGTTTTATGCCAGGACGCTCCTGCTTAACACAAGTACTCAAGGTACTGGATGTTTGGACCCAAATTTTGGAAGAAGGTGGCAATATCTACAATATCCTGAAGAGCTTTACAAGGGATGGCCCATTTAGATATCTGGACGACTTTGTTTTAAGACCTGTTAGCTTAGATGCTTGATTCACCTTCCTGAGTTTCTCTGACAATGGTCTGAGAACTTCAGTTCATTGTCAACACACACACACACAAAGGTACTTTTCATAATCGGTCTCCATTAATTCTGTTTCTTCGTCCCATTGGGCTTGTGATACGGCTCATTACTGTTGGTATAACCTAGGTGCATCTTAAATTTTGTGACATTGAATCTTAACAGCCATTTGCTCGCAACGTCTATAGATGGAAGAGCCTTCACTCAGAGAAAGAAATTAAAGGTACATAGAAATATAAATTGACTTCTCTTACACTGTCGGCCTCCCCACCCTGCCTCGAGCTTGAACTTGCCACTGGAGCTGCCTGTGACAACTGTAAAAGGCTGTCTCATCACAGGTAAATGTAAGCACAAAAAGAATCAAGAAGCAGTCAGACGAGACAAATATAGGTTTAGTCAAGCAACTGAGACTTTGTAAGCATGCAACTACTGTAGCACTCTTCAAGAGTGAGGTGCTCCCCCGAGTGGAGTACTGTCATCCCTTTTTGCACCTGAGATAGGCTAGAGACCGTCAGTTGATTGGAAATGTCCAAATATGTGCCACCGATCTGATGCCTGCACCAGACACCTCAGGTACCCAGAGAGATTAGAACACCTGCAGTTGCCTAGTTAATACTACAGGTGGGCAAGGGGTGACTTAAATCTATACAATTCTAAGAGGGCACTATTCAGTCAAATATTCATACCTGGAGCTGGCGAATGTCCGCTCCACTAGGGATCACAGTTTAAGGTTGAAGAAGCCACAAGTTCAGAAAGCTGTCGGGGCAAACTTTTTTGTAGTGGAAGTAGTGAACTCTTGGGACAACCCGACAGAGAGCGTTGTGACGGCACCATGTGTGAGCTCATTCAAGACCAGACTTGATCAACACAGGCGCAGATACATTCTTCTGGAGCCAGTACAGACCGACAGTGTGTAACAGATGTAGCCAACACCCAAGAGGCTAACAGGTCAAAGAGAATTAAGCAAAGTAAAATGGAAAAAGAGAAGTAGTACTGGGTAATGGGCACGTACAGTAGATGTGGGAAGTTTTAGTTTGGTATGTATACAAGAACATGTACTGACTGGAACTGATATTTGCAGAAGCCATCACTTACCTGTGTCAACTCGGCATATATACTTAAGCCAAAAATTTTTTAAATACTGTAGACTTAAAAGTTAAGCTGAAAGACAAGAAAATGATATGAATGCCATCAAATGCTGTACAATCCACATTTAATCCCCTCTTCTATCAGGCTCCATGTTTTAATTCAATTTAAGTATTGTGACTGCATTTACTTCTTTGCCTTTATCTTCATCTGGCAAGCGGATGTGAACTGGTTCCATCTAGTATGCAATACCAATGAAGTTAAATCGGCAATCCATATTAGTAAGTGGCCATATTTTTAATCATACCTTTTCCCCACAACCTTCCATTGTAACTTACTTGTGTTTATTTGGTATGAATGCTAATCCAGTTAGGGACGTATACAGATCTTGGTACACTCTCTCATGGTTGAGGTGCACCATATCCAGTAGTTTAGTCGACATTTCATACAGTTCTTCTAGAGGCACTGGCCTAATGGTGATCCTCTTCATCTCAGCAAGGTAGGCACCATCACCTTCCCATAGTCCAGCCACTGAGATCAACAGCCCAATGTATTCCAACAAGGAGCTAGTCCTATGACACTGAGGACAAGAAGAACATTAATCACCAAAGAGAAGTAAATTTCAGATTCATTGTGATTTAGAAATTATTTTATTCAGTAGAACATAAAAGTGGCATTCCGTACTGTTAACGAATCCACCATTCCCCAAAATTCGTTTTTTATGATACACAAAAGTCGTTTACGCTGTATCACAAATCAGGTCCGCATATGGTGGGTTCGTCTTTATCGACCGAATATTACATTTATTTTAAGTGCGCAGTCGACTGGAAACAACGCTCCCCCATGGGGCGGTGATTCGATTCCCGAGCACTCCCAGTTCACTCATTTGTACCTAAGTTTACAACTTGGGAAGTGAATGCAGTGAAGTGCAATACCGGTCATGATGTCTCCTTGTGTACAGGAGACAGTGTCCCTAAAGGGTGTAACCTCATAACCCCCCCCCCCCTCCACTAGGTGTTGCCATATGGCTGACAATCAGCGTGTTTGTTTCCTCTTTTCGGATTGTTGCATTGTGTCGACTGAATGATGAGATAGGGTTCGGTCTCGGTGAACGTGGGTATAAAACAGAGGCAATATGAACCAGTAGAGGTCTACACATGCCAGACGACATGGAAACCTCAGAGGGAACACGAGGAGCTATTATTGCCCGTCATGACGAAGGGTTCAGCGTCACAGATATTAGCCGGCAGGTTGGTGCCCACAGGAACACCTCTGCACGATGGATTCGGCGATACCTCGAAACTGGTGCTACAGACGACAGGTCTCGGAGCGGCCGTCCACGCTTCACCACCCCTCAGGACGACCAGGTTGAGTGGTTTATTCGGTAGCATAAATTAATGTGGCAATATTCACAAGTATCACAAATAATTTTGTTAACAGGGAGCTCCTCATATGTCATACTGTCTATTTATCACTTCCCGACCTTATTTATAACGGTTTGTTTCACTTGACCAGGCCATAGTAGCTGCTCAGCTGGATTACAGGGCTGCCAACAACGGCTGGAACAACTCGCCTTTCCCAATACCTATCGTCACTGGCCTCAAATTGTTCACACTACAGTATGCACCGATACTTTTTGTTGCGAGTGTACAGAGGCAGTAGATATCTCACAAGAGTTGTCGAATTACCAGTGGCTGGCCCGCCAGTCTCCGGTAATTTTCCGACGATCGGTATCAGTGTACAGACAAACAACAGGCAGGTAGATTTCCACCAGGTCGCAGAAACACACTTGTGCACTAGAATCTTCTTTAATAAGCACTGATTCTTCACAACACTGTTAACGGTAATATGACCGGTCCGACTAATTACCCAAATGTAGCCAAATATAGCCGGAATGAAGTCAAATAATGGTCCTAGATGAATAAATCGGACTGCTAATCACTTCTCGATTCACAGCCCGAATTACGCTTGTACGATCATCATTTGACTTCATTGCGGCTACATTTGGGTAATTACTCGCTCCCTCGGTACATGCACGCGATTTATTAACTCAGATAAAAGTAAGTTTTCCAATTTTTTTGTGACTTTCTGACACCAATTACTAGTCGAGAAGTGATTAGCAGTCCGATTTATTCATCTAGGACCATTATTTGACTTCATTGCGACTATATTTGGCTACATTTGGGTAATTAGTCGGACCCGGTAATGACTGCACAGCTGGACTTCTCACTTCGAATATAGACTGTAGTCGGCACACTACCAGTGCACAATTCTTTTGTCTTTTCACTTTTTATTAATCACACCAATTCCACAATACCTGCAGAACAATTGTTTTCAGTTTTGCTTGGTTTTTCTTTACACTCTTAACAGAAGCGATCGATTGACTCCTAGCCTGCTATCTGCTCGCTGCTGTTTATAATTATACGCCTAGTCAGATGCTTCTTGAACATCCTAGAATCACCCAGAAATTACTGGGAGATTCTAGAACGTTCTACTCTGATGGAACATAAGAACATAAGAAAATAAGGAGTCTGCAATAGGCCAGTTGGCCTGTGCATGGCAGCTCCTGTCGAGAGTTACTACCACTCTCTATCATCCATGAATCTATCCAGTCTCCTTTTGAAACTTTCCAGAGTTCCCGCACTTACTACAAAGTTGCTAAGCTTGTTCCACTCGTCCACCACCCTATTTGTGAACCAGTTTCTTCCTATCTCCCTCCTAAACCTAAACTTATCCAACTTGAATCCGTTGCTCCGAGTCCTATCCTGCTCGGATATTATAAAAACTTTATCTATATCCCCTTTATTGATTCCTTTCACCCACTCAAATACTTCTATCATATCTCCCCACACTCTTCGTCTTTCTAGGGAATGCAAGTAAGTTTCTTTAACCTATCTTGATATGGAAGGTTTCTAAGTCCCGGAATCATTTTTGTCATTCTTCGCTGCACCGACTCTAGTGAATTTATATCCATTCTATAATAGGGGCACCAGAACTGGACCGCATAATATCAGGTACCCATTTACAGCTGGGCGGACTGAGAGTGCCCCGGAATCGAACCAACAACTTACGAGTAGACAATAGGACTGCCGTATTCACTTCGCTGCCACATCCCTTGAAGTCAGTAAAATGGTGAAGAAAATGGATAGCGCCAAGTCGCGAGAAAGCTTGGCTCCCTCAGAACGAAAAATACACGAAAAAAAATATGGCTAATCAATCACGTTTAGTTTAGCAGCATAACAGTAAGAAATACAGGGACCTACTGCCAACATACCCGCCAGTCCAGCTGCTTCAATATGCTTATCTCTGAGCGTTTGATGTCGTTGATGTGGGCACTCATTTTCAAATGCTTGAGACATCGTTGTGCCATGAGGGTACTCAAACTCTGAGAAAAAAGATAAAAGCTACGTTACAATTGCATTAACATACGGTATCATATCTAGAATAAATTGAAAGTGGAATAAAATTATCAACAAACATGAGTGAAAAGCGTGAGTCCCATATAGGAATTGACTACCCAATAGGGACAGTGTGGTTACAGCACACTGTTGTTTGTTTGTTTCATAAATGACATGCCTGACGTTGTACACTCCTCTGTACAAATGTTTGCGATGACGCCAAGTTATTTTGAGAAATCAAGAACCAAGCGGACTGTGAAGAGCTGCAGAAGGACCTCTGTGGGCTCCAAGAATGGTCGAAGAAATGGCTGCTGAGATTCAATGTCACGAAGTGTAAGAGGATGCACCTGGGGCGTAAGGAGGCGTATCACATGTCCCAACGGGATGAAGAAACTGCACTATTTGAGACTGAATGTGAGAAGGACCTAGGTGTGTATGTTGACAATGAGCTGAAGTTCTCGGGCCATTGCGAGAAGAAGGTAAATCAGACAAATAAATTATTGGGTCTTATAAGGTCGTTCGGATATCTAGACGGTCCGTCCCTCGTAACGATCTTCAAGAGTGAAGTGCTTCCCCATCTGGTCCCCGAGATATGCTAGGGACTGTCAGTTGGATGAAAATGTTCAAAGGAGGGCCACCAGACTGGTGCCTGAACTTCAGCTACCCTGAGAGATTGGTGCGCCTGAACTTGCCTAGCTTATACTACAGACGGGCAAGGGGTGACCTAATTGAGGTGTATAAGCATCTCAAGGGGCATTACTCTGTCGAGTGTTCTTACCTGGAGCTGGAGGACGCTCGCCCCACAAGGGGTCACAGCCCAAGATTGAAGAAGCAGCAAGTCCAGAAAACTGTGAGGACAAACTTTTTCGAAGTGAGAGTGTGAACTCTTGGAACAATCTACCAGAAAGTGTTGTGACGACACCGAGTGTGAGCTCTTTCAAGACAAGACTTAGCCAACACTGGAGCAGGATCAGGTACATTCAGGAGCCGGTGCATGCCCAGTAGTAAAGACGTGACCGATCGCCCAAGAAGCTAACGAGCCGATCATTTGGTGAAAAGGACAAAAGAAAAAAGAAAAGTACTTTAACAGAGACGTGACCGATCGCTCAAGCAGCTAATGAGCCGATCAGTGGTGAAGAGGATAAAAGTGAAAGACCGATTTCCTAATCAAATGTAACGAAAATAAATCCTAAAATAAGAATTATGGTAAGCAATAGGGAATTTAAACAAGTAAAAATTCTGTATACTTGGGAAGTAAAATTAGCTGCGGTGGTACATGTATGGAAGAAATCAAAGCAAGAAAAGGGCAAGCAAAAACAGCATTTAATGATCTAAAAGACCCAATGAAAAAAGACATTAACTTCAAATTGAGAAAAAGGCTGTTGAAAGGCTTTATACGGCAAGGACGGATGTATGAGTCAGAAGGGTGGACACTTTCAGCAGACACCAGAAAGAGGTTGGAAGCCTTTGAAATGTGGTGTTATAGGTGAATGTTAAGAATAAGCTACACTGACAGGAAAATAAATGAAGAAGTAGATACTAAGATTGTCAAAAACTTTATGAAAAATACTTGAAATTGAAAGAACAAGAAAAATTAGATACTTTTGTCAGATAATTAGGGACGAGGGGATAATAACAGAAATTTATTAATGGACAAAGTTGACGGTATAGGAGGGTTAGGGGAAGGCAAAAACTGGTTCCCCAGAGAGATACAAAACCTTGGAGGATTGTTAAAAACAGCCCGAGAATATTTAGAGTGGTGACCTGTAGTGTCCAACCCTCAGATATGAAAACGGTACTGTGATTGATTGATTGATTCTCATTCAAACTTTGTAAACAATGTGTGCTAGACATCTTGGAAACTTTGTGATATCCAAGGACCTTAAAAGATTCTGGGAAAAAGATGTACTGTACAATACTGTTCTTAAAATTCTTGAGAAAATACCAAGGATTACCGTCTTGTGTGTGACAATCTTTGAGGCGATCATGACACAGATGGTGGCCTTAAGGGGTGCCTGCTCTTTCAGCTGCTTCTCCATCTCCTTTATGAGGCGGTTCCTCTGGCGACCCTCAGCAGTTATTGACACCACATGATCCAGAAGACTTTCCGTATAGCCAAGCATGAACCTAGAATAATCATAATAAACAATCAAAATTAACAAAAAATAATCAATACGTCTTCTAGCCGTAATTATTATACGAGAAATCAAAAATTTTTGGTAATACGTCATATAACTCAAAAGTATAACCTCAGAGTTTTGTGCTGAAGGGTAAATCAATGTTTTCATATAATAAAGACAAAACTATCACTGTGGCAACTACGGCAGGAATATAGATTGTCAGTATAGTACATCAGAAGATATAGAAAACTAGTGAAGACAGTTGAATCACATGTGGCTCCACAGATGGCGCTTGTGCAGAGCCATAGATAGTTCTCATTTAGATCTATCGGCGGCTGTCATGTAGATCCACAGATTTTGCTCATATAGATCCATAGATGGTCCACATATGAAAAAAAAAAAACTGACCGAGTGTACAGATGGCTGATATGTATACAAGTAGTCCACACCTAGACTAATGTGCTCATCACAAGTCAACTAAGGAGTGGAAATACGAAACAGTTGCCGGGCAAGATGATGAATAGATGGACTACAGGAAACTGCCATCTGGACCATAGACAGACAGAGGGAACGACTGCAGGAAATTGTCAATTTAAACACCGACAAACTAAGAGGAAGCAGATTCATCGTTTAAAGCTCTAAGGCTAAACCCTCAGGCGATGACTCACAGCAAGTGGGCCTACATTCTAACCAAACAATGGTCCACAGGTGGGCTACACGAATCTAAAGGACGATACATGGAGCTATAAGTGGACCACACAGGACCTACAGGTGGACCACACACACAGACCCACAGGTGGACCACACACAAGGACCTACAGGTGGACCACACACACAGACCCACAGGTGGACCACACACAAGGACCTACAGGTGGACCACACACAAGGACCTACAGGTGGACCACACACACAGACCCACAGGTGGACCACACACACAGACCCACAGGTGGACCACACACAAGGACCTACAGGTGGACCACACACATAGACCTACAGGTGGACCACACACACAGGTGGACCACACACAAGGACCCAGGTGGACCACACACAGACCCACAGGTGGACCACACACAAGGACACAGGTGGACCCACACACAGACAGGTGGACCACACACACAAGGACCCACAGGTGGACCACACACAGAGACACACACACACAGGTGGACCACACACAGGACCTACAGGTGGACCACACACAAGGACCTACAGGTGGACCACACACACAGACCCACAGGTGGACCACACACACAGACCCACAGGTGGACCACACACAAGGACCTACAGGTGGACCACACACATAGACCTACAGGTGGACCACACACACAGACCCACAGGTGGACCACACACAAGGACCTACAGGTGGACCACACACAAGAACCTACAGGTGGACAAAAAACGGACATATGAAGCACCAAATATACCATACAAATACTACACATGAAACACCAGACGAACAACATAAATCACCAGATGAACCAGCATATGAATCACATGAACCAGTACGTGAAACCCCAGACAAGCCACACTTGAACCACCAGAAGACCCACATACGTGTACGCAGATAACGCGGTCACATACTTACCGCTGAAAGATGTCGAAAGCGATGTAGCGAACCTCGGCCGATAGTTTGAAAAAGTCGATGACTTGCCAAATGAAGAACATAGCAGACTCAACGTGCAACACTGTTAAGAACGGATGAACCTGCTGCTTCTCCCGTTGGTTTTCGGCCAACAGAACATGCATCATCTCCTGCACGTGTTTCTCTGTCGACAGTTAAAGCAATATTAGCATTAATTTCCCTAGTTCTTAAAAAAAAAATAAAGTCATATTTATGTATATGTAGGTTTTACCTTTCTAGGTCTGTTGAATCTGGCATTGAAGTCACCAAGGAGTACAACCTTATCTTTTCTGGAGATAGAGGTGTTATTGCCGCCCCCACAAGCAGTGTTATAGCAGTTATAGGAGGGTGATAAGAGTAGTGAGAAAGTGTTGTGTACTAAGCAAAGAGACGATGGCGCCACTCTCTGCACTAGACGATAACATACGGAAGGACCTCTCAACTGATCGCCTCGAAAGGGCTACTCAATTGCACAGACAGGCCTACTTTGCACTGCTGCATAGATCCCAGTGCATAAACGACCATCTTATCTGTGCCGCCCATGTGCAGAGTTGTGACTAGAGACTCTCGGTAGTTATCTCTGCCTGTCTCCCTCGCCATAGGACTTTAGGGGTATAGGGGTTTTGATGATGATGGGAGATATGAGCTGGATGATGGCTGCACGTGAGTTGATTTATGTGGTGAGACAGGAGCGCAGGCTGCAGTGAAAAGCAAGGAACACCACCCGACATTATTATTATAAAGAAACAAAGGTAAGAGCCCTAAACTACCCATGTTCGCTAGCAACCATTGTTTCTGACTACTTCAAAGTATGTTTAACCGCATGGCGTAATGAATTAAATAAAACAAACGAGTATGCTTCAGTTAGTTATGGTACTTCTTTGCCGTATATGTGCACCTAAATCGTTTTTTGCTTTAAAGGTTAATTGTACAGAAGAAAAGTTCCTCACCTAAAGATCCCCCATACATACCTCAGAAATTTCGACTTACAGGGCAAAATGACCATACCAAAACCCAACAATAAAACGTAATTTAAGAGCGCTATGTTTGGTTAGGTAGTAAGATTAAATCTGGTTGCATTGTTGATGAACGATTTAAATGCTGGTTTGTAAATAATTTAATCTCCAAAAGAAACCTATAAAAAACATTATATCGTGTAAAAAATAATGAAGGAAAAACTGAACCCTATCAACATACAATGGTTTTACATTAAACAAATTTAGATACTAAAGACTGAAAACAAAAATTGTATCACGTAACCAGTTGAACAGCAAAAACAGAGAGCACAGAAAAAAGAAAATGTGGGAGAAAGAAGAACAAAAATACTGAATTTTATTACGTGTCTGTCGCAATTTTTTTTTTTTTGAGCACAGTACAGTATTTTAATCGATATGACCCCACCCCCACATTACCAACGATATTGGTAGACAGAAAATGTGGGGTAAAGTACTAAAAAGAACACCAAACAAACCTTTGAAAACCTTACCTAACCTGTAGAAAGGTTAAGGCTTAAATATACATGGTGACCTTAAAAACATGAGGTCAGGTCATGATGTCATCCACTAATCCCCACACCATCATTATGACCTGATCTGACCTGACCTGGGATGTTTTGTTGGCCCATCTGCAAAAGCTAAATTACGTCGTGAAGTTTGTTTAACAGTAATGAATAATTATTTAATGATACTAAAGAAGTTTTAAAGTGACGAATAAATAAAAATGTCACCGTTTGTGTTACATTTTAAATTATTATGGTTTCATGATTTTTACATTTTTACTTGGAGGAAAGTGCCCAATGTGCCACCACCTTAACTCCTCTTCAGTATTATGAAACTGACAATCTATGCTACATAATTTATATTAGAGAGAACTACATTAGATACACAATATAGAAATTAACTCACTGAAATCTTCTGTCTTCCATAATTTAGTACATGACTCAAAACACTGAGTGGGTGGTGTAAAGAACGTATAAAACCCACTGTCTGCCATGTTTCACAACCAGGCCTTAGGGTTGTATTTCTAAAATTTTGGGGGATTTCTAAAACACTGGTATTATAAGTAAGGATTTAAATGTTACGTAAGGAAATATATACCACGTAATCCCGCTGATGGACGCACGTTAAGGGTGTAAGGTTCAATAGACGATAAACGCACTGGATAGGTAATGCCAACCTCCTCAATGGCTAGTGATAAACGCACTGGATAGATTATGCCAACTGCCTCAATGGCTAGTATCACTTGGCTCTCCTGTGTGATAACTAAATTTTGAAATTATTGTACTCCCTTGGCACGGACTTTAGTTTAACCTAAGGAACGATGTATGATAATAATAATAATAATTAATATTATGAAATTAGTAAGGTAAAAGAATGAAGAAAGGACACTACTTTATTATTCTCTAAGTGTGCAATAATAATACCTATAGGAATAATGGACCTCATGAAGATTAGGAATCCCTGGTGATTAAACACACTAATGCTAATCTAACCTAACTTTGGTGTCCTTAAATCTCCCCCCGGCCGTTTTTTTTAATATCTAGAAATTTCCGGGATATTAACCCTGTTCGTGTTTTTTCATATCAATTTAGTGCTAATGTTCCGCGACAAACGAGACTAAATCACCGGTGTCGGCCTAATTCATATGCCGTTGTTTGTGGAATATTTACTAATGAAATCACAGTGAGCATAATGAGATTAGGTTAGGTTAGGTTCTTCTTGTTTTGCTTATAATTCCATAATTTCCCCCCCAGCTGTGATGCCCTGCTCACCCTTGTAACGAGGAACAACGTAATAATTATACATTTATCCAAATTTTCATTATCACCATTATGCAATATAAGAAGCTGCTCTAGAAAAAAGAAGATATTTGAAAGAATTAATGTTATGGGTTTTTGAGGAACAATTACCAAATGTAGATGTTTATATAGAACCCTGTAGGTTGCTCCCTGGCTATATGGGCAAAAATTAAAGAACATTGATGGTCAAACGCTTTTTGCTCCTGGCTTTTGCATTTATACATTGATTTTTACTGCCAAAACATTTGTTGTACTCTACTAGTCTCAGTCAAGAAAAATGCTAAAAAAATCTTATGGCTCTGGTTGTGCACCTTCTCTAGCGCCATCTCTTCCATGAATTTCTAATTAAAATTGAAATAAAGTTATCATGTAGGACTATCACTCTTCAACCTGAGAGTATAGCCAATAGTTTCTCAGTTCATTTCTAATATTTACATTAAGTTGCTGATGTAACAAGCTCAGTAGTGGACTAATTCTATTCTACATTAATTTTGTGTTGAGTTGTGGTGTGTAAGAATGGTTATGTCAGTGCAACTATTAAGCTGTATAACAAAGCAGTTTGGTTATCTACAGAGGAAGGAAGTCTTACAATTTTTTCAGGTATTCAATGTATTTTATTAATTTAATACTGTATTGTACCTATCTAGTGTTCACTGTTATGTTCATGATAAACTGGTATGAACTTTATTGATCACTTTCTTATTAAATATTGTCTATCTACATATTACAGTGATATCTGTGTGTCTGAAAACTCACCAGATCGGTTAATAAGATAAAAAGACTTAAAATAAAACTTGTAATGACTGAGAATAGCACCATTACCGTTGTGGTGGTAGTGATTTTTGGGTCAGACTAATTACCCAAATGTAGCCGGAATGAAGTCAAATAATGGTCCTACATGAATAAATCGGGTTACTATTCACTTCTCGACTAGTATTTGGTGTCAGAAAGTCACAAAAAATTGGTAAACTTACTTTAATCTGAGTTAATAGATCAAGTGCATGTACCTAACCTAACCTAATCTAACCTAACCTAACACAACACAACTCAGATTAAATTTAGTTTACCAATTTTTTGTGACTTTATGACACCAAATAATAATCGAGAAGTGATTCACAGCCCGAATAACACTTGTACGACCATCATTTGACTTCATTGCGGCGACATTTGGGTAATTCCTCGCTCCCTCGGTACATGCACGCGATTTATTAACTCAGATTAAAGTAAGTTTTCCAATTTTTTGTGACTTTCTGACACCAAATACTAGTCGAGAAGTGATTAGCAATCCGATTTATTCATGTAGGACCATTATTTCACTTCATTGCGGCTACATTTGGCTACATTTGGGTAATTAGTCGGACCGGTAATTTTTTGCATAAGTTACCCGGTATTAAATTTGGTAATTATTGACGACTATACTGCCGCTGATTTTTCATAGAAAACGAATTTTAAAATGCCGCAATTTCATTGCATTAAAAGTTTATTTAAAGTTTCAACTTAACCTAACCTGACCTAACCTGGTAAAAATTGTTTCGGTCGTCCAGCGAAATTTTAGGAAAATACTCGAAAAATATAAATTTCCAACAGAAATGCTTTTGAAGAAAAGTGTCTTAGAATTGCCTAAACTACTGATTCCAGAACTTAAAATCTTAAAATTCGCTCGATGACCAAAATGATAATACTACCACCTAACCTAACCTTAAACTAACCTAACCAAATCAAACAATAAGATGGGTAAATGTATACACAGCTGCTATTTAAGAATATACAGACACACCTTTTGTGATTTTTTTTGTAGTACAGTAAGATCTCATATTTTGCGAGATTTCATTTTGCTTTTTTGAATTTCGCGAGAACTACCTAATGTAACCAAGTATTATGTTTGGCGTAAAATATCGTGAGTTTCGCGATGTACACGCAGATGAACGCGAAATGCTGGCCACTGTCTTGAATGACATCACAGCCCTCATACCTGTTACAGTCTTTTCTGCTACAACTCGTGTTTTGTCAATGCGAATTAGTTGTAACCTCAATTGATGAATAGGGGAATGCTGTTTGTAAAACGCGAACTTTTGCATACGAATGTTGGCTATAGCACGATTCCATCCTCAATGTTTTGATTACATCCTCAACATCATAAGCGTGGCGTGGGGTTAGGCAATGTTTACAGTTCACGTTCAACATCACATGTTCATTTGATTTGTGTCTTTTGTTTGTGAAGTGTTTTTTGAGAGTTACTCTGTAAATTTCGTTCTTTTTTGCAAATTTAGCTGTTACCCATAAATATACTGTATGAAAAGAGTAAGTATAAAGAATGTTTCGCAAAGCGGACTAATAAATGCTTACACCAGCGCTCTCTTTACATCACGTGATCAGTTGAATCGCGCAGTTTCTGTCGATTGCTCCGTGATTTTTGCTGTTATCTCCAATTTTGTTGTGTTAGCGATGAATATGGAAAGACAAGGTAAGAAGAATGTTTCCATGAAGCGTTCTGGTGATTGAATTGCCGGTGGTGAACTTAAAAGTGGTTTACAGGAATGCAACTATCGCTCTGTAGCCCGCGCCATCCTAGCAACCGCCCGGGCTGTTATTGTATGCTATTTTGGTTGGTGTAACCACCTGTCGAGTCAAGATAATGACCTCAACCTCTACTGGGGGTCTGACTGGTGTTGGTGGGGGTGGGACAGACTCACCTAAGCGGCCAAATAAGGAAAAGGAGAAGCGGGACGATCATAAGGGAGTTAAGTTTGCCAAGTACTCGATGCAGGATAAGCAGCGTGTGATTAAGTTAATTGAGGAAGGCCTAAAAACTAGTGAGATAAGAAAGATTACCCGGTACTGGTTTTCCGGAAAACACAGTCAGGTCAATAAAGGTCGAATTTTTATCATTTGGAGGTTATAAATGGGAAAATCAGAGGTTGATGTAGAGTGGCCAGTCTATATTGTTATTTTTCCCATTAGTTTATGTATTTGCATTTGGCGAATTTTAATTTGGCGCAATTTTTCCAGTCTATATTACTCGCGAATACAAGATCTTACTGTATTGTACTGTAGCTATTTATTTTTTATTCTCACGTCCTTGACTTTATAGTATTTCAAGTACTAGTGACTTCTATAAAAGAACTGGTGCTTTTGAGAAACAAAAGAGCAGCTATTATTATTCTTACTGTATTTTTATTATTATTATTATTATTATTATTATTATTATTATTATTATTATTATTATTATTACTACTATTGCTGTATTATCAAATATTCGCATTAAGGCAGAGTATAGACAGAAGCTAAGAGAAGAAGAAGAAAGTATATGTTGGATTTATGGAGGGATGTGGAAATAAAGACTAACTCTATGTTTTATGTGTTTCCTTTTATTCCCAGAAATATCCAAAATCTTCAAGAATTATGGTGAATCATAGATTGTTATCTACAGTACCACCAAAGAGTCAACCACCAAGGAAGGAGGCTGGAAGCAAGGGGAAGGGACCAATAACCTGGAAGTCCCTCCTAGCCACAGGAATTATTGGGGCTAGTGTTTTGGGTTTCATGCAGTATGTTAGAAAAGAGAAAGAATTAGGTTTGTTATATTTTACTCTTGTTATTATGGCTTAAATTTTTTTATATGCAATACATACTGTACCTTAATTAACATATATATTTTTGAATGCACTGTACTGTTGAACAATGCCTGCAATGTTGCTTTCAATTTATATTTTAAATGTATTTACAGATAATGTATTGGCATTTTATACTGTACTTGTCTTAGCACAGCTATATGAAAATGTTTCCCATTTATTTTTTTCTGTTATTTTACATCACTTGTTGTTTGTTTTGTATGGATTATATTTAAGGTATAATATTTCTAAGTTTTCCTAGTATCCAGGTTTTGAATAACCAAAACCAAGGAGACTCATGTTTTGTACCCATCAAGTCTACCAGTCACAACCCAAGTGAACCCTCAGCATTGATAGCTGGCATTAAATCATTAGTACAGTTACTGTGCATCTCTCATTGCAAATACTTTATAACCTTTAAAAAAGGGGTTCAGTGGTGACGGCTCTGAGGAAGAGAACTGAATGATAATAGGCACACTGGACCATACAGCCTTGTGTTCATTCGTCAATCATCTCCCTGGTTGAAGATAGACAGAAGCCTGATATCTCTGTGTTTATAGCTACAGCTAAGTGCATCAATCCTGTAAGGTTTAAAACTAGGAGAGTACTGTATAATGGTTATGCCACACACTTCAATAAGCTAATGATCCATTTAGTAACTCGTTGATTCTCTTGGCCTTTACCAACACTGTGTCTAGAAAGAGCCAAATTTTATGGTTTATTTTACTATTCTTGGAAGATAGATTTTGTAAATGTGATGGGTGTATGGTTTGTGAAATGAAAAATATTAGTTTGATCTAAAAATGGGGCACTTTGAGCCCAATACATACTGTATTTGATGTTTTGTGGGGAAATTACTGTGGGCTCTGGTTTATGGTTACTAGAGAGATACAGTACTAGGTTCCTTAAGGAGTTGGGTATGAGGACAGTTCCATCTTGGGAATACTGTATAAACCTTGAAGCCTGCTGTAGGGTAAGTCTGATTTGTGTGTGCTATTCTCTGTCTGGGAGCTAGTAACCCCTTGTGTACGAGGGTCTCTGCGCTGATTAAAATTACCTAGCATTAACCAAATAAAATATAAAAAGTGGGGTCCCCATAGTGAAGGGGTAAGGGGCTCCTTCATACCCAATCATATAGCATTTTGGAATCCTTCAGAGGATCATCACTGAAATGAAGAATGGATACTCTCTGATGATGATGATGTCATTTGTCATAATGATGGCACAATATTAGGTTTATTTAAAGTCAGCTCACAATGGTTCTTGCAGTGAAATGTCAAGACTACAGTTGTGCCATTCCAGGTCACCAAGGCAAGTGTTGTTTTGTGCATTGATCTGTCATCATTTTAGGGATTTTAACTTGAAGGGAATTGGACCAAGGAAATTGGAGGAGAGCTCTGTCCTGGTTCATGTTTACTTATTTGTTTTGATGGGAATTCTTCCCTAGTCTAGTATGTCTCAGAATCTTGGGTTTCATATTTTCAGAACCAGACTGTGTAGGCAGGCATTTGCTTATTTCTTGGTTTCAGTTAGAATCAGACCTTAACTACTAAGCCATAGTTTTGAGGTAAGACATGTTACCTCAAATAGTAGGTGGCCTACCTCATTTACCTGCCTTGGCATTAAGGAGAGAACTTTCTCTCTTTTTGTTAGGAGAATATAATTTGCATTGCTAGAATCCTTGCAAGACAACGGCTAATTTGAATATAAACGTCATATATTTTGCACAAGAAATAAAAATTAATCACCTGTACTGTATCACATTACAGTAGTGATTTATGAGTTCTAGTGTATATTTAAGATTTAGAAGTGTTTCTGACTTTACAGGAGGTCCCAGGAACGTAACCCTAGCGAAAGTTGCGAGTCTACTGTATATTGGAAAATCTCAAAAATTTGGTAGCACAGTAGGGTTGTGATATACAGTATTGCGATTTAAAAAAAAAATTATATCGCGACTACCAAAATTATCGTCATTTTCCAATAGTATACTGTATAGCGATAAATTTACTTATTTCACAATGGAAATCGGGTAGGAAACATTTCAAATTAACACTATGGCAAACAAATGCGTTATTTGCTCACCAGAGGCGCCACCGTGGCTGTTCACTCACTCATTCACGCTTGCCCCTGTCACCAGCACAGTCCTTCTGAGTTAGTGACAAGTAAGCAGCCGACTCTGCTGCAGATTACAACTTCTAAAGTGAGTGTAAATGGGTTGCTAGTGACGTGAAAATTGAAGTGAAGAGAATGGAGAGCTTCATGGAAAAGATTTAATACTGTAACTAATATTTTTGGTTTGTTCGTTTATGTAGGTGTGGGATTGTCAAGTGAGGGTGGCAATGTGTCGCCTGCTGCCTAGTTTGATGTTCCTGGGATGGTGCGTCAGCTGTTGAATCTGATATTCATTGATATTGAAACAGCCTGTTGTTCCCAAGTCTAGTGTTCATTGGTGCTCTAGTTAGTAAGAAAATAAACTCTATTAAGTCAAGTTTAGTCATTTTTATTGGCCTCCAGAATCTAACCCTAATTTCCCCATTGATTACATGAAATTATATATCGCGATTTAGTATACAGCTCCTCCCCGACTTACGACCTACACGACTTACGACCACCCTCACTTACGACCTGCCTCAGTCGTACTAAAATTTTGTCAAATTGTGCTGTTTACTGACAAAATTTTCGTTTGTAATTCACTTTCAAATGGCTGGCAAGCTTAAAAGTGAGAGTTTTGTGGTGCTGAGAGGAAAAAGAGACACCCATTTTAGATTTTCTATGTGTTATTTAATTATTTTCGACTTACGACCTGGATTTGGGTCCCTAACCCTGTCGTAAGTCGGGGAGAAGCTGTATAGCGAACATCGTTGGACCTTTATCTCGCGATATATCCCGACCCTACTGTAGTGACAAATTTGAAATATTTCCTGCTCAATTTCCCTCGCAAAATAAAAAAAATTATCGCTATACCTGTATACAGTATAGGAAAATGTTGATAATTTTGGTAGCCGTGATATAAAAAAAAAAATTTATATAAAGTTGCTGTATATCCTGACCCTATTGTACTATAATTAATTTTTATTAAACTATTGAAATTTCTTTGTTTATTAATTGTGCAGTACAGTGGTCCCTCGGTTAACGAGCACAATCCGTTCTAGACGGTTGCTCGTTAACCGAAAAACTCGTTAACCGAAACCATTGTTTCAATGGGTTTTGGGGTAATTGGTTCCAGCTCACCGAAAATTGCCTAAATTCAACAAAAAAGGTAGAAAAGTAAACTTACTTTGAGGTGTGTATATAGAAGGCTCCTGGATGATGATGATGATGGGAATTAGAATGGGGGTGGAGGAGAAGAGAAGGCATTGGGGTGGAAAAGAAGTCACCCCATGGTGCCATTTCACCCATAAAATTTTAGTTCTCTTGGTGTAATTCAAGATTGTTCTTTATATCAACACTGCACTGCATTATATATTGTCAATATGTAAAATAAATTTCAAAATGACCAATAATTTGCTTGCAAACACAGAAAAAAGCATTTAGTTGAAGAGAGTCTCAAGCAAGATATTACCTCCACTGAAAAGACACAAAGTCTGACTCCTGTATGGTGTGTTGACAGGCTGGATGGCATGTTCAATAATTGTTAAAATTACTAAAAAATTTAATATTAAACTTTTAAAATTATTGAATAGTATAAACTTCTTGATATTTACTAAAATGGTAAGGAATTTAAACCCTAGAACCGATTACTGTACTGGCGGACTAATACTACAGCTGGTGGACTGCCAAATGCAAGCGAAAACATGTTCAGGTCAGCTCGTAAGAAACTCGTTAATCGAGGGATTGCTCGTTAACCGAAGTTAAGAATCTTATGGAAGGTAACTCGTTAACCGAAATCTCATTAACCGAGGTGCTCGTTAACCGAGGGACCACAGTATTGAAATAAATTTATGACAACATAATTACTACTGTCTTAGATGTTGAAAGATTTGAAAGATAGATATGTATTATTAGTAAAATATCAAATATTTTTTTAAGAACATAACATTGATTGCTTTGGTATGTTCTTAATAAATATATGATATTTATTTATATATCCTAAAGTACTGTACCTGTAATAGGAGAATTTTGTGTAAGATATAATTTCTGGTAAGTCTTCTTAGATTTTTACATTCCAATTACCTTTTACAAAAATAACCATGTTCTGATTTAATTATTACTATTTTTTTTAGCTCTTGCCAGAGAAAGGAAAAGAGTATTAGGAAAGGCCAGCATTGGTGGAAACTTTGACTTAATTGACCATAATGGTAATCCCAAAAAGAGTGAAGATTTTCTAGGCCAGTGGGTTCTGCTCTACTTTGGCTTCACACATTGTCCAGATGTTTGTCCTGATGAGCTGGAGAAGATGGCTGCTGTAGTTGATGCTATAGGTAAATTCCTGTAATGTTTTATAAGAAAATTTGAGTGGTATTTGACTTAACTTAAGACTTTTTTTAGCAAGTTGGCTGATGTTTAATATCAAAGTTCACATATTGTGGTTGTTGAGTCTTTAAGAAAGCCTTACGCAATATTTTTTTTTTTTTTTAGATGGAATGGAAAATGCACCCAACATCCAACCTTTGTTCATCACAGTGGATCCACACAGAGATAGCAAGGAGGCCATTAGAGAGTATTTAAAGGAGTTTCATCCAAAGATGTTAGGTCTTACAGGGTCAGATGAGAAGATTTCGGAGGCCTGCCGCGCTTACAGAGTATACTTCAGTGCTGGGCCCAGGGATGATGATGATGACTATATAGTAAGTAGACTTGTCTCTTGACAATGCTGATTATATTTCTGATTAATACTGTACATACTTTTGGATACATTACTTATTATATACTGTACAGTATATAGTAAAAGTTTGTCTCTTTTTATGAAAGGGAACACATGTGATATGTAAGCAGGGGTGAACAAAGCTGAGGTTTGTGGGATTGCCAGATCTAATGTTCTCGCCATTACCAGATCCCTTGAGATTCATTACCAAATCGAGTGTTTCAATACCAAATTTTTTTAGCATACAGTAGAGTAAAACTTTTTTTGTGTGTGAAGGAAAACAGCAATTAGCTTAATACCTCACCTACATACAACTTAAGTGTAGATAAAGTTGTTTACACTGAATCAGTAATAATTCATTCATATGGGGCAATGAAATCATCACTGCCCTCATTCAAGTGCATCTTTTCTGATCACTTATTTCTTTGAGTTTATTGAGGGTTAATGCCAAATCATATTTATTTATTACCAAGTGGATTTTTCATTACCAAATTGCTGCCGTGCATCTAGAAGCGTCCACCCACATACCCCCTTGTGTGACACTACACAGAGGCAGCTATACTGTACTGTACAACTGCATATTCCTACTTGCACGACATAGTTGTACCCAATTTGCATTTCACGTTGTAAATTTTTTTTCTCCCTAATACAGTACAGTACACTGGTGCATTACTGTATAACCAATTTACATTATGAAAACTCACATTATAGGATAACACTGTACACAATGAATATAAGCCATAAATAAACATAATACAATACAGTACTGTAGTTGGATACATGCAGTACAATACAGTACAGTAATGACTATACTGTACCTTATTAACTCTTCTCCTTTAGTCAATAATCTCTCTTCCCTTTCTCTTTGCCACAACATTGAACTTAATTGTAGGTGTTGCTTTAAATCGATGATCTCAAATTGAATCGCTTTAAATCGACGTTCTACTGTTATCTTGTTCTGTACTTTAAATGTACATTAATTCCTTTTGAAATTTATATCACTGCCGTTTCAAATAATTACTGGCAGTTTTCAAGGTGTGAATGTTGATGTTGTAAAAAAATAATAATAATGGAAATTGTGCCTTTTAGATAGGTAAGTTTTGTAAACAGTTGACTGAACCTCACTGGCAAGGAATTAATGCTTTGGTAAAAATAAATTTTCCAAATCTGTTAGTTCTTTTACAGGGCAACTTTCAGATTGTTATGCATCTGCTGATAACAAACACATTAAATAATCCTGGACAACCCTCTTGAAGTTTTATACCTCTTTCAATTTTTACTACTTTTTGCAGTTAAAGAATTTAGTTTCTTTTTATTGATAAGTAAGCTGCCATGAAAAATGGCTTAGCAAGTAATGTGGCTGTAGCAAGGCAAGAAAAGCTCAACATTGGGGATACTGTATATCCCTGGATAATGTTGATGAGTGAAATGATCAGTGTTGGAGGTGGTGACAAAGCATATTCGGTTGTAATAGACAGGATTGACTGAAAGACGTTTAGGGAGTTATTGCCTTTACTGACAGTGAGAGGGCCTTGTCTTTACATGTACCGGTACTTGCAAGAAAGCGTATTAATGTAACTGATGTGAGAAGTGTGATATTGTTTGGATATGAAACACAGGAAGTTAAAGAGGTTCACTTATTTAGGCTTGAATAAGTTGAAAAAACAATGGTGAGGTGGATGTGTAATGTGACATTAAGAGCCAAGAGGGCAGCTGGGTCTGGAGATTGTCAGTGGGAGATTGGGCAAGAGGTAGACTAAGATGGTTTGGGCAAGTGGAAAGAGTGGAAGAGACTAATTATTGGGTCAAGAGATGCACAAGATAGAATATGAAGGGTAAGAGAGGTTATGAGAAATGGCCTTAGATATAAGAATCTGATGAGAGAGGCTACAAAAGATCATGCATCTTGGAGAGCTGTAATCAGGGCTATCCCATGTAGGCAAGGAAAATGACTGTAAAATGGTAATGATAAAGATGATGGTTTGTACTGAGTCTGTGATACAATATTTGGGTATGCACGGATTCAACATATACTGTACCACCCTTCTTTGAGTGTCAGAAAAGGGAAGTAATTTGTGGTGGTGTCATGCTATTACTGAATATACTTGTTTGATAACTAACATGAGAGCGGGATAAAACAATTTGTTCTTATTTGGTTTGTTCTTTGCCTCAGGTGGACCATACTATCATCATATACTTAGTGAATCCTGATGGAGACTTTGTGGACTATTATGGGCAGAACAAGACAGCTGAACAAGTAACTGCTAGTATTGCTGTCAACATGAAGAAGTATGATGACATGAACAAGAAGGGTATTTTAAGTCGTTTGTTATAGTTGTACAGTATAAAGTGTTGCAATAATTGAGGTTTTAATTTATTATGAAAAAACGACTTTCGTAATGAGAAGTTATAATTATTAAAAAAGTAAAAATTTTTAGATTTTTTATATATACATATAAATTGTAAGTATTAATGTTATAGAATGGCAGTTGTACTATACTACAAACGTGGGTATTTGTTGAGCAATCATTCCTTAAAAGTTTCCATAGCAGGCAGTAAAACTTTATTAATTGTGTTTGTATGAAGCTCATTGTAAATAAACATTTTTCATTCATTGTCAGTATGCTTTATCCATGAGTAGAGTAACAGATTGCAGGGTATTATCAGGTAACTCAGTTATTGTGCTAAATATTGTTACCGTTATATACCATACTTTGTTTTGAGGATGGTACTCGTCTGTCACGTACAGAAGATTATTAACCTAAGTTTTGTTTGTTTAATTACATGTTTCCAGTTAATTTATTCAGGTGTACTTATTTCTTGTTCAGCTTGGGTAGACAACTGATAACCTTGCTTGCTCTCAAAATTTCTTCACGTCTTGTCACTGGAGGTAATATAGTACAGTCATGTCGCATCTTACATGCATTTGAATTATGCAGATTCAACTTTACGCGCTTGGCTTAGAAAAAACCCACAGTGAGTGTAAGGGCATATGGCTGTGGGAGATGACAGCATATAAGACGCATGGCCATATAAGACACCCCCCATTTCAGCAGGGAGTATTTAGAAGAAAAAAAAGTGTGTTTTCCTCCTGTAGCCATAGTTTTCTCAAGATAATATATACGGTAAAAGGAAATGTGAGGAATAAAAAAAATAATACCAATAAATGAGTTACAACAAAAAATACTGAGCAGTGTATATATATATATATATATATATATATATATATATATATATATATATATATATATATATATATATATATAATATATATATATATATAAATATATATATTATATTCGTCTTTATTCAAGACATCTTCAGAGGCAACTGGATTACATGGACAGAGAGAGGCTTAAATATACAGGGTGACCTAAAAACATGAGGTCAGGTTAAAATGATGACATCCACTAATCCCCACACCAACACACACGTAGAGGAGCTTAAGAGAAGGGTGATGACGTGACTAGCCAAGTCAGGTCAGAAAAAAGGGACCCACAAAATAACTATCATACACACCTAGACCCCGACTTACGACTACGTGGACTTACGACCGTCGGGACTTACGACCGCCTCAGATATAGAAACTAGTTTTTAAGTCAGGTCAGAGTTAAAGTCACACTGTATCCATTCCTTATTATTTATTACTTTCACTGTACTGTATCCATTCATCATTATTCATTACTTTTACTGTACTGTATTTCATTGTAGATTTTTTATTAAAAAAAAAAAAATTTTATCTATGTCGGACTTCTACCTGGATTTAGTCCTAACCAGTGGTCTGGAGTTATATATATATACTATATATATATATATATATATATATATATATATATATATATATATATATATATATATATATATATATAAAGCTTATAACTTCACATGCCACAAGAGGCAATCTTATTCTTCAACACTTGAAGATCAGCTTTAAAGTTGGTAGGTGGGAGTCCCTTGACTCCCAAACCAGTGATGGCAAATGTGCACCCTGCTGCTGGTTGTGTTGCCAGCTCCTCTGCTGAATGGTATGTTTTGGCAGATGTTACAAAAAGAGTTGAGTAATCAGCTCCTCCCCAGCAGACTGAAGTAATGTTTTTTGCTGGTAACTCCACTGTACGGACAATCTTGCCAATTTTTGGGTCTATACAAATTATCTGTAAAACAGAATTCAAAGTGTATGAAATGTTTGTCTGGTGACTCCTTATTGGGTAGGAAATACATTTCACATCTGCAGGGTTTTTTTTACTCTTCATCATTAAGTTTATATGATCATAAATATGGTGGCTAACCAGGAGAAACTCGTACCTTATTGCCAGAGAAACAAGCAACCCATAGATTTCCAGTTTCATCGTTGCACATTCCATCAGGGATGTCGTTTTCCAGCCCAGCTGCCTTATAGTCCACCACAGTACGACGATTACCTGCATAATAGATTACATTTACATCAATGCTATTTTGAAGGTCGAAAAATTGAAGATTTTGTCTTTAACTATGTGACTGTACTTTTTATCATGAAACATGTTCTTTGGTTATCTAAGTGTTTTAGTTATGTGGTAATTTAACAAAGGATTATCTTCAACCTTTACTCTTAAACTTCAGAATCATGATGAAGATACATAGGTAACCTACTGCTGATCAAGCAAGCTGAACAGATATGTGGAACATTGACTTGTCCTGGGCAAATGACTTTTGAAATTTTCACTAACCCCTGACAAATTTTGGAAGAAATTTGCTTAACCTTTTTTAATAAGAAAAGTTAAATAAACATTTTGAAACATTCAAATTTATTGTGTGTGTCGGTTTAAATTCTTTTTACCCATTTCTTATTCATCTTGGTGTTTTCACTTCAATTTGAAGCACAACTGTGCTTACACAGCAATCAGTAGGAGCTTTTATACAGATTGTCAGGTCTGGTCATTGCGAGAATAAACCAATAAAAATAGGAGGGCTCAGCTGTAATGTCACTGAGGCTTTTTTGTTAGCAGGTCAGGTCATTGTGGAAACATTTAAAAACCAACTAACTTTTAGCCGCCATCTATGATGGTTCTTAAGATCACAGTAAATTTATTTGTAAAAAAACTACCATATATTGCACTTACTAATAATTTCTAAATATTCAATATCAGAGTCACAAGTGATATGAACTTCTTTTCTATTAGTGAACTGTACTCTCCTTAAAAAGACATTCATAGCTTTACATGATATTTTTCTCTCATTTATATTGTACTGACTACTTAAAGCCAGATTAACTTTTTACCACCCAAATTTCATGTATACAGTACTGGGCTAAAGATATCATCTACGCATCTGTGCACTGTGACGTCATCTTCCCAGCGCATAATTTGTCGTGGAAAAACAAATTGAGCACACTGGCTCAAAGGCACCACCAGGATGCAAGCTACTGCTCGTGTACCATTCCCAGAATTCCTGGGTTATAATAATGAGTCTCAGCCATCATAGCCCACCTGTTCAAACAGTTCAATGGTAAGCCAATATCAAAGCAAAACTTTTTGAATAGCTGGAGCGCTGCAGCCATGACTCAAACCTCAGTTTCAAGACCGAACTTCTTAATAATATGTACAATACAGTACTGTACTCCTAAATGACTTGGTCCTTCCACCCCTCTTTTTTTTTTTTTTTTACTACTTAAATGATTACTACTTGTGCAGACAGTTAGTCTGTTTCTTGTTAATGAACTTTGTTGTCTAGTGTTAGCACAGGAGGAAACCAGAGTACCTGGAGGAAAGCTGTGATGTTTGGTAGGGTAACAGTAGATAACACATTTCCCAACAACACTTCAATCAATGGACCTGTTGGTTGAACCAATAGTACTGTACTGACCATGTAGTTCTCTACACTTGCCTAACAGAATCACTGTCAAAAGAGGGACTTCATCTGAGGCTGGAATCAAAACAAATTTTGCCTATACTGGACTTACCTAGCAACATAGCCCCTGATATAGATGAAGGCAACCTTTATACATAATAGGTACTGTACATCCCAAATCAAAAGTTCATTGAAAATCTCCAGCCTGCAGATGTTTCTCTGTTCATAACATGCAGATGATGCTCTTTCCGCCAACACGTGGAGACATTGTCTTTTTGTGATCAGACTGCAGGTGTTATGGACAGACAAACATCATGCTGGCAGGGGATTTTAGGGGAACTTTTGATTTTTGCTGTACATAACCTGATGGGAAGTATAGTACTTACAGTGTTTATAGGATCATAAACCTCATTAAACAGAATTATGTGGCAGTACAGTACCTTAATTTCCTCATTATCAACATTCCCATTTTCCATAGTTGTTTTTAACACACTGCTCACCAATTATGTCCTGGTTTCTACCCACACTTGGCCAAATTTTTTCAGCCCTTTGTGGGAGTTTTTGGCTACAATTCAATTTTGAAAAATTTGTTGTTTCATGTGAAAACTTATTATTAACAGACTTGAAACTTATTGGTGCTACTTGGAAATGTACTTTTCCTTTTAAGTTTTCCTTTAAGAGATTTAGGTTTGATCATTTTACTTAAGCATTACCCATTTGTTACAGTTATTGTAACAGCTGTCATAGTTACTGTTCCAACATGGGATGAGAGAAAGGAATCAATATTGGTTTCATTTAAAATTTAGAAGATTAAATCATTGCAACTTAGGTACTGTACAGTCTAACACCTTTACTGTACAAATAAAAATGTAAATGTTTAGGCATTTCCTATAAGGATGCTGTACTTAAATATAAAAAGCACAAAACAAACTTACAAATTTTATAAGTGACATCATCATAATCGAAGGCATCAACTGAATATTTAAGTGAATCAATGTAGTAAAAAGTTTTCCGATCAGGGCTCCATGCTAATCCATTGGAAAGAGATACCTGCAAAGTTGAAAATTCAGTAATCAAATATTAGGTCAAAATCAAAATCAGATAATTTGTATCTATGTAAAACTTAAACTTACAGACATACAAGAGCACAATGCCAATTTATCCAAAGATCACAAACAGTAATGTACTTTTTGATATTTTGATAATGAACAACAAACATATTCAGTAGAAAGAGGTATGAAAAACATTTATTATTTATTTATTATTATTTTTTTCATTATTTACATAACTGTAGTGCTGACTATTGAGGACCAAAGTGAACTCATAATTTTTCTTGTAACATCATTAAATTTACATTCAAGAACTGTATAGTATTACTGAACATTATAAAGATCACCTGGTGTATTTTCTTCCTCAGTTTAGGGACAGGTGTTTGATAACCTCACCTTTTTCTACTTCGGTTATCAAAAAAGAAGAAACAGGAAAGAAGACTAGGGTGTTTGAATGAACTGTACTTGCATGTAATTGTAATGCTAAGAAGAGTTATTAAAGTTAATTATGAATGAAATAAGCTAGATGTTGGAACAAGTTGAGGAATTAAAGAAAAGGATTTTGAAGAAAGTGTGAGGCATAAACTCAGAGGTTCCTGAGAGTTTAAGAGTGAAACATGGTGAGGCAGTGCTACTGATTGATTAAAAGTGGAGTTACATGGTGATGTATACAGTGGTAACTTTCAAAGGAAACCTGGAGCTGACTAAAAGTGGAGTTTGACAACTGGGTCATTGTGATGCTCACACACCGGGAAACGAGAAGAAAGGGGAATGAAGGAAGTTGTAAGAAGACCCGAGTAACTGAATAGAGAGTTACAATGTGAAAGATGAAATGATAGTTATGAAAAATTTTCTATGCAGTTATGGCTGTAGATGATAGGGAAGTAAATGGGATTAAGGATACATATGGCATGTCTGGCATGAAAAGAAATGGAGAGAAAAAGACTAACAGAGAGAGAAAGAAATTCATAAGCATGAATGAATGTGTGACTGGGGAGAAGATAATAGATTGTTAGACTTCGGATTGGTGGATGGGGGACTGAGTTGCATATTGAGAGATGTAGGGGTGCTGAGAGAATAACTGTGCTGGAAAGGTTGAGTGTAAAAGAAAAACAAATAATTGATAGGTATAAAACAAGAGCAAATTAGACAAACTTCCAAGAACCCCTTTTTGAATGGGGAACATCTTAACTGATTATATTTGGTAAGTGAATCAGCAAGAGTTTGTGTTACTTTTGATTCTGACCAACTGCACCAACCTATAATGAAAATGCACAAAATGCAACATAGAACGATACAGCTACCATCCTGAGAATACAGATTGAGGATCCTTTATCTATAAACCTTGGTGCCAATTGTGTTTCAGTTTTAAGATATTTTTGGTCTTGGATGCCTATGCCTACTTACATTACAATAACCTATGCCTAGGATAGCCTATACAAGCCCAGATTTAAATCTCAAATCTGAGTGATGAAATTTTTCTGCTTACAACACCGCTTCCCACCTCTTGAATTTAAGATACAGGGTACTTTATTTTTTAGAAAATATCATTTGGTAATGTTTTGTGTGACCCACTGTCAGAGCACTGTGGATAAAGCATTGGATAAATTTCGGCATTAACATTCTTTCACTCATAAAACCATGTTTCTCACAACATACATTTGTTACTGGCTTAGTTGTGTTTATATTCCTTAGGACATATTTACAGGCAACATGGTTTAGCTTAGGTAAATTAAATATTGTAACTGAAAATTTAGCCTTATGTAAACACCATAAAGGACATTACTCAGTCAAGTGTTCTGATCTAGAGCTAACAGATGGCTGCACCACTAGAAGTCATAGCTTCAAGTTAAAGAAACCACAAGTACAGAAAACTGTTATAGCTAACTTCTTTTGAATAAGAGTTATGAACTCTTGGAATAACCTGCCATTGAATGTTGTGAACATCAAGTGCAATCTCATTTAAGATCCGATTTAGGGACGATGTAGGTAAACATTGATTTGGATATAGAGTAGTGGATGAGTGGAACAAGTTACCAAACATTATCATTAACTCGAATACGCTGGATAGCTTCAAACAGGTTGGATGGGTATACGAGCGATAGGGGATGGGTGTAAACGGGACTGCCCAGTATGGGCCAATAAACTCTCTGCAGTTTCCTCCATTCTTATGTTCTTATGTACTTTACACTTAGAACACCCTGCTATAATTATATTATTTGAGGATCTATTACAAGATTAATATTTTACAAAAGCAAGAAATCGAATCTCTGCCACCATGCTTCTGTATGGTTGACCCTCACCCAATTTCCCTAAATTAATCAGACTATTTTTTACATTTATGTTCATCTAAATAAAAAATGTAATGTACATTATTTTCATTACTGTTTATAAGTGTGCATCAATAGTATATATATATATATATATATATATATATATATATATATATATATATATATATATATATATATATATATATATATATATATATATATATATATATATATATATATATATATATATATATGTATATATAAAGCTCACCTTGTTAACCTGGTTAGTCAGGTTAAGATCAGTGTCCAAGCAATACAGAGAGCTTTTGTGCATTGCAAAATCAGCATTTGAATGATCTGTTACACCATCCATTGTACCTTTTTTGTGTTGAGAAAATAAGTTTTATTAATACTATACCCTGCTCTCTTGCTCTATACTGTATATATATATATATATTATATATATATATATATATATATATATATATATATATATATATATATATATATATATATATATATATATATATATATATATATATATATATATATATATATATATATATATATATACAGTGGTCCCCAATGGTTCTTAACCTTAGGGCATTTCAGTCTTTCAGGGGGGCATAAAGGATTGAATATATTTCTTAATCAGAATATATATTCCCCGTAGCATTTTACATCTTAAATTGGGATGGTTAAACACAGTGTATTTGGTATTACATGTACAGTACTATATTGTAAATACAATGCAGTATATTGTATCCAGTAACTTAAGATGAGGAAATTATGATAAAAGATAAGAAATATGTTTCAGTGAAATGAGATGTGGGCTAAACAGTAAATAAAATTATCCTCACCTGCCCAAAGGCGGCCTTGTGGGTCACACTTGCCATCATTAAAGCGATTAAAGGGGTAGGCATCCTCAACAGTATGCAGGATTCCTTTGACCTTTACTGTGTGTTGATCAGGGTCACTAGCAGACCACTGAACTACAGCAAAAGATCGTCCAAGACCCACAATCAATAAGTCTTCAGTGCCTTCAATAGGCACGACGAATGATAGACTGCTTCCCGACCCACCTTCCTCTGAAAGACACTTCAAGTGTGGAATCTCTCCATTAAACCAAAATATGATTAAAACTAGGATATTGCTGGATATTACAGATTCAAAGAAAACAAATGAAAATACTCCAAGTTGGTGCTAAGGGTTTGCCATGGTTGTCAAATATTGTTACCCATACACCTACATGAAATGCCTAGTGCTTACACTCGCGTACATGAAGGTCCAGTTACCTGTTCTCATAACTGAAGAATATAAATCAGTGGTTCTCAATCTTTTTCTCATCATTCCTCTTTTTGTAGTTACAGTACTTAGCTGCTTGTGAGGCCCTTTCTTTTGAATACAGTAAACCCTTGCCCTTTGAGTTTTCAGATTTATTTTGATTTCAATTAGTTAATTCCAAAATTCTGGTGACATTTCAAATTTGCTGAAAACTAATCCAAACAGTATAATAATTACTGTATGTTAAATGCAAAATATTTTCTGAACGTCTTCAAAATTATACCTCTGTGGTAAATGTAGCTTAGTAAGGTTAACTTACCATGCTTGCTCTCAAGCCATAGACCCCTATAAAACCCTCTGTGGATCCCCAGTTGAGAGATCCTGTTACATAGATTAAAAAATATTGTCTACTCACCTACATGGAGAACCTGGTCCTTATTAGTTTGGGGGTAGTAACGATGTATATTCCCATTTGCAATATCGACAAAAAGGAGACACTGTTTGTTCTCCACCCAATGAGGTCCTTCACCAAGATCAACAGCTGATACAACTTGTTTTATTTCCACTCCAGACATACTTTATTGTATCGATTCTTGAACCTGTTGTAATGAGAGAAACATTGTTATGCGAGAAACGGGTGCTTATTTTATTGAAAGTTATTAGTTTGACTCCAGAAAATGTTTAGTGTCTACATAGATATTTCAAACAATGTTAGTACACATGTTTAAATATTGTACCAGTGCCAGTGTTTGGATCGTGGGTGTTGCCACGAACCCTTGTGGGGTATGAGTTATTTGGTTCACACTCAGGATGGGATGGAGAAAGGAAACTCACAATGTGCTCTCTGTATATATATTGTATTGGATGTACAGTGCAGCTTGGTGCTGGGAAGTGGCAGCGTGGTTACAAGCGTGATGTAGAGAGAGCTGGTTGGTGAGGGTGCTCAGAGGAGGACCAGCTTGTGGGTCGCCATGGTCGCCGGCGGGAGCGAGGGCCGCCAGGCAGGAGTGGAGGAGGAGATGTTGCTTGAAGACTGGCTGTAGGTAGAAAGAGGTAGGTCACCACGAGGTCAGGTCTTATATAGCGGGGATAGGCGTGGCTTAATAGTTGACCTCAGTCGTGTAAGGCGGCGCTGGTTGACCTTGACACGAGGTGCGGCTGGATTCGTGGGTCAGCTCGTCAGCAACAAACAGCGTTTGTAGGAGAGGAATCCACTACACCCTTGAACTTGTCGGCCTGCCTAAACAAGGTATTGGTGATAGTGAGGTTGTGTGCAGCACACTTGCTGAGAAGGAGTAAGCTGTTAGGATTACTCTTGCCTAGTCCATTTCTCCCTATGATTCCCTGCCAAATATTAGCAACTCTGCCAATTCTGGAATTGAAGTCACCAAGGAGTACAACCTTATCTTTTCTGGGGATAGAGGTGTTATTGCCGCCCCCAAAAGCAGTGTTATTGCAATTATAGGAGGGTGATAAGAGTAGTGAGAAAGTGTTGTTGTGTACTAAGCGAAGAGACGATGGCGCCACTCTCGGCACTAGACGATAACATACGGAAGGACCTCTCAACTGATCGCCTCGAAAGGGCTGCTCAGTTGCACAGACAAGTCCGGATTGCACTGCTGCCTAGATCCCAGTGCATAAACGACCATCATATCTGTATCGCCCATGTGCAGAGTTTTTGACTAGAGACTCCCGGCAGTCATCTCTGGCTGTCCCTGTCGCCATAGGACTTTTGGGGGTATAGGGGTTTTTACGATGATGAGTGTGGTGAGCTGGATGATGGCTGCACGTGAGTTGAGTAATGTGGTGAGGCAGGAGCGCAGACCGTAACCATACATTTTGGTTCTTTTCCTGATCCAGTGGTGCAAGTGTTACAGTGACTGGGGAGAAGGAGAGATGCAATGGACTGCCAATAGCCCAATTTGTTAGGTTCCGCCTTAGTAGCCTGTCCATCAGGCAATGCCTTCATCTGCCGGTGTAGTTGTGGGGTATGGGATGTTTGGGTTCACACTCAGGATGGTTGGAGAAAGGAAACTCACGATGTGCTCTCTGTATACATGTTGTATTGGGTGTACAATGCAGCTTGGTGCTGGGAAGGCAGCATGGTTGCAAGCGTGATGTAGAGAGAGCTGATTGGTAAGGATGCTCAGAGGAGGACAGCTTGTGGGTCGCCATGCTCGCCGGCGGGAGCGAGGACCGCCAGGCAGGCGGAGGAGGAGGAGGTGTTGCTGGCTGGTTGGTGTAGGTAGAAAGAGAGCGATCACCACGAGGTCAGGTCTTAAATAGCGGGGGGTAGGCGTGGCTTAGTAGTTGACCCCCGCTCTGTGGGCGGCGCTGGTTGACCTAGACCACGAGGCATACACAGGGGAATTCGTGGGGTCGGCTATGCAGCGATAAACAGTGTTTGTAGGGGAGAAATCCACTACAATACTCCCTCCTTCCCTCCAGGCGGTGTAGGAGACTTGTTGTCTGCAGGGTTGCATGGCACATGTGAGGCAGAACGGGCGGTGCATGCCTCATGTGAGACAACGGCGATGGTGTGGATGAGCAGGTCGCTAGAGACAACTGTCTAGATACACAATATCTGTGGGAGTAGAGAGGGAGAAAAAGGGTGTGTGGAGGCGATGAATGTTGTGCTTCCCTCACGGCAGGTACAGAGTCGTCAGATGCGCCTGCTGGGGTGTGTGGGCCTGGGTCAGGAGCAGGGGCTGCGTCAGCAGAAGTGGATGAGGGCTCGTGACAGCAGCTGGATCCATGGCAGCAGCAGGGTGCAGGACATTAGCAGGGAGTACCTGAGGGAGAAAAGAGGGGTGTGTGGGTCCGCACTCAGGAGCAGGGGCCGTGTCAGGAGAAGCGGCAGGGGGTACTGCTGGGCCGGGGCGGCGTCTGAGGCAGGACGGGTGTGTTGGGGCAGGAATAGGAGCAGCTGTCTGCTTAGAGTAGCAGAGCTGCTCTAGGGTGTCTAACCTGTGGTTTAGAGACAGTAGCTGTAGAGCCGATGAGAGCTGCCTCTGGGTGGATAAGCCAGTCTTCCATGTTGCTTGAAGACTGAGAGAGTGATCTGTTTCTCCTCCATCCTGTGTGAGTGCGAATCTCCGGGGGTCACCATTTGTGGGGTATGGGATGTTTGGGTTCACACTCAGGATGGTTGGAGAAAGGAAACTCACAATGTGCTCTCTATATACATATTGTATTGGATGTACAATGCAGCTTGGTGCTGGGAAGGCAGCATGGTTACAAGCGTGATGTAGAGAGAGCTGATTGGTGAGGATGCTCAGAGGAGGACAGCTTGTGGGTCGCCATGCTCGCCGGCGGGAGCGAGGACCGCCAGGCAGGCAGAGGAGGAAGAGGTGTTACTGGCTGGTTGGTGTAGGTAGAAAGAGAGCGATCACCACGAGGTCAGGTCTTAAATAGCGGGGGGTAGGCGTGGCTTAGTAGTTGACCCCCGCTCCGTGGGCGGAGCTGGTTGACCTAGACTACGAGGCATACACAGGGGAATTCGTGGGGTCGGCTATGCAGCGACAAACAGCGTTTGTAGGGGAGAAATCCACTACATAGTCATCGGGTTCCCGTGGTGGTCACCTCTTCCGCCTACACCGCCGTTGGGGTCTTGTTGGAGCTCTGTAAGCATGTCTGCCTGATGAGGGGCTCCACCTCAGATTTTTCTTTCAGGGTTTATTCCCATCGCCTTATACAGTACTTACCAAGGTTAATCCACAAGGTAGTGGTTGGTATAGGTGCCAGGATGTCCACATTCCAGTGGGCCTATGCGCCGTCTGAATCGGCTGCTTGTCCAATTAACCAGTCCGTTCACACATATTTATATTTGGGTTTTAAGTAACGAAACCCAAACGGTAGTTCCTTTGTTTTATTATAAAAGGTTGTATATATAATTCCTGAGTGTATATCAACCTTAAGTCTCACTGTCTAGGAGTGAATGAGAAAGGGACGGCGTTTATGTATGATAAACGTTTGGTCACGTCCTTTCGATATGAGTTGAGGTGAGCTACTGAAGCTTAGGGGCATCGCAGTGCGTGCTTACAGGAATGCTGAGCTATGGGTCTCGCCCTCTTGGGTAAGTTGCCCGCTCACGTGTCAATCTCATGTCTTACTCATAGACAGTGGAAAGTTA
The DNA here is from genome assembly GCF_018991925.1 of Homarus americanus. NCBI lineage: Eukaryota > Metazoa > Arthropoda > Malacostraca > Decapoda > Nephropidae > Homarus > Homarus americanus. The sequence continues at coordinate 127,214 of NW_024738685.1, read as the reverse complement.
CAGGGTGGTGAATCTGAATATAATATCAGATGTATTGACCCATTTATATAATACGTTCTGTTGATGAGACAGGGGCCTATTACACGTCCCTCTGGGGCCCACTGCTACTCCAAGATCCCCTGCTGGTCTAGCTTAGGCCCACAAGGCACCCAGTTAACATGTGTTGCCACGAGGAGGTGCTGCAGGAGTCTTAATGGTGAAGAGGCTGTGTACTGGCAAGGGAAGATTGCGCAAGTTGCTTCCCTGCTGCCACATTAGATGCATTATACCACCCTGTGCACACACACACACTGAGTTCGGACACTTTTAAACACGTGGGGTTTCACGGTTAGGCTACACACGTATACAATGTAACACACGAAGGCCGTCACGTGGTGGGATGCAGCTCGTCCCCAATAATAATTAATGGTTGCCCCTCTTGTAAAGAGGATGGCCGGCCCAAGGGTCACCTAGGCGTGAAGTTGTTTAAGGTGTAGAAGCTGTCACCAACACAACACCCAAAGTTAACGAGCTGAATATAATATCAGATGTATTGACCCATTTATATAATACGTTCTGTTGATGAGACAGGGGCCTATTACATCGCTCGGTCACCTACCAGCCGAGCTCCGTGAGGCCTAAATAACTCACAGAGTACAGTACATCCTAGACAACCCTAACCATGTTATAAACAGATATGTAGACACTAAGCTGGGGAAATTACTGTAGGGGTATTCTCTACTACAGGGGACCTAGACTTTTGTGTCGTACGGGTTAGTATATTATGAACAATGTTGAATTTGGATGATACTGCCCAGTAATAACAGAACAGGAACATTATTGCCAGAATTAACAGAATAGAGGGAATCGTAAGACTTGGTAGTGCAAATTCCCGTGACAGATAAAATGGCAAGTTATTATTCAAATCAGCAAAATGTGTCTCGTTCAAGAAAGCTAACACTTTTAATTTCTCTGATACTATTTGAATATCCTTGACAGTGAAATTCATTATAGGAAGTGGAATTAAAGCAGACTTGAGTTTTCGATTTAACGCAAAATGCTGATGAGTAGGCAAGGTCCGTAATGTACTACAAGTGATTTCACAGTAATCAGGAGCCTTGTAATGCCCTTTCACAACTAGCTGCTTAACACCATTTTGGCATTTTAAAATTACAGTAGTGAGATTTGGAAAGAACAAATACTGCACATTGTGAAGGTGAGCGTGGAACACAGTCTTTAGACTAACTGGCCTATAACTGCATTGCGCTAACGCTGTGCGTACATTTGGTTGTATGACTGCCAATTCACATATTCCCTCTGCAGCAGGAATAAATGCAAACATGTAGGCTAGACATACGTGTAGGTGTAGATAAGACGACTTACACCGTGACAGTAATTTCGTGAATCCTCTATTGATAACAATGAATATTCTTCATCTACTAAGAAAGTTCTTTAGGCCTATCTTAGGTATACAGGTGTGTCATTCACAAACCAGGGCGTTCTAAATGCCATGCATTGTAAACTCATGTTGCCCTCGCGATAGGAATGTGGATCAGAATTGCATTGTGCGTGAGGGTTGACTCCAACAGTGGGTAACAATGATATTGAACCTCATTGTCATTGAAAGTGGAGTTAAATGATACTCGCAATTTGGCTATTTTAAAGCTTCAAGAAGCGTCTGCACAGGCACAAGCTTCAAGGCCCACACGCCCTATCCCGCATCTACAATGCTGCCTATTAGTTCATTCTTTTAGAGGTTACAATTTTATGAACTGAAATTTCAGCAGCATGCAAATATTCTGTGAAGTAAAGGAGCCATTCTAACGTCGGGATTGCTTTCTGTAACCTAGTAACAATCCTCGAAACTTGGTTAGACTCCATTATGATTGCATTAACCTTTGATTCTAGAGCAGTAATCGCGAAAGGTTTGGAGAAATAACACGATTCTGTTGAGATATTGTGCTTGAGCGCATAACGCCATGAAACTATTGTCGAATTCATCGGCTGTGTTGAGACCACATGAAGAATGCCTCACGTTGACGATGTTGGTCACGACGTTTTCCATCTGACTAAAGTACGAAAGTTAACTTCTACTGCAGAACGTAGTTTCATACAATAGTCATTTGGTACATTTTGCTTCTGAACAGTCTGTAAGGATGTATCAATCACATTATCATCAACTTGAGGTAAGACATTTATCTTGGCCTTCTTCAGACGATCCTCAAGGCACGACATCTGCGATCTGTGCACAGGGCTTCCATATTTTGAATTTGTTGCCTGCTTCTTTAGCATTGGCGCGGAATAAAATTTCGCAGTACGCCTGTTTGAGTTCCTTTCAGGTACCTGTAACATAACAACAGCGTCCCCAACGTTCAGTGCTATAGGTTTAGCATGTTTATGCTGTTTGATGATCATTTCGGGCCGCGGACGCCGCTAGCTGCGGGATCGCATTTCCCTGGTTATGGTAGAATTCCCGTAAAGACATGAATTTGTTTTTGCCGTGCGAAAATCATAATGCGATATACCGGTATGGCGCCTCTGTGGGCGATGTCGTAAGGCAGACGTTTATCTGTGCCATAGACAAGGTATATAGTAGGGTGTTTTTGCCCGTAGAGCCATTAACTGACCCATTAATCGATCGCTGCAACCTGGGCGGGTAACCAATCCTCCCATGCGCATTAAAACCATTAACGATTGGACGCAGGTATTTTGCATCTACTTATTAATTTTCTAACAAGGCCATTAGCCTGTGGATGATAAGCTGTCAAAAGTTTGTTTAATTCCATATTGTAAACACATATATGCTCTATTAGCTCATTCTTGAACTCTGTTCCATTATCAGAGAGTAGAACTTAGGGCGTAGTATATGGACATATGAGATTCATCACTAATGCATAGGCTACCGTTTCCGGCCGTTTTGTTTTAGCGACCACACCTCACGAACCTGAAAAATGATCCACACAAACTAAGACGTATCCCGATCCCTGATGACTCATTGGGAGTTGTAACAAGTCAACAGCGACTGTGTCAAACGGACGGTCTGGTGCAGATATTGTAGAATCGGGGCAGGTGATCCTGTCGATCTTTTATGTTGAGCGCATGCCAAACAATTAGCTATGCGTGTAATTCTATGTCTTTCTTCATAGTGTTCCAGAAATACTCTTTCGTGAATTCCGCTGCTATCACGAGACCTTGGTGACCTGCTTGTGGGACATCGTGGAACAATGCCTGGCCATGCTTTGCGCAACGTAAAGTCAGGCGCCACTATTTTATACTACCCTCAGGAGATTTTCCTTCGTCCTTATTGAGTATGCTGCGTCGTAATTCAGACTGACTTAAGGGAAGAAATAACTTGGGGAGTTTAACATCCTCGCCCGATTCGGAGAGCGAAAATAACAGCTGACCAATATGGGTCGCGTCGTTGCTCATCTTCCAGCGAAAAGAGTGAATGTTGATACAACTGGTGCTATATTTCTTGACTGAGCGTCGGCGACAACATTCGCCCTCCTCCCAGGTAAATACCCAAATTCGGGGTCAAACTCTGAATTGTCAGATACCAGCGTGCTAATTCGGGTTCGATAAGTTTCTGCCATGGAAATGTTCGGTGACTGCCGCATGATCATAAAAACAGTTATTATCTTGTAGCCAAAGATAAATGTGCCTCTTTGAACTCTGAAGCGCCCACACAACGGCTAACGTTTCTATGCGTCGTCGCCGAATAACGTAAGTAAGCTTCAGCATCGATTAGTTTGCGACTTGCAAAATGCTATCACTCTAAACTTCCCACGCGTGTCCTCTTGCATGAGCACTGTTCGACTCCACCTGGGAGCGTCAGTACAGAGAGTGAAAGGTTGGAGTGTAGTCTGGGAATGTTGAGAACCGGGGCATTGGTTACGCCCTCAATGCCGTAATACTTCTTCCTCGTGTCTGTGCATCCTATATAAGTAAACAGCTGCATCTGGAGCAACCTGTCGGGGCGATGCTAATGTTGCATAGTCCTTGGATAAAGCGAAACGATTATAACCACAGATAATCCGAGAAGGCTACGCAGCCATGATCATTTGAGGTAGGACGTGCGGAACTGAGATACAGCTTGACTTTATCATTAACTGTGTGTATGCCCTCACCGTCAACTACATGACCACAAGGAAATGGATTCTGGATTTTAAAAACTCGCACTTTGAGAGTTTTATCGGAGTCCTGTGGAGTTCGGCCAAACTTCACGCAGTTTTATCAGATGGGAATCGGCGTCCTTACTTCGGACTACTATTAGATCATCCAAAGAAGCAGACTGTAAGTTACCACCAGTCCGGAAAAACAGTAGTGCCGCATCATTTACGCGCCTGAAACGCCATAGGCGCCATCCACCGGCCCTTTTCGGCCGAGAGGAATAATGGGCTATTAAAGGGGGATTTTGAGTGTCTAAGACATCACCCAATGCCCCTGTACCATATCTGCACTACAGCCGCTGGCTATGGTTGGGGGTCTATATGTTGGTACGTAAATAGGGGTTGCCCTTCCCTTTAACGCTATATGATGGGATGTTAAAGGTCTGACCTAGTTTCCCCTGGCAAGGCCACATTATTTCTGTAGCCTTGCCTAACAGGCGTAAGTCTTGGCCCTGAGGGATGATCGATCACCCACATGTGGTGTTATTTGATCTATCCTTGGGCCGCCTGAGTCTGCTGGCAATTCGCAAATAATAATACCCTCGAATTGTAAATTCTGTATTTGGTTGCACTTCGACATTGCTGTGATATTCATATAAAAAATCACACACATAACATCCTTTCTTAATTTCTTGATATCGTGAAATTGCTCCCGCAATCCCGTGTAGATTCTGTGTGTGTGTGTCTCGCCAGTAGACACAGTAGCCATGGATTCCAAGGTCCGGTGATTGGGTCAATGCTCACAAAAATCCTGAGTACATAAAACCGCCGCTAATTGTTACACAATAACGTCATCCACAACACCATACCTCAGAATGCTGAGACCATCTCTCAGACCGGATGTGTCATCATCACTAGGGTGGGTGCTGGGTGCTGGTAACTGGGGGGTTGTTCACGTGCCATAAGCGAAAGAATTCTGCCATTGCATTACTGATGACTAGTCTCAACAACTGCAGTCACGTCCTGTCACACCCAAAAGTGAACGAATTCGTATGAAACTAATGTTCACACTTTAGCTCACACAGGATTTTGGTGTTGGTGAATTCCTCATTCTGGCAATGGAGAGTACTCTTCAACATTGCAGGTACTATCTTCCAAACCTTGCTGCTGTAATCACGCTGGGTGTCAGAGGGGTCGAGATATATCTCTGACGCATGATCCGGCCTCTCTCCTCTTAATAGGATTGGTAGACAACACCTTCGTCCTAGCGGTGAGAGTACAGTTCTGAACACTGCTGCGGTGTCACCCTTTAAACGTAACACTATTATTACGTGGATACACTATCATTGCCTTCGAAGAGTTGGTAGACCGGGCACCCGTCAGCTGGCAAAAATGAACTGCTGAACTATATGTAAAAGTCCGCGAAGTGCATCACCTTGAGAATCTGAGTGGTAACGTCACTATTCCTTTGATGCTCAGCTGAGTACCCGAAACCTCCTTCTAGCTCAGCTCTTTACTAGGCTCCTTCCATTTGACCCCTTGCGGTGAGGGAATTCTACGCTGTAACTCGATGGCGATGTCAAGGCTAATACATTAGCGCAAGCACCTGTGTCTATATATCAAGAGCCAACCCTGGTATTATTATCCACTCACCGGTACCGGATAACACTTCCACTTTTTCTAAGCGCCAGCGAAGTGTTGTAAGGAGGGGCGTGGGAATTTCCCCTATCTTCACCTCTCCTTGCGTAGTGTGCGCTGGTCTTCCCTTGACACTCAAGTCCTGGGGACGTTTCGTTTTGCGCCTATACGACACCTCCGTTTCACTTAGGTCCACTCTAGCTTTACTTCAGGCACGCACCCGCGAACTATGAGAGTGTTCGATACTAAAAAGAGCAAATTATCAAGCGTTGTTCGGTAGGGAGTGAGTGAGGTGCTGCTTTAGCTACCTCTGTTTGACCTTTGAGGTTCTGCCGCACCGGGTGTGGCTTTATTTGCAATTACCTGGGAGCTGAAACAATCTTCCATGCCACGCTTATTACAATGTGCGGCCTGCAACGATGTTTTCTGTTTATATGTTAATAGTGGGAGGATGCATCGAGCTAAGCGTGTCGCGTGTAAGTGAGTCTGGAGAGAGGCATCTGTGGCATTCCAGACGGCGCTGGCCCAGCTGCATCTACCCCCAATAATCCCAATTAGCGTTCGCTTGAACTTTTCTGCGTCAGGCTTTGTAAACCAAACGCGTATTTAAACGACTGCCTGCATAGTGAAACCCCTGCGTTATATGGGAACCCATATGTTTCTTTATCTTCGCTTCAGTCGTTATGCGACTATTATGTATTACGCTATCTTCATACATGCAAGTAAAGTAAAAGGACCCTATAATCGTTCCTGTATGTCCCGTGAAATTTCGAACATAACGCCGCGCTGCATGATATTAATGACAGTATCAGCTGTAGGTGTATATAGTGAGGGTGTGAGGGTTAGACGAAGCCATTTTAGCGCTTAGTATTAAGCAAATAGTATTCTTACTCTTAACAGAAGGCTGGGTTAATAAGGTTGTTAAATGATTTAGCAACAGACAATAATTCATCACCTGTGTACAGGGGTAACCGTTTTCTTTAGTATACTTAGGTGAGGTACTATAGTGATTAATACTAGACCGTAGGGTACGACTTGCTTCAAGTCGTCAAATGATTCGGGGTTGTTCATAACTTTCTCACTACTTCCTACCGACTCATTTTAACTGTGTTCCATACTCAAAAACGCGCCCGTCTGGCTTGATCATTGATGAGTTGCTATCAGCAAAATAGCTGTGCCGGGCGTTCGATTTCATCTACATTAGACATGGGAAACTTAGAAATTATCTATTACCCCCTTTGGGCCCAATGAATACTTAACAGTAAGGTGATCACTTGCCTCCCTCATTTGCATAAGACAACAATGAATATTAATTGTAAAGCCACCTCTTTTTAAACTATCAATAAGAAGACAGAGACACTTACAACTACTGTAAATTATGTGGATTTCACTTCTACATTAATCTACATTCGACACTTCTGTCACCGAAATAATCCTATCCGACGAACCTAAGGGTGTGAAGGGGCAAGATATCTCGAATGTAAGTCTATGTGTGTAAAAACTATGTAATTTAAATTACCTTATTTTATACAGAGTAGTACGTCTGTATAGAAAATGCAACTTCCAAAAGTTCTGAGCGGAGTGGTGGGTGGGTGTGGGCGTTGCCTCTCCTAGGATGCGCGCGCTGCTGCTGGTTTCCTTTGGCAACGAGATGACGCTTCTGCTTTGGTGAGAGACGAGTCCAATTTGATTGCGAGTTCCTCCCTCCGGCGATAGGAAATGATGATTGGTTATCACACTCGTCGTTCGCTGGCTAAAACCGCCAAAGCAATTCTTTCACACAGTTCCACGTATATATGGAGATCTGTATGATGACACCGAATGCACTGCTGACGACAATGACAATACTGCTCAGCTGCTAGTGAAATAACGCCAATTGAATTCCAGGTTACGAAACTGTTGTTCAACACTGCAACACTGTAAATTTTGTCTAGGGAAATGTTTATGAAGCCCATTCTCAACCGGCTCAATCTGGATATAAAATTAACAGGCTGTAATATTTGTATTACGAATTCTGCACGTATTTGTATGTGACAGAGATAAGGAGTGCTCACTACATATCGTCTCAATACGGGATATAGTTTTAAACACTCGGATTATGTAACGCGTCACTGCTGTGTGGTTTCTTGTTTTTCACAAGACACAGACGGATGATACGACTACCAGTTTGAAGAATCCGTACACACCGCTTGCCACCTATATGAATCGGCTGCTTGTCCAATTAACCAGTCCGTTCACACATATTTATATTTGGGTGTTAAGTAACGAAACCCAAACGGTAGTTCCTTTGTTTTATTATAAAAGGTTGTATATATAATTCCTGAGTGTATATCAACCGTAAGTCTCACTGTCTAGGAGTGAATGAGAAAGGGACAGCGTTTATGTATGATAAACGTTTGGTCACGTCCTTTCGATATGAGTTGAGGTGAGCTACTGAAGCTTAGGGGCATCGCAGTGCGTGCTTACAGGAATGCTGAGCTATGGGTCTCGCCCTCTTGGGTAAGTTGCCCGCTCACGTGTCAATCTCATGTCTTACTCATAGACAGTGGAAAGTTACAGGGTGGTGAATCTGAATATAATATCAGATGTATTGACCCATTTATATAATACGTTCTGTTGATGAGACAGGGGCCTATTACACGTCCCTCTGGGGCCCACTGCTACTCCAAGATCCCCTGCTGGTCTAGCTTAGGCCCACAAGGCACCCAGTTAACATGTGTTGCCACGAGGAGGTGCTGCAGGAGTCTTAATGGTGAAGAGGCTGTGTACTGGCAAGGGAAGATTGCGCAAGTTGCTTCCCTGCTGCCACATTAGATGCATTATACCACCCTGTGCACACACACACACTGAGTTCGGACACTTTTAAACACGTGGGGTTTCACGGTTAGGCTACACACGTATACAATGTAACACACGAAGGCCGTCACGTGGTGGGATGCAGCTCGTCCCCAATAATAATTAATGGTTGCCCCTCTTGTAAAGAGGATGGCCGGCCCAAGGGTCACCTAGGCGTGAAGTTGTTTAAGGTGTAGAAGCTGTCACCAACACAACACCCAAAGTTAACGAGCTGCATGAACCAGTGCCAAGGAATAGTCTGAGAAGACCAGACAGCTTGCCAACTGCACTAGTTAACCATTAACCCGGAATACGATCCGCAAGTTGATTACGGTAACATCCAGGTTCCCAATTACTGCTGGGTAGACATGGGCATATGGTTTAAAGAAACTTGCCCAAAGTTTCCACCCTGCCCAAATGGACCCTATTTGGCAACCAGTTACTGGATCGTAGTTGGTGTAACCGAAATAACTGTGATATGGTTAAATAGACCCATATCTAATGCCCTTCAGCATTATTGCCTCGTGAGAAACGATATACAGTACTGTATGTATGTTGTGTTGTCAAAGTAAAAAGAAACAATTGAGACCCTGCAATTGTGTGTAAATGAGGCAGAAAGTCAGATCAGCAACCTGGGACTTGGTCACAATTTTTGTGATGCCACATGGTAGACCGTCTACCATGTGGCTATACATTATGCTTCCAATATCTTCCCAAGCGGTATTACCTCCCTGTTTGATAGCTGCCTACAACCGTACACAACTCTTAAGAAAAAATACTACCTTTCAGCTTATTGTGTACTTACTGTGGGCAATGTCGTGACTACTACCACTAAGCACTAATCGCTACTGAGTCTTGGAGTACTTTAGTGAGAGTAGTAAAAGATGGCAGGTACCACAACTTGGCACAATTCAAATTGTTCGTAAGAGCCATTTCATTTCGATGATAGGTCATCATATATGTTAAGAGGCATGATCATTGCTAAACTGTAACTGCTGGAGAACAATACCAATGGGAAATCCAAATACATGTACTGTAGATTAATTTCACGGCAAGCTGTTTAAGTATGTGCGTCATCAATACCAGTGTAGAGTTACTGAAGCTATTGTCAAGTCTTTCTTTGTTCTCGTAAATTAATTACAGACCTTATTGTCTTGAAACAAATTTTACAAAAGAATTTGTAAATTTATGCATATCGAATATATTTAAATATGCAAATGTTAATATATCATTGTTAGTGTAGATAATATTTATAATTATGTGTTTGCCGCTCAACGCAACACCTACTTCACATGATACCTTTGTGGAGGTATGAGATTGTAGGGGAGAAGTCCACTTCAATGTGCTAGATAACATTATACCACGAATTCCTACAAGATATTGGTTCACACTCAGGATGGGATGGAGAAAGGAAACTCACAATGTGCTCACTGTATACATATTGTATTGAATGTACAATGCAGCTTGTTGCTGGGTAGGTAGCATTGGGTGGAGAGAGCTGGGTGGTGAGGGTGCCAAGAGGAGGGACACTCGGCTTGAGGGACGCCAAGATCGCTGGTGGGAGCGGCAGCCGCCAGGCTGGTGCGGAGGAGGTGGTGTTGCTTGCTGGTGGCACTGGGTAGAAAAAGGCTGGTCACAGCGGTGTCAGGTCTTATAAGGCGGGGGTAGGCGTGGGTAGATAGTTGACCCCCGCTCCGTAGGCGGTGCTGGAGGCGTAGGCTGGGGAATTCGAGAAGGTTCGGTGCTTGTAGGGGAGGAATCCACTACAATACTACAGGTAGTCAAGGGGCGACTTAATTGAAGTTTATAAACAACTCAGAGGGCATTACTCAGTCGAGGGTTCATGATTGGAGCTGGGGGACGTGCCCCACTAGCCTAGCGGGGCGGGTGGTCACAGCTTATGGTTGAAGAAGCCACAAGTTCGGAAAATTGTCAAGGCAAACTTTTTCTGAGTTTATAATCTTTTTCTCAGTTTGTAAACTCTTGGCGCACACTGCCAGAGAGTGTGACAGCACCGAGAGTGAGCTCATTCAAGACCAGACTTGACCAACACTGGCGCAGATGCAGATACATTCTGGAGCCAGTTCTTGCCCAGTACTTGCCAATGACGACATGCAGCCTGTCTGGCATTGAGGATCTGTTTGGTGGGGTTCTTGGCCAGCCAGATATTTGCCTCAGCCCAGCCAGCCATTCACCTCAGCCAGCTAGCCATTCACCTAAGCCAGCCAGCCGTTTACTTCAACTAGTCAGCCGTAAACTTCAAGCCAGCCTCAGAGAGCCAAATAATCTAAAATAAATAACAAAACCTTCCCCGCATCCGCACACTCTCCCTCCCATCCACCCACCCCTTCCTCCCATCCACACCTCCAACCACACACCCTACCTCCAACCACACACCCTACCTCCAATCCACACACCCTTCCTCCCATCTACACACCCTAGAAAAAAAATAATTTAATATTTGATGATTTTGATATTCTTCATGAGCAAAGAGCGAGTCATCAGTCGAACATTAACTCACGTCTCACGGCCTAAAACTCCAAATAAAAAAAAAAAATAAAAAATAATAATAATAATAATAATAATAATAAAATAGTAATAATAATAAAAATTGTAATGGCAGTATTACGCTTATGCTAACCGTGGAAGCCAACTGCTTGTTTGGTTGTGGACTAGTTTAGTGACGTAAGAGCGGATCGTTGACGAAGCTTCGAAACTTATGACTATCTTTCGTTAATAATTATCAGTTTTATTTTAGCTAATGGTGGATAGAAGTGATTTAAGAAAATTAATGAGATTATAGATGACGGACCAATCGTGTATGGTGTTCTTTCTGCCGTCCAGTCGATTATTTTCATATGAATCAGTAAAGCGAACCAATGAATTAAGGAATCGAAGCACCTCGGGTTCGCCACTCGCCATTGATCATTAGAGGTACGGCAGTGGTGGTGGCAACATGTGTGTGTGTGGTCATACAGTAGTTGATCGCTATTTCCATGTTTTACGTTTGCTGTTTGTGGATTACCTCGTGTTTGTGGCGTCGTGAGGACTTCCAGGACTCTACGTTGTGGTTATTAGCGGTTGAGTGAAGGTAAGGTGATAACAAGTTGTGTTGTTGTACTGTGGATAGGGAGGAGGAGGCGGTAGTGTAGCTCTCCGCCGTGTGTACAGGAGTTGTGGATGCCGTGGCTCGGACAGATAATACTGCTAGTATGTGGATAGACATATAATACTGCTATTAAGATGGCTATTAACCTAAGCTAGTATGTGGATAGACAGATAATATTGCTATTAAGATGGCTATTAACCTTAGCTAATATGTGGATATATGAATAAAATCCTAGAATTAGTATCGGTACATTGTTGTTGCAGTGCGGGGTACTTATCCACCTGTACTGGGACCTTGATTTTGTATGAATTTATTGAGTAAAAATCATACATATATACATTCATACATACTTCATGTAAATCCACAATGAAAACGTGGATAAGATAAATCTTGATAAAATCACACGGGAAAATGGAAACAACGGAGTACCTTAGCTTTCGTCTTTATTCAAGACATCTTCAGAGTTGCCTCTGAAGATGTCTTGAATAAAGACGAAAGCTAAGGTACTCCGTTGTTTCCATTTTCCCGTGTGATTTTATCAAGATTCATACATACATACATACATATATACATACATACATGAGGGTTATCGGCCTGATTATGTCATGTTAAACACCTTGTTCATTTGAAGTTTTTGTTAGGGTAAGAGTGGTAGGTATCGTCACCGGGGCCCATATGCTGCTATTGCTGAAGTAAATTATGTAATGGGATCACTAACCAACATTTCCAATATAATTATTTGCCCTTGATAGTGTAAATACCTAGCGCGTCACTTGGGTCAATTCAATTCAATTTCAATTGTTTATTCCACTTTCTTACTCCTGTACAATAACACCAGAAGCAAGTGTCACAAGTATATACACTATTATACAGTATAAATATTATAAAGGGGCTTACCAAAGCCTAAGGAAGGAAGGATATTCCTTTAACACTTAATCAATGTTATTTACATAATATCTGGCCAGTATGGGGAGGATCATGATGTCTCCGTCAGGGGGTCGTGGAGTGGTGGTCCAGCAGGCGTCACGGAAGCGTTGTGTGTGGGGACATCTTAGGAGGTAGTGGATAAGGGTGCTGCTGTCGGGTCTTCTGCATAATGCACAAGAGCGTTGCTCAGGGGATGCGTTGATACCAATCTCCCAAGCAAAGTCATACCCAATGATGATACGGGCAGCAATCACGTCCCCTTTCCGCGACCCTTTCCCATAGACATACGAGAGGTCAGGAAGTTTACGGAGGACATCGTACCAGGTGGGCGGGGAGTCCAGGGGGATGGCTGCTTCCCGAGCTTCTCTGTTTGCGGCGAATTTGGGTCCTAAGCTGTAAAAGTGTTCGAGGAACAACGTAGTCAGGTGTAGCCTTGTTGCACCCAGTCTTGGCAAGGCCATCTGCTGCCTCATTCCCCAAGATACCGACATGACTAGGTATCCATAGGAATGTCACAGGACGGCCTGCATCCTGAAGTGTGGATGTTAACCCTCGTATTCGGAGGATGAGGTCCTTATTTTCCCCTGATCCAAATGCGATCCCGTCGAGAGCAGACCTGGAATCGCAGCAGACAAGCAAGGGGCAGAAACCATCTGCTTCTTCCTCAGCGAGAAGGACAGCAAGGAAGGCTATTAGTTCCGCCTGAGTGGAGGATGCCCCGTCAGAAACTCTAAGAGACAGTTTGACCGGCTCAGGGGCACAGCCCCGGCCCGACCTGTAGCGGGGTCAACAGAACCATCAGTGTAGAAGACGACCCTACCTGGGGACCAGTGGGCCATCCTGGAGAGGTGGTATTTGTAGAGAATAACAGGATTCACGTGGGATTTCGGAAGCGGTCCACCGAGGGCAATCACTTCAGGTTGAAAATCCAGTCAGGGAGAAGGAGACGAACCAACAGCAGGGGTTCACTTGGATCTTGGGTTGTATGTAGTAACGTGCGTGTTTCTCTCTCACAAGTCCAGGGTTCGAATCGCCTCTGGTTTAAATGTATGTCTGACGTAGCACGATTTCCGGTTTTCGCCTGCACCAACATTGGATAAACTAACCACCCAGATGGCTTGTGTCCCGATATCAGGTGTTCTTATATATGGTAAACAAAAATACTCAGCCTTTGGATACGCCTCTAGTAACTACGCCACTAGCAACCACGCCACTAGCAACTACGCGTGTATTATCATTTTATATTTAGCCTTTCATCCAGAGGTTTGTTACTGAGGGAATTAGTATGACTGAACATTCATAAATAGTAAATGAGGAACTCTGAGGTAGGTTATTATTGCACGGGGACGAAGCCATAATGTGGGGTGAAATGAAACCTAACCTAACCTCACCCCTGTAAATCAAACCAAGTGTGTCTGTAGTGATGATGAATTGTCTTATAATAACTGAGGATCATTCAGCAGCATCAATCATCATCATTATTCATCATCACCATCATTATCATCATCATTCATTATTTATCATCATTCATCATCATTGTCATCACATTTACGCCATCATTATCGTCATCATTCATTATTTATCATCATCGTCGTCATCACATATACGCCATCATTATCGTCATCATACACACCACATTACACACCACACACCACAAATTACCACTAGGCCCTCTTCCCCGCCCTTGTGACTACCAACGGTGTCAGTTGGTACAAATTAGTGGTTATTTCGGTTCGTTTCGCCATTTAGTAGATTTTCCCATAAAATAAATATATCGTAATATACCAAATAAAATATTTATTTGGCATATACAATAAATTCTGATTATCTACATGACATTACGTGTAATTTATTCAGAATGTATTCATCATACCAGAACCTCTACCTATAAGATATATCAACCTGTCGTTTTATATCTTCATGAGTTCTGGAGTGAATGGTCACCTGAAAGGCGCTGAATCAGAGTCGAGCTTGGAGCCATTTTCTCTGAACCATCTGTGATTTTTTTGTTGATCAGCTGAATAAAAACGTTTCCCATTATTTCCTGCAGAAGCAACTCAGTTTTCTGTTAGTGAGCATTTATGTAATATCCGGTCCTTATCATTACAAGAGCGTCCGGTTAGATAGAAGTTTCGATCGGGTGGTTCAATGTCTGGGGAGTCGAGCTCTCGAAGTTGTCACTTTGGAAGGTATCAGTACTTTCTTATGGTGTCAAATTACGCAAAACAAATATGGCCGCCAGCCATCCGATTAAGTGTTATTACTAAGGTTCGCAAGTGACGCTCTATATCATGTGCTTCAACACCACAAGAGCGTATGTTCGTACTGGAGATGGTTCAGTGTGTGGTGATGTGGATGAACTTTAGACCAGGGACAGATGTTGAACAGTTGGTTGAAAGTGTAACAGAAGAGCTCAGTAACGAAGATCTCATCGAACTGGAATTACACACAGATGCAGAGGAAGAAGCCAGTCTAAATGTAGAAGAAGGACCTGCACCCAAAGTTTTCCAGTGAAGCAAATGGCAGAGGCAGTTGCTACAATTAATAATGGAATGCAAATGTTTGATGGCATGGATCAAAATTATGGGCGTTATGCCAAAGTTGACAGAATGATCCAGATGCACTTTGCTACAGAGAATTTATAATGAAAAGCAAACTGTGCAGTCTAAATTGGACATCTATTTTAAGTCCCCAGTGCTGTCTCCTCATGCCCCACCAGTGCTGCCTCTTCACTCCCTCAAGATGATCCAATACCTTCAACCAGCAAGTTTCCACAGTACATAAACCTGTCTGAAGAAAGCGACATTGATGACCCACCCAGCCCTGTCTCCTCCTCTGCTTCATCCAATTAATATAGTCTCCATGTATACCTGTAAATACAGTCGACCCTCGTTAATTCGGACCCCTTAAATCCGGATTTCGGATAAATCGGACGAAATCTGAACTGTCCATATCAAATTTCTGTTCTGGGATTGTCCTAGTTGCAATTGGGGTTGCAATTTCAAATTCTGTGTCACTAAGAAATAACAAAATCCCTGGTGCACTCTAAGATTAGGAGAAAACGGACGACTCAGGCGTCCTGAAGTGAGAGAAAACGGACTCCTATGACAGGGCACTCAAATAAAGAGACATGGCTACATGTTTTGTGGACTAGCCACTACAGTATCCTTTTCATCACTTTGTAATAAACCTCGTTATGCCTATGTGTTTCTGACAATTATCATAACATTATATATTTATATATTTAGCGGTTGTACAAACACAAGGCCTCACACATGCCATTCAGATTGACAGACTTGACAAGTTTTACCAACCATAAAGACAGTTGAAGCTTTAAACATCACTCACAATGGATCTTGAATATTCCAACTGTAATCAGACATACCTAAGTTGCCTCAACAATTGCAATATCAAATTTCCTTTGTCACTACTAAGATATAACAGTCTCTGGTGCACTCTAAGATTAAGAAAACGGACGACTCAGGAGTGCTGAAGTGAGAGAAAACGGACTCCTATGACGGGGCACTCAAATAAACATACACATAGCTGTATAATGCAATATTAACCCCTAAATCGGTTAATTCGGACAATCGGCTAAAACGGACACCCTTCCCCCCTATTAGTCCGTTTTAACGAGGGTCGACTGAAAATTATGGGGGGCCGTGTGCATTCAGCTGACTACATTTGAGTAGTGCTCAGTCACACTGTATCCATTCCTCGTTATTTATTACTTTTACTGTACTGTATTTCATTGTAGATTTTTTTATTTTTTATTTTTTTTTTATTTTTTATTTATTTATTTTTTAATCTATGTTGGACTTAAGACCATTCCGACTTACGACCTGGAATTGGGTCCCTAACCACGTCGTAAGTCGGGGACTACCTGTATTCTGTTTATTATGCACCAAAAAATCAAATTTTGTTGTCTTTTGTGGCATTTAAAGACTATTGAGGATTTTTGTGGCATATCTTGGCTTTTGTAATAGGAATCGAAGGGAAACTACCTCAGTTTATGAAAAGTCACTATGAAAATTTTTTTTTTTCAGAAGTGGAAGCAGAACCCCATGTACACTGGGGTCTGCCTGTACTATAAATAATAGCTTCAACTTAAATTTTTTTTGTAAGTTATTGTGCTTACATACACATTTATTGACACTTGTTAGGATCATTCCAAAGAAACTAGAAACTATCTCCATTTCTTTTTACTGTTGTATCTGAAAACGACATGGTTATCGTTGGTGTCGGTGGACTCATATGCAACAGCAGGTTGCCCAAGCAGCCAATTGGACGATCAGTGGCGTTGAGGATAAAGCAATTTATCAGTGATGAGATAATGTGGGGATAAATGCACTGAGGGGGCTGAGTCTCCTCGACTTTCTTGAGTGAAAGGACTAAAATTACATCTGTATTATTGAAGATACTATTTAAAAATATATTTTGCTTTCTAGCATGCCTTGCATTCTTTAAGAATATGCCGCTGGTATACAGTTAACCCTCACTTTCTGTGGTCCGCATTCAGCGTTTCCACGTTCACGGTGCCTGCGGAACCCAGGATGCTCATTCCGCGGTGCATGTACCCCTTTCTGTGAGGAGCGGCTGGCGAGCCGCGCCATGCTGATCCAAACCTCCGCCATCCGCCATGTTGTGTAACTCTTGCGAACATGGTGCGCTAAAATAGCCCAGTCATCAAAACATTACCAGTTCTTCACCGCCACCCAACAGCGGCCCAAGTCAAGTAGTAGTATAATTATGGTGAGGATATGGACTTATATGGACTTTGGGGAGTTTGACAAGAGGCCCTGCAAGCCTCTGTGGTGGATAGTGATACAATTGATACAAGTGACACAGGTGAGGGCCAATAATCTGCCCTCTGCCTCGGAACCAACCGCCATCCCTTGTGCCCAGCCATTTTTCTACTAATAATGTAAGTGTTAAAAACCTAATATTATTGATATTCTCTTAATTATTAATTGTGTGTGCATACCATCATAAAGTTAAGATAATATTTTTACTACAACATAGTTGTGTGTCATCAAAAAGTGGAGTTTGGGGATGGCCGGACTCCATTTCAATTAATCCCATATGTTATGCTATTCACTGGCGTTTCTCACTTTCCGCGGTACCCTCCGGGTTACATTAACCGCGTAAAGTGAGGGTTAACTGTACTTGGTATGTGAGAAATGGGAGATAACTCTTTACTGGTAAGTTCTATTTTTTAGCAGAGCCTGTGTGGCTGGGCTAATGCTGATCCATAAATTTTTAGCACTGAGCAATTAGTGGATTTACTTCACCCCTTTGGCGAGAAGTTGGACCATTGAAGGGATATACCCAATAGTTTAATTATTTTGTTGCTGTGTTAAGGGTTATTTAAAAGAAAGTCACCCCTCTTCAGCAGAAAATCAAACTTGAGATCACTCAAATGAAAGGCAAAAGTTCTCTCACAGAGCGAGTGATCAATATACTGTACTGTACCTGTACAAAGAAAAATAAAACTCGGAAATTATTTCATGATTCCTTTTATTCACAAGAGAATATTGAAGTGATCGTAAAAACAAGTGTGCCAAAAAAATTATATATTAATACTGACATAAATTCAGAATATCTGGAACAATGAGTCAAAATACTGTATGTACTGTACTGTACAAGGAACAATATTGCACATGTATCACACAGTACTGTAGTATGCTCTTTTCATGAACAGTAATGACAACAAAATCTGTTTTTTGGTACTATCTCATATGAACTGTATATCGGTAAAGTATTCAATAGTGTCTGATTTCTAGTGTATGATAAACGATCAGAAAGTTTGTGGGTGGCCATGACTGACAGGGAAACTTCTAGCCCAGAGACATGATCAAACACTTTCTGATTACTTCTTGTTCACTTATGTCAGGAAAACAGACAAGATGCAACTCATCTTATAATTATTTTGGCAGTCATTACATTCTTCCATCCTTCTACAGGTGGGTAAGAAATGAGCGACAAGAGTTTAGGAATTAAAAGAATTTAATTTGCACAATGAAAAGTTTTGACTAGTTGATGAATATATTCTATATGCAATCTTGAGGTAACTTTTTCAAAATATAATAAACAATTAGAAATACTATAATCTTTAAAGCACGAAAATGACACCATAACTAAAGTTTGCATATTTAAAACTATGGCAATAAGGAAATGTCACCAAGTACTGTATTTGAATACTAATAAAAAAAAATTTCATTTATTACATGACATTACCCATGTCATCTTTCCTCGGGCAATAAAGGCAAACAATTTTAGACTGTGTGCTGGAAAGAACAGCTGCATCAGTCAAGTAATTTGAAGTGTTTAGGCATTAATGTAACACTGCTTTGCTGTAAAACTGAATTGAGGTACTCTACGGTATTGCAAATACGTACAGTATAAATGTACTGTACATTTAAAACTGAACCAAACAGTGTATCATCTGGAATGTAAATAGAATTGCTTACCCATTTTATTTCATTCATTTACAAATGTTCGTCTCCATATTTATCTCAAAGTGCCTCCTTGCTAAGCCTATACATTACAGTATTTGCCATTACTATACAGTATACAGTAAATCTTAAAAAAAAAAATCCTTGTAATACTGTACAGTTGTATATGAAATGCTATGCTTATTTTGTCTTTAAATATTTGCATTATAACTGATGACTTATTTTCATGGGTCAATTCACTAAATTCTGAAAACTGAACATTTGACCTCTAGTATGAACTCTCACTAAGTAGTATAATAGCACCATCTGATTATTATGTATATGGTAAAAATCAAGTCCAAATTTATTTACCATTGTCTGCCACATGGCTTCAGGTAGGCTATTATGTTGTGATAAAACCCAAGATCCTGATATCACTATGAAAACAGTAAGCATGTGTGTGTCTCTGTGTTTGACTACATTTTCATCAATACAATGAAGTTGCTAGGTAAAGGCAAAAACGACACTTTGCTAACATCTATTTTGTTAACCATCAAATACTGTACTGTATAGGTAACACTGTTCAAGGCAAGAAAGACAGTTTAGATATGAGCAATAATGTAGACAAAATAATGAGCTCTACACTTTTAGTACCCATGCCTTGTCATAATCAATCTCACAAGAAATAATCATGAAAAGCAAGAGCATCCCTGATAAAAGCAGTTTGAAGCCTATAGCATCTTCAAAGAGTAATATCCTTACACCCTTGGAGTCATTTACATGATGAATTTAGTTAGAACTAGAATAGTTTAAAAAACTACAGCTATCATGAGGAAATGGATGTTATAGTAAAATGAGATGACAATAGGTGATATCACGCCAGTAATTATAGGAATGCAGGAAACTTTTTGTGGAGAAAATAAATTCTATCCTACTGCATCCAAAACTGGGATGGATATGAGGCACTTAGTTTTCTATTGAAAAGCTTTTGTAAATTATCAGAATTGTTTAATATAATAATAATATAATAATTCATTTGACTTCACCTGTACCATGCTTAACTGAGATTCACAAATATCAAGCAGGTGTGAAATAAGTTCAAAGGCTATTAATTCCAGTAAAGCACCGAGTTATGATGGTATGACTTGTGATAATTCACATAACTCCTTAAAAAATTACGACCTGATTCAGGGTAGACTGGTATTCAATAAGCATTGGTTTTTTTAGTGAAAACATTATAAATATTAGGAAAATTGAATAAAAATTCCTCAAATGGTGCATCATTGGCATCATTTCAATCAGCCTTCTGCTACCATGTCATCCTGACTGCCTGTAAGTAAAGTGCTTTTGTGAGGCCTTGTTATTGAAAATTGTATTAAAATGAGTGGAAAGAAACAACCAAGTGATAGCAATGGGGCTGGTAAAATCTAAAAGAAAGTGTTTTAGTTTAAATGACAAATTAAAGGTGTGATCTGTGGATATTTCATGGACACTGGAAAAAGGAGAATCCATGGTAAAAAAATTCGCATGAATGCTGATAACTCAATTAACCTCTTGTGTATGGGGTCTTCTCTGAGCTGAATATAATTGTCTGGCATTGGCCATATAAAATATTAAAATCTGGCAAAGTAGAAATGGAAGAGATGGAGGCTTTAAGTACAGGTACTTTAATACAGGATCAAAAGCACAAAAACACTTCATTAAGTACAGTACCAGTATGATTCACTAATGGTGAGAGTTACATTTACTTTTATCCTTTTCACACTGATTGGTTCATCAGCTGCTTGAGCAGTCGGTCATATCTCCGCTCCGCATTGTTGGCAAGTACTGACTCCAGAATGTATTTATACCTGTACCAGTGTTGTTCAAGCTTGGTCTTGAAAGAGCTTACACTCGAATACGTCACAACACACCCTGGCAGATTGTTCCAAGAGTTTTTGTTCATTGACCCTTATAATTCTATAGGAATGGAAAGTATAGTTTTTCTCTCATAAAAAGAAAGAATTAGGTTCATGGATCACTCTTTTCTTTATTTTTATTTTCTTACTTTTTTTTGGAATGTAAATAGTTTTTGTTGCCATGACTGCATCTTTAATTTACAGCATGGTAAATTGGCAGACACATTCCATCTTAACTTGGGGCTTTACTGTATCAGAACTATATGGACTAATAACTATATCAAAGGTAAAATACATTCATTTCAATTTACCAGATACTGTACATGATTAAAAGGATGAAGTTATTGATAGAAGTTGTAATTAATATACTTTAAGGAAGCAGTAATGGAAATGGGACATGTTAAAATTATTTACAAAAATATACAGTACTGAATACAGTGATCTCTCCCTTAACTGGACTAATTGTGTGCAGCCAGTTTAGTTAACACAACATTCTGCCAATCTGTTAGTAGCTAGACCACATATTTTCCAATTTATATTGAAACTCTCCTGATTATAATATAATAGTAAAAAAAAATAAGAAAAAGTGTGCTGAAAGATAAATAAATGAAAATTAAAAGGAGGTAGAATGGAAAATATACAGTACAGTACTGTAATGTACAGTCAAGAGCTGTTACCATTACAAATTGTAACCCCCAACCTGTACTGCTACTAAAATCAACCTATTCATTATCTTTGTGCAGCATCATGCATGTCTACACCAAGAACTGGTACACCACAGACTCACTCTTGTTTTACCTGTCAGAGTCTGCAATATTACCTTCTCAAATTCCAGAGTATCAACCCCAGTTTTATTTAAAATTTCTTGTTCTCACTGTTCTGTCCTTTTCATAATTGTTTACTTTTCCTAGTTTATGGGGCCTCCATTAGGTATTTTACTGGCTCTATTTTATTTTATTTTTTCCTTTACTTCAATCTTTCAACATCAGCTGTTTTTTTCTTCCAAACCTGTAGCATAGACTGGAAAAAGAAGAAGAGGATTTGGGCTAAAGTATGTGGAGAGAATGAACAAAACACAGCATACCTTGCAACCCTGGGGAGTTAAAAGATTAGCCAATCAGTACTATGCCATGTGCCCTTAGGTCATGGGAGACATGTCTTTCACCATCTGAACAAAAGAAAACCTAGGTGTACCAGGTGGTGTGTAGATATGTTCTGGTACTGGGGTCAATGTGGCAGACTAGATTTTTTTTTTCAAATATGGAGAAGAGAATCCCCCAGTTACGATTACAGGAGATTTTATGTTAAAAGATATCTAGTTAAGGGAGAGAATACTTAACAGTCCTTCTGCATGTGGAAGACCTTACTATGCACCTATAATATCAAAATTTGGTCCATTAATCACTATTAATAAATGATTTTAATGTAGTACAGTACATCAATTTATTTTATCAAGGACCATGTTTTCATAATTTTACACATTGGTCGTAATGTATTGATATTTGAGCAAAACTGAAATGCTGAGCACTTTATTTTACATAACTGACATACACCTACCACTGTTGATGGTCTTTAATCATAACAATTAGGTATGAAACTGTAAATTGAATCAGATTATTGACATTATGTTGAGACTCAAGATGTGTAACAATTTGCCATTCAAGTTTTATGGAAAATAGATGTACTGTACTGGTGGTTATTTTTTTGGTTACTGCAATGGAACCTCCTTATATTGGACATTCGATACTTTGGAAATTAGGTTTATCAGACACCAATCACCCATGAGACCAGGATACCCGATACTGTAAACTGGTATAAATCTGATAGTGTGTCCGAGGCTTGGCCAATTGCTGTGCTCTATGTATAGAACAGTACAATGAAAACTGAAGCTGCTTTATATATGGGCATAAAGTACATATATGTATGCCTACACCGTAAATATTTAATGACTTACAGCAAGAACTACTGTACTGATGAGCACCCCTCCCCCCCCCCCACCGAATATTACATTGAGTAGTTTTAATTGTCTTATACATCCTCTGTGTGTGTGTGTGTGTGTGGGGCCAGTTGTTAAGTTCATGTCCAACTTGTGGTGTTGCTAGGATCATGAGTGTTGACCATTAAATTTATTTCTTGTAATACAGTATAGTATAGCCACCAAGCAGAGATGCTGTGTCTTGGTGTTTGGAAGTCAGATGTTTGTAACTTGGGGAATTTATATATGCTAAGTTTAATGATTTGTATTTTTTAACTAGGTACTACAGAAACAGTAGTACGTAACTGGACTGTACCAAAATTTAAATTCGCCTGAGTCATGGTGCACTCCCAGTGAAGGTCCAATTTCAGTTGACTTCTTCCAGTGAAGCTCTAGTATCAGTTGACTGTGTCCAATAGAAAGTCTGGTATTGGGTTTATCAGAAAAATGGCTTTATTAAACCAACCTGATTAGTCCAATATACAAATGAGGTTCCACGAGTATTTCTTTTTCATTAATTTATGTAGTTTGTTTATTTTTTGCATTTGGCTAGAAATATTTTCTTGGGAGTTTTTTCATAATTCATTAAAATTGATAATTGCTCAAAAAATGGCTATTTGTCTTCTATGGTCTCACACTGGAGGTCACATCTGAATTACTTTCAAAATTTTCTGAAATTCCTAACCGCTATAGGCTATATATTATCCCATTTGCTTCCTGTTGGTCATATAGCTCATATTTATCAAGTGGGAGCCCTTCTTTTCCTGCTGTACAGAATTTACTTCATGTATAGCTTTATATACAACATCATTTAGCTCACTTGTAAATGGATTAAAGTCTAATGGGACATTTTTTGAGGCTTTCTTAAATAGGCCATCAGTGTTGGAGCCTACACAGTGGAGTCGGTCCTCATCATCAGGTAATTTTAAGTAACGCAATATCTTTCTCATTTCCTCTACTGGATCAATTTTTAGATTTTCATAAAAAGTGACATGCATATCCTTTGGCTTACTAAGTGTCAACCAGTCAATATTGAAGTCCTTCCATAGTCCAACCTTCAGAGTCACAAACTCAGTCCAACCTGGAAAAAACGGAAGACATATAAGTTAAATTATCAATACTGTTTACCTTGATTCAATCTTTGTCTTATACAGAAAAATATTAACCAACCTTATGAAACCTGAGTGAATCATTCATTACACTAATTGACTAAAATTTTAGTCATTTCATAAAATAACTGATTACACAGCTTGATTTATTTTATGGTAGCAAGTGCTATAACTTACCTCAACCATTTCTAATCGAGAATATATTATTACTTTAACATAATACCGTACGGTATAGGGTCAGGAAGGGTCCAGTTGGACAAAAGTAACCGCCACCATTTGCAAAGGTTGAGAGTAGCTGTGTGTGTGGTTGGAATCTAAGGGGGTGTTCATAGTCACTATACTCCACTTAACCAATTGGAAGCATCAATGGTGTTTGTTATTCAGAAATGCTTACAGGCCCAAAGGCAGTCCCGGTAGATTGGGTCTCCTATCTGAATCTCTGGAACAATTCATCAGGAGGGGGTGTAGTAACAGTCCCAGTGAGTACAGATTTTTTTTACCCTCCAAATTTTGATATAATGCACTTTATTGATAATATATTCACAACTGATGAGAAATGAGTTTGCTGGTAATAAAAATTCTTGTTTTCATATATATTCAAAGATTGTCGGTTAATTTCAAGCATTAAACAATCTCAGCTGATCATAAGCGTGCATCATCAAACATTGTGCCACCATTACTCGAGTCTTGAGTACTGCAGGCAGTATTTTAGAAGAAGCATCAACATTTACTTGGAGAGAACCTCTACAAGCAGATGTTGTCTGTATAATTAGAGATAATGCCAGGGTTATGTACAGTACTGTACTGCACAGTTAGCTGGAATCTTCTATCCCGGAACTCTCCAATAGCTGGAAAGATTTTTTGAAGATTCCAAGAAATTTGGTGAAAATTTCTTCATTTTGGACATGGGAACGAATTTTCAAGGATTTTATCATGCACATTTCTGGAAAAATCTGGAAAAATCTCTCCATTCTGGGCATGGGAATGTATCAGATGCAGGAACGAGAGGGGTGAGTGGGTGGGTAGGCTCAGAGCGCTCATGAGCTATGATTAGCCACCACTGTCATGTGACTGCATGGAATGCCTGTGATTGGTTGATGTATCTCACAACCTATCTTCTTAAATTCTTGCATCATGACACTCTGAGTTCATTGTCTGCTGCCATCGTACAAGCTTGTTCACTTGATCACTGCTGTTTTGTGACAACCGTGTTGTGCAGTACTGTACTATACATTACTGTACCAGTTTTTATCAGCCAAGAATATCATTAAAGCAGTGTTAAGACACAAAAGGTGATTACACTTATGTACTGTATACTATACTGTACATTTAGTAAGGTTTGAATTTTCCGGAAAATTCCGGCTTTGGAAACGATTTTCTGAGGGATACATTTCCCGATACCCAGAAAATTCCGGGGATGGGGGAGTTTTCTTTTTGGGTTTGAGAGATGAAAATCAGACACATTTTCCAGAAATTCCAAGAAAAATTTCGCACCCGGAAAATTACATAAAATTCCAGGGATGGGGATATTTTGCCAGGTTTGAGAGATGATGAAATGGGCAATTTCTGGAACTTCTGAGAAAATTTTTCCGTTACCTGGAAAATTCCGGGGATGAGGGATTTTTTCCGGCTTTGAGAGTCGTCTCGTTACCCAGAAATCTCACATTCCCGGAAGTGCTCTGCACCAATTGTTCCGGCTAACGGAGATATCACTGTAATAACATCCTGAAACATATTAAATCAAGTGCCGCATGTGACAGCTGACCAAGAGCATACCAACCACCGGTCGTCCTGCCCATTTGCACATGTTGGTAGCCCTACCCAGTGGATGAGTACCGTAGCAACATTCTTGAATAATGCGTGCCACCATGAGCTCGGCTCAATAGTCGGGATTGGTGTTATGATGAGTAATAGTGACATAGGGGTGACATACCTCGTGGCTCATAATAAAATATTCATCCTTACTAACTACATATATTTTTGTATTTTTATTTTATTACATACAAATACAGTAGCCTCTGGTCATTTCATGAAATTTTAGGCATTTTTTATTTACCAGATACCTTAATTATTTAATTTTTTCTGTACTGTATAGTGCGAGAATGTGTGTTATTTCAAGAGAAAAGCCAGGCTGGAACCATTTCAAATCAACTGCCAAGTCGATTTAACTACTGCGCATGAGCACCTTCCCAGTTAAAGTCAGTGTCATTCAGCCAGTGTTCACTCGGTCAAGGACAAATTCTCTTACTCCTGCAACTCCCCTTGAATTACCACATGCACCACTTACCAAGATGTCTACAGTAAACACTCACCAGCTTCCAGTTCAAGTGAAAAAAGAAGAGAAAGACATTTAATTTATATGAGAGAGTAAAAATTTTGGATGAATAAGACAGTGAAGTTTGTCAGTTGTGGCAAGCTAACACTGGGTAAATGAAAGCATGTTTTGCAGCTTCAAACTGAAGGCAGACAAATCTTTTATAGCATATGCACAACCATCCATATCAAGACCACCCAGCATTTATGGTTGCCACTGTACCAAAAAATGAAGGATGCTCTAAAGATTTGTGTAGTGGGCATGCAACAATGTAAAGCTGCAATGAAAGGCCTGATGATTCAGGCCAAGGCAATGCTGCACGACTCATTGGGGAGGCTGCATCAGCTGATACAGCTGTGGTAGAAAAAGTGAAGGGAGAACTGATGAAATGACAGAGGAGCATGCAAGAAACCCGTAAAAATATTTTTTGTTTTTTCCACTTATTTGAGTGTGTAGAAAACCTTTGTTTGGTCTTTATAGTTGTGATGGCAAAAGCAAACTTACAACATCAGGAACCAAGTCAGTTGTATACTGGATTATGGTTGTGCAGCTTGAGAAAATTTTTCTGTACAGTATTAGATACAGTATTGTATATGCTTTATTATCTTATGAAAAGCCCCCAAATATGGTCAATAATAAGCATTAATAATACATGTATACCCTGAAAATCCACATCCCAATAACCGCCGATTCACATAACCTCCGATTACATATAGGAGAAACACTATACCCCACAAGTTTCGTTGAAACCCCGGAGATTCGACGATCAGGAGAGGAGCAGCAGAGCTGTTTTGAATTTGGCGGGTGGATGTACGGTGCGAATTCTTGCCACGAGAGGGCTCTGCTCACTGCCTCTGACTCATTCCCGTCTCTGCACTAGTTTATACTTACCATGTGTCTCCGACTTCGTATTTTTTTGTTATTTCCGACTTCATGTGTTGTGCAATCAGGTCTAAACACCCCAGTGATAGTTCCTTTTGTGCTGCCCCTTTTAGGCAGCCTGATGTGATGTGATAAGGCTTAATGAGAGTGGTGATGGATCAGCAGAGATTGGTAGAGACTTGAACTTGTCACCCTAGACTGGTTCTACCATCCTCAACACAGGTAAATAAGTCTCAATTTATGTTTTACATTCCTTATTTAAGGCTTATTATGCTTGCTTTATATGTCTGCTTTATTTTCTTGCTTGACATTGTGCATGACATAGATATATCAAGGGTAGATGGGATTTTATTTATTTATTTATTATTTTTTTTTGGGGGGGGGGTGAGACCCCCTGAGTTTGTTATATTCTTTAGGGGTTAATTGCTTCGATAAATGGTGATTCACTAACCAACAATTTTTCACGGTCCCTATATGCATCGCTTATTGGGGTACTCTCTGTATGCCTGTGTATTAGCCTCTGTTTGACGCCACAACCGCATCCAACCCATACGAGCACGAACTGATCACTATAACAACAGCCCAGTCCCAACCATTGTAAAAATTACCAATAACTTGTAATCAACCAGTGTATTCACTCCCAGTCAATCTTACTTTTTGCACTGTCACTGTTGAAACGCCCTGTAGGTTGACCTTCTCCCCACCTAGTTATTATATATCATATTTGTATCACTTATGTTACTTGTATATTATTTGTAAATCAAGAGACCCATTCCCCAGTTATGCAACTGTATATTTTCAGCCTTCCGGCTGCCATACTCTTTCAATAAACCGTTAATTATTATTATTATTATCATCATGACAATAGAGATCACACAGGTGGAGGTGATGTCACACTGATGCGTGCCATAAGCACGAGTGATGTCACAAACGCGTGCTGTACGCACGAGTAATGTCACTGAAACACGCTCCATACGCACGAGCGATGTCACACCGACACGACAACAGAGACCACAGAACAGTGTAGGGGTTCATTACACAACTGCCAAGCTCATACAGTTGATGCCACAAACACTACCATGCCCCAGTGTAACAATTTAGCTGTTTTGTTTCCTTTTTATCTCATGGGTAGCTGTGGGCCCGTAGGGACAAAGTGTTTTTCTTTACAGTCGCTTAGTTGGTTATCTTAATTGTAAACACACTCTTCACTTCCTCTCTCCCTCTTACTCTCCTCTCTCCCTCTTATTCTCTTCTCTCCCTCTTTCTCTCCTCTCTCCCTCTTACTCTCCTCTCTCCCTCTTACTCTTTCTATTCTGCCTGTATCTTCACTTACACATGTTGCTGGTGCGCACAATTGTGCGTGGCGGTGACATTATGTTTTAAAGCACTTGAGCAAATTATGTCTTGTTTCCCTCATGTCAACTAACATGAGGACAGATGAATTTATATTAGTTTCTTCTAAGAATCATACCATTGATCCATCCAAGCTAAAGAGGGTGAAATTAATGATTCAAAAAATTATAACAAATTTGTTTATCCTCTCGAGAATTACAGTGTTTGTACACTGCTTAAATGCTTAACAAGCATTCTTTCTGCTCAGTAGCTTAAGCTGTGAGACTTCTGTCTTCATTTACTATTCCATTTTCATACATAATTCTTATTAGACAAAATTTTATTTACATACCTTTGCCCAGGAAGTGTGCTTTTGGAGCATAGCCTGTGTGACCACCAACATCCAAATGGCGATGGGAGATAAGAGCTTTGAATGGGTTGCGGATTACCAAGACGCCTTGATGGCTCAACTCATCCATGTGATTCTTTGTTCGCTGAAAGATATAAAAAATGCAAAATTAATTTTTTTAGATGACAGGTGCAACTATAATGTCAAAATAGTCTGTTACTAATTAGAAAAAAGTTGAAGCAAATGCATGAATACAACTTCATAACCTGAGTTAAGAGGAGCATGTTGATGTGTCTTGGATGTGTAGAGACTGGTGAGGATCCAGAAGGGCACAATAAAGGAACAAGTTTTAAGAGGCAGTTCAAAGAGCAGCAGGGCTCTCACTGATAAACAAAATTCTGGTAAAAGTGCTGTCATCAATGGAAAAAAAGGTGTAGAGCACTTAGTTAAAAGTGAAAGAATTGGCACTAAAGAGCAAGAGAAATATCCAAAACTTAAATATGTCTCAAATTGGTAATTGATTATTAATACAGTAATAGTTTCCTACTATGTTAGGACTGTTCTAGTATAGCCTACTCAAAATCCCTGTGGACAAATTTAAAAAAAAAACTATTACAAAAGTTAATTTTACTCTGAAGCATTAATTTGAATTTCTTTAATAAAACTACTTACCCTTTCTTCATGAGACAGTTTCATGGCATCCCCAGTGGTGTATCCGTGACTTTTCTGGAGAATCGTCATGCCAGAGTCATATACTATACCTTCACCATACATGCCTGCAACAACCAGAAGGATACACAATTATCACAATGAATTAAAACAATGCAATCATACAAAAGGACGTGTAAGGAGATGTATGCATAATAAAAATGAATATGTGTACAGGACTGGACACATTTCCACGTGCCCTTGGTTATGTGTAAACATGTATTCACATAAACATACATAAATCATTTCTCTAGTGTGGTTAACAGGAAGGAAGGATTAAAATATGAAGTCCCATTTTATGACAGGGAGGAGAAAGTTAGTGACTTATGGGGTCCATACTTTTACTGTACCACTAAATGTTATCTCTCCATCTCTCAAGTGTATGTTGCTTTGATAGTACATATGGGAAATAAAATGAGTCATTGTTTGCCCCCTTTTGTTCTTTATGCTAATATTCTAATACTGCACCATAACTATAACAAAGGCTGCAATAAAATGTAATATGGCTGTAAAATGATGCATTAGTCTAGAAATATACAGGTCGAGTCTGCAGGACAGCTTGTTCGACCAGTCAGATGGCCTGACTGACAACGGTCTCCATGTGCATATGTAGAGTAGCTAAAACAACTATCTGTGCAGGTGGGGGGCGATATGCTCCGAAATTTTACGTGTGACTAGTGACAGCCCTCATATACCAGAATTTTTTTGTTCATGGTCTAATATTGTTTCCCACAAAGTATGTACAGATAGTTGTTTTAGCTACTGTACAGTTGCCCACAGGTATTATGTTTCACCCCTAGGTGGCCTTTCCGAACATGTGGCAATGTTGGAATCGCTTTATGAATGAAATACATTACAGTATCACCCAAAAAATATATTGTTGCCAACTGCTCTCATCATGTTACCAATCCATTTATAAATAGAGTATAACATTACCACATGCTCGGAAAGGCCACCAAGGGGTGGAGCACATTCCTGAACATAACTCATATATGCACTAATGTTCCGTAAACAGACTTACGTATTTTTGGGTCTTAGAGAGGAGTAGGGGTGTTCCTTGTACGACTTACAAGAGTATTCTGCCCTCCTGCTGTAGTAGAGGGGGCCACTGAGCTATGTATGGCGCCTGGTTCTTATTAACATTCCAGCGTCTTCACCATGTCAACAAGCCTGCCTGGCACCTCCATTAACTACCTTTCTCCCTTTCCCTCCAAGTTCACTACCCAGTTGTCTCCGAAACTTAAATATCTCCTGGTTCTTCTCATTGGCGGTAACAAGTTCATTAGATGTTCAGGTTTTAGAGTAATGGATTTTACAGGTTCTACTGAATTGAAGTTACAAAAAGTTACCCTACCTTTCCTGGTGAGAGAGCTGTCATCATAGAGTGACCCTGTGAAGATGCCAGTAGCTCCTTCAATAAGATACCTAGAAGCAACAACAGGTTTTATATTAACAATCTGGGGGTAGTGCGATGGACTTTGATATCCTATGAAAATAATCTTAATTAAAAAGTACACTTCCATCAAAACATGTTACTGTACTCTCTTAACTTCACTACATTACCCTTTATCAACATAATGATAAATTTACAATATAGTACAGTACCCTTCTTTACCAGCTTGAGGTCTACATGGGATATACTTTAATCACCAAAATAGTATACATGTATATGGGTATTTTTTCAATATGGGATAATGTTAGTATAAGAGTAGTAATGTAAATGTAGACCATTCTTTGATAAAATCCATAATATACTAGAGGGGTGATTTCTTTAACTTGTGGTGTTTGTATATTGACAATTGATAAATTAAATCTCATATAGTACTAGAAGTTGAAGAAGGGATTTATATCAACTTAAAAGACTACTTGAAGGATCCCTAAGTTGATTTTTTTTAATATGGGAGCCAGTAACTTAAAAAAAAAATAAAGGTGCAATGTGCAAGATCTAGTAATGTTTGGACAGTTAAGACTCGAATAACGACGGTAATATGTCCTCCAATATTGCAGTGTAAGGTGTATCGTCATTTCATGAATCATTAATTACCATTATAATAAAGCAAAAATAATGAGATGCTTCCCCAATGTGACATTTTCATAACTTTTGTGTGGCTTTTTACCCTCTCTTTCCCCCAAACAATACAATTAATGAAAAATGCAAACTATAATCTTTATATAATGTTTATGAATGCACCTTATACAATATAAATCAATAATAAGATCACACAAGAGGAGATGCAACGCTATTGTTGTTGTCGTGTTTACACCCATAATGTCAGTTATCCATCTGAAACAAGAAAATAAGACCCTGGTTGTTGCTATAGTAAAATTAATGTAAAAAAATATGTTTGTTTTAATTAATGTTATTTAATGTACAGTAAAAGTAACCATTGATGTTAAAGAAAAAGAGAGATTGATAGTGGAACGGCAATGTATACTTGTGCCCTCAAGGAAACCGCGTCATTTATCTTAAGAATATGTACAAAGATTCATTAGTGTTTATTACTGAATATGTATTTGATTGAATTAATGTTTATGTATGCGAAATAAACAATGCAATTCATTAATAATACGTATAATATTAAAACACACGAGACGAGACAGCATTGTTTTCCTTCATGTTTACAACACCCGTGGCAAATGAAGATGGTTCTACTTCTACATAAGAAACTGAAGAAATAAGACCCTGGTTGTTGCTGTAGTAAAATTAATGTAAAAAAATGAATATGTATGTATTAATGTTACTTAATGTTAATAAATGGAACAATAGAAGTAGCTAACCATTAATAAAAAAAAAAACGAAATAGATTGGGAACGCCATCGTATGTAAGTGCATATACGTATGTGAAAACATCGTCATTTCTCAAGTACTGTACATAAGAATATGAAAGCAACGGTTATTACTGTTCATATATGTTTCAAATAATACTTACTAATGTAAAAAAAAAATTCTACTCACAAATGGTGGTAAAGTCTAAAACATAAGGACAGCCAATGAATATTGTGCGATTTTTTACTCAGATGATTTCGTCAATCAGGTTCAACTCTGGTTGAAGCTGAACATAAGAAAATAAGGAGTCTGCAATAGGCTGGTTGGCCTGTGCATGGCAGCTCCTGTCCACGAATCTATCTAGCCTTCTTTTAAAACTTTCCAGTGTTCCAGCACTTAATACAAAGTTGCTAAGCTTGTTCCACTCATCTACCACCCTATTTGAGAGCCAGTTTCTTTCCATCTGCCTCCTAAACCTAAACTTATCCAACTTAAATCCGTTGCTACGAGTCCTAGCCTGCTCGGATATTATAAGAACTTTATCTATATCTTCTTTATTGATTCCTTTCATCCACTTTAATACTTCTATCATATCATAGCTATTGCTAAAACTGTTACTGAACCTGAAGTTGTTGCTGAAGCTGCTTATGATACTGAATTTGTTGGTGTAGCTGAAGTTGGTGGTTTAGGCCTTTGAATAATAAAGCTGTCAAAAGAACCTTTCACAGCCTCTTTCTTTTCTTATTACCGTATACAGTACATCTGTATGTAGAGGTCCTATGTGTTTTTCACACCCCTGTTAATTTTAATGCTTTGTTCTGTTAATGGATCCTCTTCAGAAAATAATAATATATTCATTGCTTGCTCCATATAATATCCACAGACATCTCACCTTTTTCATATCGTTTAAACACATCTAGTTTCTCGGCGAAGCTTATACACTTTTTTTAGTTGTTGAACCAGCACTATCATATCTTGCTCTCTTGCTCATGTTGAATAGAGATGAAAAATATCCCGTAAGAAACCTGAGAATGTTTTTCTCCTTTTCCTGTTCAGATGCGTGAAAACAAAGGGCCCGCCAACTGCGACTGTTTATATTAGTGATGAAGGCATCACCCTCACAAGCCCGGCAGCCTCTGTGTGCAAAGCTTTTTTTTTTTTTTTACATAACAGGATTTAGTTATTATTTATATGAAAATGTAATTTTACTTTATTTTTTTATAATATTTTCGTCATAAATACGAAGAAAATAATTGTGTAAATTGAACTGGGTCCTAAATTAACCAGGGTCTTAAATATGAATCATCGTTATGGGAGGCTTTCCTGTACAGGTACTGTATAAATTGCAATTACATTGTCCCACTTTTTACGTTATACAGTATCATTCAAAATTTCTACAATTGACCAATTTGTGTTGTCACAACTTCACATTTCATTCTCAACAATACGCCATACCTATTGTTCTTCCCCTCTAGAAGCTTCCGACTTTCCTCATCCCCTGTTCACCTTCAGCTTTGTTTTGCAGTAGTAATATGGCTTTTATGTTAAAACAAAGTACCATTGTGTGAGGCATCATGTACCTGATCCAAGTGTTTCCAGAAGATGGGAAGGAGACAAGTGCTCGGGTGGGGAGTGATCCTGAGGGCTTGAAAGTGATACTGTAGTTGGCGCACTCCTCATTTTTTACCCATGGGTAATGCGTTCTGGAAACACAAAAAGAAAATTATTCGCTGTAGTCTCTCTTGGTTATAGGAACAACTCTTAACACCTATAATAACTGAATTGAAAGTAATTAACATGATTTATGTCATAAGAGAAAATTTGAGCCATTAGCCTTTATCCACTTTATTATCTAAGAGGTGGAATTTTATCATTTAGAAAACAATGTGGCTGGATTTCCTCAGTGGGATATTGTGATTCAACAATAATGTACTGACAATTAGTATTATAAGCTTATTTAAGATCTTGACCATTGGTCAATAATTCATGGAAAGGGACATGAAAAGCAAACAATCTAATCCTTGTTCTATGCTAATGACAAATGAAGTGTTTGAGAAAATGATCATCTAATACACTTAACCATTAAATAAAAGTCTTGGTGAATGAATTGAATGTCTTACAGCTTTATCTGCTCTTGACTCACAGATAATGTATCTTGGTGTACTGAATTAATAACTTAGTTACAGTAAAGTATCATCTTAAAGAACAGCTAAAATGAAACCTTATATACTGTAATTGTTTTTTGCAGCATTGGAAGATGTTGAGGTGCTGACACAGGCATTTCAGTTTTCCATACCAGTTTTGGTCAGTTTATAAAGACAATTAAATTTAAAACATACTGTACAGTACATTATTGCACTGTATTAAGACTGGTTAAATAAGCTAAAAATAAAATACCTGTACATGTAATATTTTAATAATCATGGCTCACAAGGTCACTGGGTGAAGCAGTAGCAAGATACTGATGCTAGGTTATTTTGACAAGGAACACTGATGTTTATAGTAACTCAGAGTTTGATCTAATGTCAGTAGAAAGAATTTCTTCTTCTGATAAACCTCATCAAAATTAAATCCGGTGAAAGCAAATCATCTCACAGTGTATATATGTACAGTGCAGTAGACTCACTGTTGATGTGTCGCTACAAAATTAAAACCATATGTCCTGGCTGGGCCTCGCAGTCTAGCACTGCATTACAACTAGTGGTGCAGTTTCAAGTACGTACTTACTGTACTGTATTGGATGCTTTTCACTATTCATGTTTATTATTGGCATACAATCATTATGTACACCAAAAACTGCCATTAAAAACATTGTAGCATTTTAAGATGTTTTGGGGAATATTTTTTTAAGTGGAATGTATTTCAGCTTTTTTAATGAGAGTCAATAGAAAAATGGGATCAAATTTGTGAAAGACTTTTCAGAAATGGAAACCATTCACCATCAGAAGACTAATTAAGAGGGAATAGAAAAAGTTGGGAATGAGCCATGGTGGGCACATGTTGCTCATACCCACTCTGGTAAAGAACCAACCCATCATTTGAGTATACCAATGAGGGGTCACCGAACACCTTAAGTCTGGCCTAAGTGACTCGTATAGTATCCCATTAAGTCTATGGGGTCATAACCCAGGTACAGGGTAGCCCCTAGCCTAGACAATGACCCAAACTCAGGAGGGTGTACAATGGCGTAAGCTAGAACTGCAAATGAATTTGCCGAGAATACGATTGCAGTGCACCAGCTCATTACAACTAGTTTCCTGTGCCCAGCCACTTCCATTAGTATATCATGCCAATGTTTTCTCCTGATGATCAGCTTGGTTGTGCAGGTGTAACTGGTCTCTGATTAATGCATACCAATATGTCAGAGACAAGGCTATACTGTACAGTAACTGTATTACAATTTATATTGCCATGACCTCAGTCTGTAGATCAAAATGGAGATGGTTATTTAAAAATACAAAATCATAAATACGTGTTACGTGGAATCTGTGGAAATAGATCTTATACATTTCTACTGAAGGTTTACTGTATTGTCTCTCAACCAGTAACCATTCCATTTCCAATTACAGTTAGTCCTCGCTTAACGTTGCCCCCGATAACGTTGTTTCGTTATAACGTCGCTATTCTTTAGATATCCATGATTCGCATAACGTCCCGCCAATTCAGTATAATGTCGTCATGGACTACTTTGTATGGCGCATCTCATCTTGATGCGTTACACTCCCACCTGCAGAGCGTCACGGCGTCCCCAGTCTTTGTCAGGCTACCACGCGTTTGTGCGTGTTAAGTGTTTTTGCTCTTAAAATTGTACTCTAACCATTTGAAATGGCTTCCAAGCACCCATCAAGTGCTACTGATGCAAGTGTTGTGAAGAAGCAATTTAAGACCATTAGCCTTGCTACAAAAATGGAGGTTTTAAACCGTTTTGAGAAAGGTGAAGAGGAGCCACCCGCTGGGTCTCAGTAACTAGCCTTCCTCCTCCTCCTCTCCCGCCATCCTCCTCCGCTCTACCACCCACCAAACACCTCCGTCCATCAGTGAGTACAATACAAAATTATTTAGTGTATATATATATATACTGTATATATATATATATATATATATATATATATATATATATATATATATATATATATATATATATATATATATATATATATATATATATATATATATATATATAGAAACCACAATGAAAACGTGAATAAGATAAATCTTGATAAAATCACAGGAAAAGAAACAACGGGCACTTTCGTCTTTTATTCCTGTTTTATATATATATATATATATATATATATATATATATATATATATATATATATATATATATATATATATATATATATATATATATATATATATATACACGGTATATATATACGGTATATATATATATAATTTATTTATTTATTTATTTTCTATAAAAATGCCATTGAATTTCTGTACTGTATATGTAATGTTTTTTATGGGGCAAAGGAAGGCTGGGGAACATAACTCCCATATTTTATCTATTTCTCATGGGAAAAATTGATTCCGTTAACATCATGGTTTTC
Source organism: Homarus americanus (assembly GCF_018991925.1). Lineage (NCBI taxonomy): Eukaryota > Metazoa > Arthropoda > Malacostraca > Decapoda > Nephropidae > Homarus > Homarus americanus. Next base: position 90,296 of record NW_024738685.1, on the reverse strand, counting down.
AGGAATGGAACCACGACATTAAGCGAGGACTTACTGTACTGTATATGAGATTGAATTGGTGTAAACTCACAAATTAGAGAAAATCCTGTGCTGTGGTGGCCACTGCTCTGGAGGAAGCTTCTTCAAGGACACTGGGAGTCGTACTTGCATGCGTGGTGTTGACGTAATTCTCTCGCCACCGCCTTTTAGTGGAATTATTTGTTTCTTCGCTCGAAGATGCATCAAGTAAGCCTTCTCCTGCATCGTACGTAACTTAAAAAGAATTGAGTATTATTGTATTGGGAACCAGTATACAATGTACAGTACAGTATTTGTTAATTTGAATTACTCTCTAAATCTTAAGATTATACATCATACATTTTAAATTTCATGCCTTACAGACTTCCTCAGTGACCGACGCCGAGCTGTACGCTTCCGAGGGGCTGTCTCCACCTTTCAGTCACTCACCTGTGGCGTCCCCCAAGGCACCAAGATGGGACCACTCTGCTTCCTTATGCTCATCAATGATGCCCTAAGAGAAACTCCTGCTCGCTGGAAATATGTTGACGACTCCACCATTGGGATCAGCGTCAACAATTCTGCTCCCGACTATACCACCCTTCAGGATTTATTGAACAGTCTCCAAAACTGGGCCACCAACAACCATGTCACCATCAACCATACCAAGACCATGGTTATGCACATCAACCTCTCCTCCGACATTGTCCCACCTCCTTCCATTACTTTAGGTCCGAACACACTCCAGGTTGTAGATTCCACGAAGCTCCTCAGCGTCACCATAGACAACAAACTAAATTGGAAACCACATGTTAGTGAAGTTGTCAAATCCTCCAGTTTCCATCTCCGCCTCCTCCGCCGACTCAAGTCCCTCGGAGTTCCTGCACCCGAGCGCCTCAGTGTTTACACAACATTCATACTTCCCAAGCTCACCTATGCCCTCCCTACCTGGTCTTCCTCCCTAAATGCCACACAATGTAAACACCTAGAAAAAGTGCAAAAGAGGGCATGCAAGATTATCCTCTCCCCTTCCTACTCCACATATCAAGAAGCGCTCAACACACTGACCCTTTTGACTCTCACTGACCATCACCACGACCTCATCTGCAAATTTGGTAAGAAGCTTCTACACCATCCTGGACACCGGTTCCTACTACCACCTGAGATCCCTAGCCCGAGAATTGCTGTTCGACACCACAACCGCATCCAGCCCATACGAGCATGAACAGATCGCTATAAGAACAGCCCAGTCCCAACCATTGTAAAAATTATCAATAACTTGTAATAAACCAGTGTATTCACTCCCAGTAAATACTACTTCTTGCACTGTCACTATGTTGAAATGCCCTGTAGTTTGAGCTTTTCCCCATCTAGTTATTATATATCTTATTTGTATCACTTATGTTACATGTATATTACTTGTAATTCGAAACCCATTCCCCAAATATGTAACTGTATATTTTCAGCCTTCTGGCTGCCAAGCTCTTTCAATAAACCGTTAATTATTATTTATTATTAATTATTATTATTATTATTATTATTATTATTATTATTATTATTATTACGCACACACACACACTTCACAGTAAATAGGAATACAGATAATTGCGAAATAGTGTTAATTACCTGGTACTATAGTAAACTTACCAGTATTAAAGAATAAGTATTCACCACATTACTGAAGGGTTTACTGAAGTTTTCAACCCAGAGACTGACTATTCTACTGTACTGTACTATAATACCAGTTACAGAACTTTAATTAGGACTTCAAGCCACAAGAAAAATATAAATAGAATACCTTTGAAACTCTCTCCTCCGCTACTTTTTTATCTTTGGGGTTCATGTTTGCCAAAAGGTTCTTTTGGTTAGTTGTCAGTTTGTATCCATGCTGGAGGGCTGTTATTGCTGTCTCTTGTGCCTTCATAACATGTTCTACTTCCTTTTTGTTTCGAGGAATGTCCATTGCCAACTGTACCGTACAAGAACAAAGTAATTAAATAAGGTAACATATGTTTGGAACTAAAGAGGAGAAACAAAGCCTCACCTTAAACAAGAACAAAGTAATATAAAGGAGGATCACAACTTGCATGGAAGATGGATTCTTGAAGTATGCTAATTAAGTGAAAATTCATGCTACTTTCCTAGACTCTCCATGCGAACTCAGACACCACAGTAGTACTGTACATAAGTACAACTTACTAACCCTGCCGAATGATGTTGGGTGTGGCCTTGTATTCCTTTTAAATTGTGCGCCATTCTTTAAAGTGCCAAATGAAAGTAACATTTAATAAGTGAGGGAAAAACGATTTGTGACAACTCCAGGCAGTTGTCTCCCAGCCCTGCCAAGCAATGTACCTCAGTTGCTCAGTAAATGAGATATGACACTCACGTCCTGGTGTACCCCCACCCCGCCCCAGGTGCTACCCCCACCACATCAAGCGCCCCACCCACCACATCAGGCGCCCCACCCACCACATCAGGTGCCCCACCTACCACATCAGGTGCCCCACCCACCACTCGCCAGGACCCGTCTTTGTACCAGTGGACTCCTAAAAGTACCTAAGACTTTTTTTATTATTTTTTCTTCATTTGGGTGGTTGCCATAAAGAGTGAAGCTGTTCATCTATGATGGTCGATTACGTCACTTAGTCACTTAGGTGGCCCATATAGGACTTTGTCTTGCATTTCCACACACTATAAACTACTTTCAAAGAAACCGTAATAACAAAAACCACAAATGACTTTTTTCTGATTTTTTATTTTATTTCATTTAACTGTATTTTATTTTAATTTATTTTTTCTTAGTTTTTGGGGTATGCAAGATTAGCCGATTGGTGTAATAAAAGGGTTAATACCCTTAGCCCTTTGGCTTCGGGAGGTTACCCTAAGCTGGATAAAATCGTCTGCCAGCAGCCAGAATAAAATGGTAATGTGGAAAGTGCAGCGAAAGGGTTAAATATAACACACACAACTGTAATACAGTATGCAGCTGCATGAATGTTGCATGTAGTAATCTCCCCATTAGCCAGGTTTGAGAGATTTCCAGGTAAGGAGACGAATTTTCTTATCCCATAGAAAAAATCGCGCATCCCGGAAGTTTCCTGGGTACAGTTTTGGTGTTATAGGTCAGGGGTCACCAAACTTTTTTCAAAGTGGACCGGATAACTGAAAGAATGACGAGCGCGGGCCGCATAATCATTCTGTTCAATACTTGCAAGTTCCATACGTTTTATCAAGCAAATTCAAGTACCGTCGGCGGGCCTGATGAACTGACGTCGCGGGCCGGATTCGGCCCGCGGGCCGTAGTTTGGTGACCCCTGTTATAGGTGAATGTTAAAAATAAGTTACACTGACAGAAAAACAAATGAAAAAGTACTAAAGTTACCAAAAAACTTTAAGATAAATATGTACAGTAGAGTATATATATATATATATATATATATATATATATATATATATATATATATATATATATATATATATATATATATATATATATATATATATATATATATATATATATATATATATATATCATGTAAATCACAATGAAAACGTGGATAGATAAATCTTGATAAATCTGCGGGAAAATGGAAATATACCTTGCTTTCTTTATTCAAGCGTCTTGAATAAAAGAGCGCTAAAGCTATATATATATATATATATATATATATATATATATATATATATATATATTACAAAACTTTTGTGACAAAAGGGGAATGTTTTGAGGGTGCCACAGGGAAATTTGGCCAAGGAGACCTGGCAATATTCATTCCAGATCTCAGCTGGGTGCATGAAGTGAAGGCCAAACCTCCCAGCACTCCCAATAGTGCCATACTGTCCAGGCATATCTTGACATAAGAGCTATATCAAAGCCAGGTCAACCAGGCTTTACATGACATAATATGTATGGCATGGTTCCAAAGGGGTTAAATTTCTCAAAAATCTAAAATTCAAGACCGTTTTCTGATAACCAAATGAGTGACAACATTTCTTTAACAGGCCAATATAATTTTAGTTTTGAGGATACATCATCTGAACCTAAAGTACAGTACAGTATTAATAACCCATCCCACTACTGCACTGCACAACAAGCCTGAAAATCACTTGCCGGAATTTTCGGCTGTGAGAGGAACGGCAAACTGTACGGGCCGGACGAAGAAGGAACAGCTGCAGAGTGCGGGGAATTTTGCTGCAGGTTCTCTGGTCCTGTGGAACTCAAGCTGGGGTTATCCTCTGGAGGCGCCTGACCAGAATGTTTAGGCCCTGTGTAGTCGTCGGTTTCTTGGATGCGACGTATGCCATGCGAGGGGCTCCGGTGAAGTGTTGCGTCGGGGTGCGGAGTAAAGGCAAGCACCAGCAGGCACAGGGATGCCCCTATGATGAGGGTGATGAGGGCACGGTGTCCCTTATTCCATCGGCCCACACGAATCATCCACAAAAACCCTGCAACACCAGAAGACAATGTTAGTGCTTAACAACAGTATTGATAAATTAAGCTAAACTAACTCTACAACAATTTTGGTAATCCAGTATTTACTCTTAAGATACCAAATGATGGTGGAAAAGAAAACTGGCACACTCAAACTTTCAAATACATAAAACAAAAAGGTTACAAATCAAATTAGAAGTTTTTTCTTTCAGACAAATGATTACAAGGTTACAACGTTCTTATAAGTGTCGTTGGCTCAATTCCGGTGCATTCCCAGTCCATCCAGCTGGTGCTGTTGGTAGTACCAAGGATAGTTCACCAAGCACTTATTTTACCCACAATGCACAGATCGGTGACATCACTGTTGTAAATACACGTCATCTGGTGAGCTTCGTGTGTGCCCGCATCTGTTCCCAGGAACAATGTATCTACAATTATGCTTATTTGTGCAACATACAGGTGCACCAGTAATGCTCAGATCCCAAGCAGAGAGTACATCAAGTATTACAGATTTCCCAGAGATAAGACAACTTATGATAAATGGATAAATGCCTGCAAATGCTCTGAAAATATCAGGTCCTCCAGAAGACCGTGACATTGTTATTGCCACATCTGACAAAAGAAAACAATAATATTTCCCCATATATAAGAAAAACCAGAGTTACATCACTTAATTTATTGGCAATGGTCGTGATGCTTAATGCCTAGAGAAACTTGTTTTAAATATACATTGTAAGGCAATAGCCAATTGTCCAAAGTACCCTCAGACATTCACCTTGCCATATCTGGCAAAAGGAAAATCTTTGCATTGCTAAGAAGCTCAAAATTTGAGTTGCTTCCTCCATGTCTTCAGCGAAATGCCTAGAAAACCCCCTCCCAGGTGTCTGGTGAAGGGTCCGTCATACGGGCGTTGAAGTGGGTTGAGGTGAGCATTGCACCTGATGAAGACATACTCAGCAATGAGTAGTGCAGGAGGGATGTGTTCAGGGTGATGGGAAGGCTGGCATGGGGCAGTAGCCTTGAATGCAGAAACTGCCTGTCGTAGTGTTTGCATTATATTGTGATAGACAGCAGGAGTGAAGTGGTCAAGGTCAGGAGTAAGTGAGAAGTCCCCAGGTAGGCGAAGGGGCTCGCCTAGGGTGAGTGCAGTCCATGTCCTCTTTGTGTGATGCGCGGATGCCAAGGAGCACTAAGGGTAGAGCATCCGTCTAGCTGTAGGGGTCGTGCTGTGCCTTGATGGCGTCCTTCAGCTGATGATGAAACCGCTCTACCATGCTGTTGGCCTGAGGGTGATAAGCAGTAGTGCGGTGCCTGGTAGTAACGAGGAACTGCAGGAGACTATGCCAGAGTTGTGACTCAAACTGGACTCCTTGGTCAGTGATGACAGTAGTGGGAGGACCGAAACGGGAGACCCAACCAGACAGGAAAGCAGGGACGGTTGACTCTGCTGTAGCATTAGGCATGGGAATGGCTTCTGTCCACCTGGTGAAACGGTCAATGCAGTTGGAGATGTAGGTGTTGCCGCAGGATGCTGGACGTGGTCCCAGGATGTCGAGGTGCACTACCTGGAAGTGTCCTTTGGGTATAGGAAAGGTTTCTAAGGGAGCCTGGGTATGTCGATGTATCTTTGACGTGTTGGATGTCGTTGGTGAACTCCGAGATGTAAGCCAATTGGCGAAGAACGCGAAGTGTATGAGCCCCGGAGGCTGAAGCCAAGGCATGGATGAGGGGTTTGTTATCAGTGAAGATGGTGAACTGAAGGGCCTCGAGGAAGTGCTGGAAATGCTTGACAGCCAGATATATGGCCAGGAGCTCTCGATCGAAGGCACTGTACTTGAGTTAAGGTGGGTGAAGCCGCTGTGAGAAGAAGGCAATGGGTATGAGAGTTCCATTGATCTCCTGTTGTAAGACGGCACCCACGGCAGTAGAGGAAGCATCTGTTGTGAGTGGTCTGGGCGATGGGGGCAGGGTGCGCTAACAGGGTAAGGCGTGTGATGTGCTGCTTGATAGTGATGAAGAGACTCGGGGTGATAAAAGTTCATTGAACTCCTCGAGCAGGTAAGAGAACTCGTTGGACGGCTAGAGACATGGGATGGTGTCGGTGACTGAAGCACGTGTACCCCAGATCGTGTGTGATGTAGGCTCGTGGATGAGGCAGAGGTTGCTTGAGTCAGTGACGAGCTTTTGGAAGGTGAGGAAGTTGAAGTCAAGGAAGGGTTGAGAGATTTCTGCCACCATGAAAGACCAGCACAGAGTCTTGGGAAGACCAAGGTCTAAAGCGAGGATGTGTGTGCCATAGGAGGCAATGGGGGTATCGCTGGCGGCGAACTATCATATGAGGGTTACTTTGACATGTCTTGCGGTGAGGGAGGGATGATGCTGACTGATGCCTCTGTGTTAATGAGAAATTTCCTGCCGGAAATGCGATCAGTGATGTGCAGCAGTGAGACTCCTGAAATAACGGAGGTTGTGGCGTCTACCAATCCCCGGCGACGTCATTTCCCAAGTAGTTGTAGGGAGCCTCACAACGGCTAGCGTTAGCACCAAAGTACAGTATTGATGGAACCAGCAGAGGGTAGGTGCACTGTGCTGGGAGCTGACGGCAACCTCTGAGGCAGGACGGAGACATCGGGGCTGGTAGGACACAATGCATGGGGCAGGAGCAGCAGCAGGCTTGGAGGAGTAGAGCTGCTCGAGGGTGTCCAGCCTGCAGTGTAGAGACTGTAGCAGGTCCCTCATGTCTTGTGAGATGTTGCTCGTCTGAGGAGCGTTGATCCGGTTGACGAGATGGGAGCTAAGTGATGGCGTGGCCACTGAGTTGTCCGCAGCAGCATGGCGCACAAAAGTGTATTCATGGAATACGCTGTCTGCCGTGGCTGCAGAGGTTGTAGAGTAGTTCAGTGCTGACAGGGCGAGACGAACTTCTGCAGGGAGCTTCTGAGCATGAAGCTGGCACAGAACAGTGTCAGAAAGCATGTCGGTGTGGGGAGAATTCAGTCCCTGCATCTCATCCCAGAGACGTGCAGTTGTTGAGTTGCCGAGGGACATACCTGATAGGTCTTGCAGGAGACTGGTGCCAGACTGCTGGTATCGCCTCTTGAGAGCATCTCGTAGAGGTGCGAATTTGTTGTCATCTGGAGAGTTGGTGATGACTTCTGATACTTGTGTGGCGACTTCTGTCGGCAAGGAACAGACCAGGGTGACGTACTTCTGTTCGTCTGTGGCTGTTGAGCCGGTGAGAGCTGCCTCCACATCATGTACTCGCCAGACTTCAGTGTTGTGATTGAAGACTGGAAGAGAGATCCATTTCTCGTCCATCCTGTGTGAGTGCATCACTCCGGGGTCACCAATTGTAGTGTAGTATATGTGGCGCAGTTAGTTAAAGTTCTCTTTCTTACGTGTCAGCTTTCTCTTTCCTTAGGGCCACATATACACATTCATAAAGGAGATCTCGCACTCAGGATGGAGGTGAGAAAGGAAACTCACAATAGCGTTTTCTTTACATATATTGTATGTTCAGTACACTAAGATGCTGGGGAGTTGCTGTGTTGTAGAGGAGCTTGTTGAGAGGAGGTCTTGTCGGTTTGAGAGCGTGGAGTAGTGGGAGGGCAGGGATTAGGATTGGAAGTACTTTTATGGCAATTTGGGGGAGAGGAGGATTGGTTTAGGATCAAGGAAAAAGAGGGAGGAAATTTGAAGGAAAGTAAGAGATTGACAGCATCCGGGCTCAACCAGATATGCTGAGGTATAATATTATATTTGAACTTACATCTTGCGTGATTAGGTACTAGCTCTCAAGCCTTTTTCATTCAGTTAAAAATATGTTTATTTTTGCAGTAGCCATTGTTCCAAGGAAGGGGTGACGACCTCTAGCCAGGTTCTTGTGGAGCTGGCTGAGCAACGTATCCTTTGTTTTAATAAGAGTGGAAGGAAGGGGCAAGAAGACAAGTGTTGGAGAGGCCAAGGATAGTGTCCTTTGGTAACTCTCATCTTTTTAATGAAATTTGTTTCTGTTTTAGAGAATTGAAGCGTTTTGTTTATAGTAGGGAAGTTTAATTTCTAAGAAGAGGTGTAGGATCCAACTTGCTACTTTTGTTCACAAGGAGGTGGTCCTAACTTTTTGGTTTAATTGAAAGATTGAAGCTTGACCTGAAGGTACAGTATTTATTGGCTTTACAGTTCCTTCACGGCGAGGCAGGTGGGTATTTATGCGATTATCCCTACTCAAGATCTCGAGTTGCGAGATGAAAGGCGCCGCTGGTTGGCTGTGGCAAGGGCGGTAGCTGGCCAGTTAACGAGCGATTCAGGGGCAGAAGCTGTGGTCTGGAATTTGCTGCGGAGAGGACGGCAGGTGGCCAATCAGCGAGCGGTTCAGGAGCGGAGGCTGTGGTATGGAACTCACTGCTGATTGGCTGAAGCGAGGACGGCGGCGGTTGTAGTGAGAGTAAACCACTACACAGTCAGTCATGCCTACTGGGACAAACTTTCACTTTCTTCATGCTATATAAAAAGGAGCATTTTCTTGTACTGGATGCCGACAGGACCGAGATCAGTGTGAAATGTGATGATTCATGTGCAATGTGGATCTGGTGGATTACAAGTTCTGCAAGGAACAAGTAACTACAAGCAGTGAGTACCATTTTAGAGATTCAACACAATTCAAGGGACTATAACTCAGTAAGGGTTGGTAAGCATGCTATATCGCGCTCAGTACCTGTGAACCTAACTTGGTATTGACTTGACTTATCCAACTTGTATTATACTTTTGTTTTTGAAAATCAATATGCACATAAATCTGCAATTGACTCATAACAAATATTATGCGATTCTTTCAATGGTTGGCATGATATTATTTCCGGAATCATAAGAACATAAGAAAATAAGGAGTCTGCAATAAGCCGGTTGGCCTATGCAGTATGCATGGCAGCTCCTGTTGAGAGTTACTACCACTCTCTATCATCCATGAATCTATCCAGCCTCCTTTTGAAACTTTCCACCGTTCCAGCACTTACTACAAAGTTGCTAAGCTTGTTCCACTCGTCCACCACCCTATTTGTGAACCAGTTCCTTCCTATCTCCCTCCTAAACCTAAACTTATCCAACTTAAATCCGTTGCTCCGAGTCCTATCCTGCTCGGATATTATAAGAACTTTATCTATATCCCCTTTATTGATTCCTTTCACCCACTTAAATACTTCTATCATATCTCCCCGCACTCTTCGTCTTTCTAGGGAATGCAAGTTTAGTTTCTTTAACCTATTCTGATATGGAAGGTTTCTAAGTCCCGGAATCATTTTTGTCATTCTTCGCTGCACGAACTCTAGTGAATTGATATCTATTCTATAGTAAGGGCACCAGAACTGAACAGCATAATCGAGGTGCGGCCTGACTAGCGCAAGATACAGTTGCAATAAGACCTCTGCACTCTTATTACTTACACTTTTAGATATAAAACCCAATACTCTGTTTGCCTTATTTCGAACATTAATGCACTGTTTTCTAGGCCGTAGGTCCGGGCTTACAAGTACCCCTAGGTCTCTTTCACAAGTCGACTTCTCTAGGTTGATGTTGTTAAGGCTGTATACATTGACAGTATTTGTTCTTCCAATATTAAGTACGCTGCACTTGCTGGTGTTGAATTTCATTTGCCATTTTTCAGACCACCCTTGCAGTTTATTTAGATCCTCCTGTAGTGCATTTGCATCCTGCCCTGAATTAATCTGCCGCCCTATTGTGGTGTCATCCGCAAACTTGCTCATGTCACTGCTGATCCCAGTATCTAGATCGTTTATGTAGATTATGAACAAGAGTGGGCCTAGTACTGACCCCTGGGGAACCCCACTGGTTACACGGCCCCACTCAGATTTAACACCATCTACGCTGACCCTCTGCGTTCTATCGGTGAGCCATGATTTTATCCAATTTAAAACTTCCCCTCGATACCATGAGCCTTAACTTTTCTCAAAAGCCTCCGATGCGGTACTCTGTGAAATGCTTTGCTAAAGTCTTAGTAAATAACATCGTAATTTTCGTCATTATCTACTACCTCGAAGACTTTCCTAAAAATCGTCAGCAGAGTTTGTTTGACAAGATTTTCCCTTTGTAAACCCATGTATAGAGTCGTAGATTAATTTGCTTTTCTCTAAATGCGATCGGATGCTATCTGCTATAATTGATTCAAGAAATTTCCCCACTACTGACGTCAAACTGATCGGCCGGTAATTTGAAGCTGATGCCCTGTCTCCCTTTTTGAATATGGGTACTACATTTGCCTGTTTCCACAAACACACACACACCATTCCTTTCTCCCCCTACACACACCTCCCCGCCCTCACATCACCCTCCCCCGCAACACCGGACGTGGGATCTGGTAAGGCAGCACTGACGGCTATCTATGACTTTACAGACTTGTATTTCTGTACCACTACGTCAGTGGAGGGGGAGGGTGTGGGTAGTGTGCGAAGAAGGGTGTGTGTGGGGGAGAGGAAAGCAGGATGTGGGTGTTGTGTTGAGGAAGAGGGAGAAAGGCTTGAATTGTGTATGAGGAGGGGAGAAGGGTGTGGGTAGTGTGTTGGGAAGGGAGATGTGGGTGGTGTGAGAGGCGGGGAGGAAAGGAGCGAAGGGCGTGGGTGGAAGGGGAGGAGGGCGTGGGTGGGGTGTGGGGAGGGATGAAAGCTGGTGTAAGTGATGGTTGTTAAGTCTGGCACTCATCGTCCGGATTCTCAAAGGTTCGTACGTTAATAATATCCGTTTAACTTGTGAGAATGAACCTAACTTAACCCACATAAGATAAAGGACACAGGAAAAAAAATCAAAATGACAACTAAAGCGCACGAAGACTCCCATCGTTACTAGATATTTTACCCTGATCTAAGCTAAAGGAATAAAATGACGCATGGATGAGCACTAGAATCATGGTTGGTGATGATGGTACTGGTAGCGGCTAGGAACAAGGACACCACAATGATATTATATTTAGTTTTTGTTCGTTCATGGAAGGCTAGAAAAAGGGCAAGGGGGGACTTCACACGTATAATAAATCACTTTCTTGGATGGACACAAAAAATCTCTCTCCTACTGAAAAATTTATTTGCATCATGTATACACCTTCACACTACAGATATTGTGTTTACTTAATTTACGATTTCTTCCATTAAGAATCGAACATTGGAAATTCGTCGTAGTGAGCTTACGAGAAACAAGAATAGTTCAGTTTGGGTTGTTCTTCATCTGGAGTGTCAAGCTATAGTAATTAGTAATATTATTTAATACTATATGCAGAAATAGTACATTTACATATATCTAATTGTATAAAATATCTCATTGTATATATCTCATTGTATAAGATATCTCATTGTATAAAATAGTAATATCCAATGTACTGTAATATACCCATGTTAACATACCTGTATATATGTGCTCAAGATTAAGCATTAGAAAACAACCATTAAGAAGGCCCAATATCAAATTCGCCTGCTGTATTTGGATGAGATATGCCAGTCTATCAGCACAAAAAATATTTATTAACTGCATTATGCAAATGTTTTAAGTCTAATATACCCCATAAGACTTTCCATGATCCCACATTTTTGCCAGGTGAAAAATACATATTTCATACAAATAGTTGAAAGACTCGACAATCCTAAGATTATACCAGATGACCCAAACACTGACGAACTGAGCCGGGCAACAGTGGCTGCCTTGTGACGTCAGTTGTTTACGTTTCTTCAGAAAGAACGTAGCTCAGTCATCGTGTGAAGGATTACCAAAGTATACTGTTTTCTGTTGTTTTTTCACTCAGCATGTAAACTTTGTGATAAACCTTTAAAGCATACACTTGAACACTATATTATTGAATGTGACACTGTCAAAGACTTCAGGCCACCTGACTTACTGTATCTTGAACTATGTAATTACTTCATTGAATCAGGTGTGCTTGAGGACATTCTTGCTGTTTATCCCAAATTTGCTAGCCCACACTGATTAGTCTTCAATTAGAATATGACTCCAATGTATGTGATCCACTGACCCATATATGCTGCTGGTGAATGTGATGTATTTCCTTCTTTGTGTACGAACCTCTGTCCTGCGTGGCAGTGAACAGTGGCATTACCCACATGAATCTGACCTATATATAGTGTCAATGAATATGATGCATTCTTTGTGTACGAACCTCTGTCCTGTATGGCAGTGAAAAGTGACATTACCCACATGAATCTGACCGACGTATATGTATGTATGTGTGCGTGTGTGCATGTATATGTACGTGTACATGTATATGTGTATGTATATACGTATATGTATTGTATATGTATGTGTGTGTGTGTGTGTGTTTACATATATGTATATGTACTGTCAATGAATATGATGCAACTCTTTGTGTACGAACCTCTGTCCTGCATGGCAGTGAACAGTGACATTATCCATATGAATCTGACCTCTATACATTTATAGTTGTTAATGAACATGATGTATTTCTTTGTGTGTGAACCTCTGTCCTGCGTGACAGTGAGAAGTGATACCACCCTCAGTGTCAAGACCTGACTGAATTACTCAGAATAGGCAAACTGTACTACAAGCTCTGCCAATAAATTTGTTAAACTAAAAATGTTGTTTTTTTGGGTGATTTTACTGCAGTTAGTTTTCTTCGTCATTTATACAGATAAATGCAAATTCCTTTAGATGGAAGCTAACGTTCTGAGTCGTATATTGTAGTATCTCATTGCAACATGATAGCCACGTTAGTAACCATGACATATAAATGAACAGAAACATTAAACTAAATCATGAACGTATTCGTACATGTTACATAATGTTAACCTGATATCATAAAGGTATTACATCAATATATTTATCTTTATTAAACTATACCGATACAAATATGACTGCCAGTCTAAAATATACTTTAGGGGTGGGTTTATGGGCAAGATAGTGGGGCTTCTAACATTAGGAGCATTTAAAAGACAGTGGGCTCCTAGCAGGTGAGGGAGTGGGTTACTAACATACAGGTGGAGGAGTGGGTTATTAACATACAGGTGGAGGGAGTGGGTTACTAACATACAGGTGGAGGGAGTGGGTTATTAACATACAGGTGGAGGGAGTGGGTTACTAACATACAGGTGGAGGGTGGGTTACTAACATACAGGTGGAGGGAGTTACTAACATACAGGTGGACTAACATACAGGTGGAGGGAGTGGGTTACTAACATACAGGTGGAGGGAGTGGGTTACTAACATACAGGTGGAGGGAGTGGGTTACTAACATACAGGTGGAGGGAGTGGGTTACTAACATACAGGTTAACGACTGGAGATATCTCTAACATAACGCGATAAAATTGGAAAATTAAAGGGGGTTTAAAAACTGTGTATGTCACGATAATAATCACCCAAGATCTCTTAAATGCATAGATAAGGATAAATTTAAGTTCGAGAGCTGAACAGTACACAGGTAATTATCATTTTTTTTTATTGGGCACCCCTCTACATCCTGTGTAAAGTGAAGCTCAGAAGCGTTTACAGAGCCCAACACGGAAGCATGCTAAGTTCATGCTTGCCTTTATGTCTCATGAGTTAAGGACGTAGAAGTCTGAAGGGTCAAGGGCGTAGAAGCCTGAAGAGTCAATGGTTTTTGTCATCAAGTTATTGGAAGCTCCAACAACTTTACCTGAATACGAATTCGCAACTTTTGATTTACAACAGGTACCTACTTTACTGCTAGGTGAACAGGGACTAATGGGGGCTAGGAAGTATGTCCAAACAACTTTTCCACCGGCCCGGGAATCGAACCCGTGACATCTGACTTGCGAGGCAAGAGCGGTACGGCTTCTACCATGCGTGTAGGGTGTTTCATTGTTTGTTCCAGATCATTAAGTAAGGAAAACGAGAGTGCCTGAGCCCACCTGGGTCATCCCTTGCAGAGCCAAGCCACTCTCTGTGATGTACATTGAAATCCCCTAGGTAGAGGATCTCGGTGTTGGGGTGTGTGGATAGTAACGACTCATGGCAAGAAGTGAGATACTGAAAGAGTTCTAAATAGTTGGTAGAGTTGGGAGAACGGTATAGGAAACCAATAAAAATAGTCATAGGTGGTAGAGATATTTTGAGCCAGATGACATCATAAAGGGAATATTCAAGATCCGTGAGTCGAGCTGTAGGTGTGCGTGTGTTGCAGCAGGCGCATACACCTCCCTTAGAACGGAAAGAGGTATAAAGGTTGTAGTTGGAGACTTGAAAAGGTTTGGGTGAAGCTGCTTTGGTCAGTTGAAGTTCAGATAATAGTAAGAGGTCGGGGGAAGAGGTTAATAGATGGTGCTGCACAGAAGGAAAATTGGATCTCAGGCCGCGAATGTTGGAAAAATTAAGTGTGAAAAAAGCCGATCCTCCAGCAACAACGATGACGTCAGTTGAGGCCCCAGTAGTTTGATGATAATCAGGTCGGCCCTGGAGTCCACAACCTTCCCGACCAGTGGGACCCATCCGAGAAGGACCCGCTTCAGTATTATTGTCAACTGCCATCAGAGGAGAATAAAGGAATCGAAAGAATAGAACAGATCAGATCAAGAGTGAGTACGGTTATATATGTTGTGTTGTCAATAGTAAGAGAGACAATTGAGGCCCTGCAGTTGTGTGTAAATGTGGCAGAAAGACAGATCAGCAACCTGGGACTTGGTCACAATTTTCGTGATGCCATATGGCAGCAGGGTCTACCGTTAGACAACACATTATGCTTCCAATATCTTCCCAGGCGGTAGTACCTCCCTGTTTGATAGCTGCCTACTACCTGGGAACTGCTTACATTTGCTTTATAGGCATTTGAGACTACTGCTTGTGTGTCTTCTAATACAAAAGTATAACGAGTTACCGTCAGTGTTACCCGTAGCTGTGAAGAGGGAATAGAAAACAATATACTGTTTCTCGAAAATACTGTACCGAGGGAAAATGCCGACCATGGAACTCGTTCGAAACCTTGGAGGGTTCATCCATCACACAACTTGATAGAAATTCGTCTAAATTACTATTTTTAGTAGATGGACGGATAAACAACAACAAGGATAGAAGGACGCACACTATTTTCTTGTTGCCGGCCAAGAGCAATAGAGAGCACCCACCAACAGTGAGAGAGTGTAACCGTGTACATGATAGCCATAAATGATATAATCTGCGCACAATGAGCGTCTTTGTTCTTATGAAAGCCAACAAGTCATCTTTTGAAACAATAACACATTCGTTATGACCAGGCAAGAACGACACCGGAAGCTCGGACCGCTGTAACAACAGGAAGCAAGTCTACTGGGATATGTGTAGGTGTGTTTGATAACTTTATCATTTCTCTAAAACGAAAGGAAAATCCCAGTTAACCAAAGCTCACCAAAAGGATAATAGAAACTCGAACAAGTAGTATCCAGTCAACTCAACTAATCTTGTGGTGAAATATTGTCGAATATGGTCAGTTGTAATTTTCTCTGGTGAAATTTTGCGGGATTGTCTTACGTTAACGTGGAACACACAGGACCCGGAAGCACGGACCACCAGCAACCTCCAGGAAGTATATATAACAATGTCAAAAGGACCACTTTATAGATTAGTTAGTATGTTTATGTATTACATGTAAAAAAAAAAGGGGGGGGGGGATTATCTCCGGAGCGATCTTGTCAATGGAGTAAAAACAAGAACTCTAAGCAGTTGCCGCTGGAACTCATGAATGACAACCCTCTGTACCCTGGTGCGTCACATGTCCGATACACGAATCAATCATGTACAGTTGTCCCGCGTTCACTGACCAGCAAGTTACGGCCTAGCCATCCACAGGCTATTGAGCCGTATAGACGTCACTATCTATGGCCCTTATGATTATTATGAGACTTATGAGTAAATTATGACAAAGTACTATAATATATATATAATATTTATCAATTTATCATAAATACCAAAGAACTTTTCAAGAATATGCCATATGAAAAGAAAAGTTACAAATATGCACTTAAGCTCAAAAATAGTTAAAATATGCATAATTATCCTAAGCCTACTCATGACATATACTGAAACTTAAGCAGGCGTGAGAGAAGTAGTCGTATTTCACAACAACGACAATAATAATAATAGCGTTAATCATAAGCACTTGTGCCTGTAATACAAGCCCCAGTGACGTCAGTTCATATTATGTTTTCAGGATCTCACTTTTTTTTTTTTACAATAACATCATAATAAAAAGGGAAATAAAGAAGTAAACTTTCAAGAGGAAAAAATAAAATAAAACAAGGAAACAGAGACAATAATAAGGTAAATAATTATAGGTAGAAAACCAGCAAATTAGAAAATATAAAATAAGGTGATAATAATAGCGAATGAAAGAAGTAAAGAAGAATAAACAACATAAGAGGAAAAAAATTAAGAAACTCATAGTAATAACTGGTGGAAGAGACGCACGCAGCAAGGAGGGTCCGACTAATTACCCAAATGTAGCCAAATATAGTCGGAATGAAGTCAAATAATGGTCCTAGATGAATAAATCGGACTGCCAATCACTTCTCGACTAGTATTTGGTGTCACAAAGTCACAAAACATTGGTGCTGTGACAAGGTATAAGTTTAGGGCATTATGGTGTTATTAAAAGGGTGTTAAACGTGTGACTGGTGAACGCTTGGGAAGGTTATAGTACCTTGATTATGGTGCAAAATTACTTTAGAGTGTTTAGGATGCCATGATTGTGGTTTTCAACTTGTAACTGTTGTGGTGATAAGTTTGTGGTTATGGTTCCAATTTAAAGTTAATAATAATAATAATAATAATAATAATAATAATAATTAACGGTTTATTGAAAAAGTTCTGCAGCCCGAAGGCTGAAAATATACATTGGACATAAATGACTTATTACATACATTGGTGGTTTAACAAAAGCCTTCATTAGAGAAAGGTAAAGGAATATACAGTGAACATACAGATTAATGTAGGTGTTGAACAGCAAACTCGTAGTGTAGTAACTCCCTCCCAGATGGTGTTAGGAGGAACTCACGTGGTGTAGTAATTCAGATGGTGTTATGAGGGGCCTCACGTGGTGTAGTAATTCCCTCATAGATGGTGTTATGAGGGACCTCACGTGGTGTAGTAATTACCTCACAGATGGTGTTATGAGGGACCTCACGTGGTGTAGTAATCCCTCACAGATGGTGTTATGAGGGGCATCACGTGGTGTAGTAATTCCCTCACAGATGGTGTTATGAGGGACCTCACGTGGTGCAGTAATTACCTCACAGATGGTGAGGGACCTCACGTGGTGTAGTAATTACCTCACAGATGGTGTTATGAGGGACCTCACGTGGTGTAGTAACTCCCTCACAGATGGTGTTATGAGGGGCCTCACGTGGTGTAGTAATTCCTCACAGATGGTGTTATGGGGGCCTCACGTGGTGTAGTAACTCCCTCACAGATGGTGTTATGAGGGGCCTCACGTGGTGTAGTAATTCCCTCACAGATGGTGTGATGAGGGACTTGACGTGGTGTAGTAATTCCCTCACATATGGTGTTATGAGGGACATGTGGTGTAGTAATTCCCTCACAGATGGTGTTATATGAGTGAGGTTTGGTCCCAGGCCTTCCTATCGTAGACGGATTAACACATCGCTGGTTGTTGTTGGGTCTCGCGGGCCGTTATCACTGGGTACCTGGGACCTCACTGTGTGAAGGTTAACTTGGGTACGACTGTTACTGTTGAGTTGTTCTCACTGACTTAAGCACTGTTCACCACTGTTCACCTCTGTTTAACACTGGTTCCGTTCCTTTCCTAAATGAAATTGTAACTTCTGGCGAGAACTTGTTGATATTCCGGTGGGGAGGAGGGTTCAGGGGAGGGGGTTGGTATGGGCCAACTTAACAGTTGACCTGGCTGCTCCGAGAGGAGCGCCAGGTACGTCTTGACCCTTCGGTGGTCAAGGATGTGGTTGTAATTATGACACTAAGGTTCTGGTTATGGTGTTGTTATGCTTATTGTGGTGGTAATTATGACACTTAAGGTTGTGGTGGTGGTGGTAATTATGACACCAAGGTTCTGGTTATGGTGTCATGTTATGGGTGTTGATGTTAGTCTTGTAAAGTTGAACTGCAATGCTTGTTATGGCGGTAATGGTGCTAGGTTTGCCTTTGTTTTGGCGCTAGGCTTGATGTGGTGATTATGGTGCTAGGCTTTTCTGTGGTGGTTCTAGGGCTAGGCTTGCTGTGGTGAAGGTGCTAATATGTAGTAAAATGTGGCTACTATGCATGCTGTGTTTCTTTTTCAATTATAAGAGGGGTGGAACGCATATGGTGGATGATTCAAGGAGGTGGGGTGAGGGAGGGTGGACAAGACGCCACTGCCTGCGTGCGTCCAGCTGCTAGGCTCGTTACCTCTCCACCATAACAAATTCTCTTTCCCCTTCCCCTTCGTCCTTCTTCACCTCAGTGCTGCTCCTGGTTCTCGGCGCCACTCGTATTTTTTCCTTCACCTTTCACTTTTTTTTATTCGCATGTTAGTTAAAAATAAAAACAATATATACATTCACCCGATGTTCCTCACCCATTTCTATTCTTGTTTTAATTCGTCCACCAAACCAAATAAGTTGCAATCATTTTCTCGTGGATTTCAGTGTGTGTTTGTAACCTAAATCTAACCGAACCATGTTATTTGAGTTGATCTAACTTAATCCATAATAACTATCCTTATGTAACTTAACCACCGCTAACATAATTCACTCTATATATCCCAAAGCACCAAACAAAGTTACTTTATCCGAGGGAGGAGCTGCGAGGATGTGAAACATTAAAGAGCCGAGGGGAGGGAGGAGCCAAGTACTGTGAGAACGTTCATTGCACAGAACAAAAAATAATAGTAGATTTAAAAAAATTTTTACGTCTATTTCTCTCATTCTATATATTTTTTTCTTAGAATAACAATGGCGCCAGACTTTTGAATGAACTCTATTCAGATTCCCTTTTAATGTTATTTCCTTTGGCGCTATGTATGTATGTATGAATGAACAGTGTGTTCATTGGTGTATGAACAAGTCAGCCTAAGCTTGATTCGCATTTAAATCTATTTTGAGCTTTATTGACATAAAACGTTTTTGGAAAGTACAGTATTTATATAAATGGTCAGAACCTAAATACGCATCTTTAAAAATATGTAATACAACATAATCAAAACACTGAAATCCCACTAGTGTTGTTGTTCTGGGGTTTATCTTCTATAATGGGAGTTCAGTGCTAAGTACAGTAATGTGCTCTTTTTTCGAGCTGCACTTTATATATTACGTAAATTTTTTTGTGGTGTGAAACACACACACGCCACGTGTTGTCAATACGGTAAGGGATAATGTCCGGTGAACCAAGAAGGGCAACAGCCGGTTGTCCTGTGAGGGGAACGTTCTCACACCCCGGGAAATATACATACTGTGCAACAATATCTGTTTACTCAAAGCAAATATTACTGTGTATTTGGCGTCTACGGTTATTATATTGCTCTTCCTAACAATGATATATCCTTTGACAGATAAATAAACACTTAAACAATTAGTGATAATGAAAATCAACAGCTCAAGCAAAAAACAAACTTCAAGATAAATACTTAAAAGGCAATTTTTTTTTTTTTTTTACTAATAGTGAAGTTATTGTTCATATAAATAAATACCATACCCTGGAGTTTGAGTTTCTCATTTAGGCAGGAAATGCATCTGACGCAAAGTTAATCATAATCACGATGCGTAGCCACATTTAAGATCAGTAATTTCCTTTTCGTAGCTCCGGAACGTACAAATCCCTGTAAGGACTGTAACGAGTGGGATAGTTGTCCGCCACTACCCCTACTCTTGACTCGATGGAAGTCGTAACCTTGGCTTCAAACCGAACGCCCCCCCCCCTCCCCCCTCTCACTTTCCCCCACCAATCGTTTAGTGGTGTGGTAGCTCGAAGCTTCGCCGGATTGTACGAATAGCAGTTCATGATGTAATATTTGAGAGAATATATGCACGATACAGGTTTTTTAGTGACTTCACAACACTTTATTTAGCATCACTATACTTAACATCACTATACGGTTTGCAGCCCTGACTACGACTTCCCTCGAGCCAGGAGTAGGGATAGAGGGGGCATCGAAACTATGGCACGTGAGTGAACATTCATCTCAAGGCCGAAGTGTGCATACGCGTCTGCGTAGGTGTTCAGGATCTCCTGTAGGTCGTGTACAGTGTGAGCAACAAGGGTGAGGTCGTCTGCATACTGAAGTTCAGTAATGGAAGCTGCCGACACCTTTGTTCTTGCCTGGAGTCGTCTTATGTTGAAAAGACCCCCCTTCACCCTGTACATGATGTTCACCCTGCTGGCTAAATTGGCACTGGCACGAGTAAGGAAGGCAGCCAAGAAGATGGAAAAGAGAGTTGGTGCCAGTACACACCCTAGTTTAACCCCTGTTTGGATGGGGAAGAACTCTGACTGGGTGCCATTGTGCAGGACACTGCCGTTCATGCGATCGTGGAGTTGCCTCACAATGGCGATGAATTTTGGTGGGCAGCCAAAACGGCTGAGGGTCCATCAGAGGGCCTCCCTGTTGACCGAGTCAAAGGCATGGGTTAGGTCGATGAAAGCCATGCACAGGTCACAACGCTGTTCTCTGCACTTTTCCTGTATCTGGCGGGCAGAAAAGATCATGTCAGTGGTGCCACGTGACGTTTTAAAACCACATTGAGGTTCTGGGAGAAAGTTTTCTGCCTCAGGAAGAAGTCTGTTTAGGAGGACTCAAGCGATAATCTTGCCAGCTACAGAGAGCAGCGAGATCCCACGGTAGTTGCCACAGTCTGACCAGTCTCCCTTGTTCTTTAAGAGCTTGGGAGATTTCTTCCTTTTCCCATATATTCTCCAGGAGAGAGAGGAGACAGCTGGTAAGCAGAGGTTCTGCTTTATAAGAGTACACCTCGGCTGGGATTCCATCAGGCCCTGAGGCTTTGTTATTTTTCATCTGTTTGATGGCAGTAACTACCTCATCCAGGGATGGAGGAAAGCTGAGGTGGGTCAGCTCTGGATGCTGAGGGACCTGCTGGGTAGTCAGGACATCCACATCTGTGTTTTGGTTGAGCAATGAATGGTAGTGCTCTTTCCAGCGCTGAGGGCCTTCGTCGTCTTTAGTTATGTAGTTACCGTTCGAGCTGTTCTCTGAAAGCATGTGCTACCGCTGGATCCTCCAGACGCTTAGTATTAAAACCTCTTCTGGAGGCTTGGTGCCTTCGCCGTTTTGGGGCGATGTGAAGTCGATGATCGGTGTCACAGAGATCTGAGTCACGCATGGCACGGGTGATGAGGACATCTCGGCAATCGCTTTTTCTGACAATGATATAGTCAGTGAGATGCCAGTGTTGGATCTGGGTGTTGCCACGAACCCTTGAACTTGTCAGCCTGCCTAAACAAGGTATTGGTGATAGTGAGGTTATGAGCAGCACACTTGTTGAGGAGGAGTAGGCCGTTGGGATTACACTTGCCTTGTCCATTTCTCCCTATGGTTCCCTGCCAAATGTTAGCATCTCTGCCAATTCAGGCATTGAAGTCGCCAATGAGCACAACCTTGTCTTCTCTGGGGATAGAGGTTAGCACTCTATCAAGGTCGGTGTAAAAGGCCTCCTTGATGTCATCCTCTGCATCCAGTGTTGGGGCATATGCACTGATGAAGAAGGCATGACGTGGGTGATTCAGTGGGACTCGAAGAGTCATGAGGCGCTCGTTGATCCCAATAGGCATTTCAGTTAGCCTGTGTAGGATGCATTGGCGGATGGCAAAGACAACACCATAAATGCTGTTTCTCTCCGCAGCAGGCTTCCCCTTCCAGAAGAAGGTGTAGCCAGACCCCCGTTCTGTGAGTTGGCCCTCGTCTGGGAGCCGGGACTCACTGATGGCTGCTATGTCGATGTTATACCTAGCCAGTTCTTTTGCCACAAGAGCAGTTCTTCTTTCAGGACGTGCATTTGTGCCAGTATCCAGAAGGGTCCTGACATTCCATGCAGCGACCATAAGAGGTTGTATAGTTTGTTTTTGTTTGGATCTGATTTTGATTGTGTTTTCGATCGCATAAGGATGACCTTACTGGGTGCGGTTGTCCAATCAGGTTGGTTTTTAGGCAGGCTATGTTTAGGGCACCTTTTCTCGCCCCCTCCCTATGTGGGGTGAGCAGAGTAGCTCCTCGGAAGGGCTGCTCAGTCGCACAGATAGGCCTGGATTGCACTGCTGCCTAGATCCCAGTGCATAAACACCCATCTTATCTCTGCCACCCATGTGCAGAGTTGTGACTAGAGACTCCCGGCAGTCATCTCTGCCTGTCCCTGTTGCCACTCGTCCGTCGCCATAGGACTTTTGGGGGTATAGAGGTTCTGATGATGATGAGAGGTATGATGAGCTGGGTGATGGCTGTGTGTTAGTTGATTTATGTGGTGAGGCAGGAGCGCAGACTGCAACCACACATCTTGGCTCTCCCTTCTCTTGATCCAGTGGTGCAAGTGTTGCAACGGCTGGGGAGAGGGAGAGTTGCAATGGACTGCCGATAGCCCAGCTTGTTGGGTTTCGCCTTAGTAGCCTGTCCATCAGGCATTGCCTTCGTCCACCGGTGTAGTCGTTGGGTTTCCATGGTGGTCACCTCTTCTTCCTAAACTGCCGTTGGGGGTCTTGTTGGAGCTCTGTAAGCATGTCTGCCTGATGCGGGGCTCCACCGCAGATTTTTCGTTCGGAGTTTACTCCCATAACCTTATACCTGCCAAGGTAGCGGGGCGGTGGTTGGTAGGCGCCAGGACGTGTCCACATGCCAGTGAGCCTATGCACCGTCCCTCTGGGCCCACTGCTACTCCGAGATCCCCTGCTGATCTAGCCTGTGCTAACGAGGCACCCAGTTACCGTGTGTTGCCACGAGGAGGCACAGCCGGAGTCTTGACGGTGAGGAGGCTGTATACTGGTAGGGGAAGACCTATGCAAGTTGCTTCCCTATTCGCTACGAGGGCTAGCCAGCGGCGGCAGCTGAAAGTGAGACGGAGCAAGCAGTGCTTGCACCTGAACACTAACATAATGCTGCCACACTAGACGCATTTCACCACCCTGTGTGTGGAGAGACACACACACACACACACACACACACACACACACACACACACACACACACACACACCAACTCAGGAAATCCGTTTGATACAAAAAAATGATCGTGAGTAAAAAAATAAAACCGTCAATCGTGGGTCTGAGTTAACAACAAGGAAGTTCTCATCACACATCTGTGGATGAAACAATTGACGTGAGAGTTGGGGGAGAGGGGTTAACCGTTATTCGATTAATGGGACCGAATTCTTAAAGCTTTGGGTTATAAAAATCACTTCAAAATGAGGTTCTCTAAATTATTCTGACTGTTTCACATAACTTACGGTGTAGTTTTGACAACCTAAAATGGGGTCAAAATTGCTGTTACTCTACCTTCATTAGAGGTAGCATACGGTTATAAATACAATATGTAGTTTCACGTAAAACCTTTGGAAATGTGAACCCTACGTTTTGCCGGTAAAACATCATCACTCACTAATACACCCGATGTAAATTACTGAGCATTGTGTTTGAACTTGAGCCAGATAAGGAGCTGACAGGCCAACAATAGGATTCTGTCTTAACTATCTACGGTTCTACGCAGTAACAAGATGGGTGAGTTAGTTTGGTGCAGTATCTTGCGTGGACAAGATTCGGAGTAAAAAGTTTCAGCCTGAGTCATGACATGCATACACATTACTGTATATCCTGGAGGCGAGACAATACTGTAATATGAATTATCTGTAGCCGTGTTTGTTCCTTGTTCCTTTGTATCTGTATACTGGAAATTCGTTTAACAAAAATATATTTATTACTCTGTCGTTGCTTACTGTCATCATTAATTTGTATTTTTATTGATCATTATTGTTAGTATCATGTGTTGTTATTATGAAAGCAAACAGCCTCGCTTGGTATTCCAGTATTTCCCGAGTTGCGTGTGTGTGAGGAATAGATTACTTAAGCTCAGGGTCACTGCTTATTTTGTACAGTCGTGGCGATGTGCTCAAATGTACAAGAGCTTGAGGCCAAATACCAGAGCATAACAAGACTACAGAAGACAAGAATAAGGTTGTTTACAAGAATGTGTAAACTAATGAATAAAATAATAATAATAATATTAATCGGGTAGGAACAACTGTTTAGGCCAGAGAATATTTTTGTAGTTTATAAATCTCACAATCTCCCGATGGATTAAAGAATCTCTTCCTCTTGAGCAAATATATCTATGATACCAGTGCCTATTACAGGCCCTCGACGAATTGAAAAAAAACAAAAACAATCACTGAACTTTGAATTAAGAAAAACGAACTACTGAGCTTTGCGCGTATCCTAAGGTCGTGGAGAAAGTTCAGTAGGAAGTATACTGCTGAACAATATTTGTGTCGTAAAATGCGTAAGACAATTAGATACGTGTTCATACCCCTTGCTAGGAGGAAAACAATTACGTATGTTACCTGAGAATACTTCTATGTATCGTAGCTATGTTTGTTGTGTTCTGAGGTCTCAGCTAAATGGGCAAGTTGACGTATGTGAAATTTGTTAAGCCAGATCCATGATTGTTTCCGAGACACAAGTACACAATAGCTTAATTACCTCCGGCGTTCACCTGCACACACAAAGGACTTGCTAATCACGCACTCATCCGTACCATGACCAACCTCGTCCGTCACGCCTCAGAAGCTACAATATCACACCACACAGTTTCCTCTGCGGTTATTATCGTGTGAAGCTTTTCCCACTGGATGAAAAAACAAAAAACAATATGAAATATCCCACAAGGCTACTGTATACAGTACAACATCCTGTAGAAGAAATTACATCGGACAAAATCCAGTCGGACAAAATTCACTACAGTATGCAGTATTAATTTTACCATTGTAATAATAATAGACCAGAGGTCACCTAAAGATTAGACACCCTGGCTTATTTCACCTGAAGATTAACCTCCCTAACGCTCACCTTACCCTCCCTTAGGTAGAATTTGGGTGGTTATTCTCCAGGTGAAATAAACCGAGGTGTCTATTTTTCAGGTGAGTATTTTGAAGCCAGAATCACACTGGAAAACCCCATATTATAATTCCTGGCGAGAAAATAAAATCAAAACACGTGAAACAAGTTGACAGCATTAAAACGGTTTAACTTTTATCAAGTTTTAATACTTTTGGGTTAATTTAGGTTATTTTGGGCATGTTTTCTTTAGCCTGAGTTAAGACAGGGTGATTGGAATCGGTTTGTCAGATTAGGTTAGCATCTAAGATTACCGCTAAGGTTAGGCAAAAGATGCGTTAATATAGTATTTTACGTTAGTTTAAATTTAAGGTTATGTTAAGAATACGTTAAATTAAAGGTAAGGTTAGGTTAAAT
Source organism: Homarus americanus (assembly GCF_018991925.1). NCBI lineage: Eukaryota > Metazoa > Arthropoda > Malacostraca > Decapoda > Nephropidae > Homarus > Homarus americanus. The sequence continues at coordinate 64,428 of NW_024738685.1, read as the reverse complement.
TTAAGTGCTGCTTAAGCGTAGGTAAAATTCACGTGTGGATTAAACATAGGTTTGGTTAAGTTCGAGACTATTTTTTTTAATATCAAGTTATGTTACTTTTGAGTAGATATCAGGTTAGGTTTGATAGACAGGGTTTAGGTTACGTTACGTTACGTTATGTTCGGCTTCATAGGTTTGCAAACATCAAGACCAGTGTCTCCTTCAGTATAGTATACGGTAACACACACACACACACACACAGAGCCAAGCAATATAGATTACTGCTCTGCCTCACAGCCGTTTGCCCAGAGATTAGCAACTCTGTATGCAACTTGTAACATCACCAGCGGCTGAGCGAGCAAGATAATGGTGATGGAAACAGTCAAGCCCCCACCCCATACCTCCCTCACTCGTCTACCACACAAGTCTGTATATTGATGTTTTGCCTCAAGGCTGCGCGATAATTGAATAATACTGTACGCACCAAAGTTTTATTATCAAGGTTATTTGGGGGGAAAACAAATACACACACAGACATTACTACTACTACTACTACTACTACTTAGCTGTCACTCGGAATCGAGTATGACGATCATCCAGCTATGATACAATGATATGCGTTATTAAGGATGTCACCTTCGTTGGTGAGCTCTGAGGTGACTAGAAATCGAATCGAGACCGGCAGGGTCGTCCACAGATGATGCACATGTGGGGAGCTGCATCTAGTGCTGGAGGGCCAGCGGCAGCATCTTTCCGGCGTTGGCGCTTGTCTGCCTCGGTATGCAGTCGGGCTAACTCGAAAGTATTAATACCTTCTTGTGTGGTGCTCCAAGCGTTACGGTGTGCAGTAATCGTCTCCCAGGTGAGGGGGTCGATTTGGCACTTTTTCAGGGTTGTATTATGACTATCCTTATAACCTTTTCAGTTGCCCGCAATCATTACATTTACTATTCGTTAGGTGACTGTAAAGTAGCTGCTTTGGAAGTCTACTGTCGTCCATGCGGGTAACATGGCCAGTCCAGTGTAGTTGTTCATGGATAATGGTAGCCTCGATGCTCCCATATTTGGTGTCGGCGAGAATACTGGCATTTGTTCTCTTGTCTTCCCAGCGAACTCGGAGGATAGAACGTAGACTACGTTGGTGAAAGTTTCCAAGTGCCTTGAGGTGCCTCCTGTATGTGACCCATGTCTCGCTGCCATATAGCAGGGTGGGGAGGACCACTGCTCGATATACATGCAAGTTTGTAGATAATTTCAGCTCCCTACAGCTGAAGACACGGGTACGGACTCTGCCAAAGGCACACACACACACACACATAGGGGCGCCGGTAGGTAGAACGGTACCGCTCTTGCCTCGCAAGCAAGATATCACGGGTTCGATTCCCGGGCCGGTGGAAAGTTGTTCAGACACATTTCCTAGCCTCCCTTGGTCCCTGTTCACCTAGCAGCAAAGTAGGTACCTGCTCTAAATCGAAAATTGCGAATTCCTATTCAGGGACAAGTTGTTGGAGCTTCCAATAACTTGCTTAGACATAAACGATTGACTCTTCAGGCTTCTACGCCCTTGACTGCTCAGGCTTCTACGCCCTTAACTCATGAGACATAAACAGAAGAATTATATAAATGGGTTAATTACATTTGATTTATATACTGATTCATCCCCTGTAACTTTCCACTGGCTATGAGGTGACATGTTCCGTGCACGTGATAAGGTGTGCCCACGGAAAGCTGCGTCATATTATGCTGAGTTAAGGCATTTAGTAGCCGGCTTTCTGGCCACCCAAAGCGGCAGTAGTTTGATATCCTTGACTAGAGGAAGACGTTATTTGAGAGCCATCGTGGATGGCTCCGTCTTCCCTCGAGGGAGGACGACGTGCCTATTCCGTTCTCCCTCGATGGGTCACTACTCACGGCAGTCACACTCATACTCTTACATCGAACGGACGTGATTAAACGGTCTATTTACACAGCCGCCGTCCTCTCCCTCCACACTCATAAATAGTGGAAGTTATGGTTGATTTACACTCAGGAATTATATAAACAATATTTTTTCAATAAAAGAAGAAAACAACGATTGGATTTCGCTATTTTTACCCAATATAATATATGTCTCGTCCATATGCTTTATGGCTAGTTCACTTAGCATGCTTCCCTGTTGGGCGCTGTAAACGCTTCTGCGCTTCACCTTACACAAGGATGTAGGGGGGTGCCCAATAAACACACACACACACACACACACACACAGGGTGAGGACAATAATAATGAATGGATCATTGATTACGTTTATAAAAACTAAATTTCATCATCTTAGACTTAAAGATGTTGTGAAAAAAGCCACATTGTCACATAAGGTAGGGGTAGTGGAGATAAAGCAAACTGTATTCTAAACCTTCGGCAAATAAGGAGGCAGTGTGGACGGCACTGGCTCTCGACCGCCTTCCCTTCCCCGAGAAGACTGGGTGGGTGGGTGGGGGGAGGTGGAGAGATAAAGAAGGGAGGGGTGGGGATTGATTTTTTTTTTTTTTTTTTACGGGGACAGAAGCTAGTTTACTATGCACCCCATACTCGCCTGTGACCGGTAGCACAAAGGAGATTACGTACAGAGGAGAGATCACAAAGGGTGTTTATCAGATCCCAGTGGTGAGGATGTTGTGGCGTTGAGTGTTCAAGAGTATTTCCAGTACTTTGTTTGTTTAGTTCAGTACAAGCAAGCGGTGGTAAGATAGGGTGAGGGATGGGGTGGAGACGGGGTAGGGGAGGAGACAGAGAGGTCGAGGAGAGGGGGAGAAGCAGGGAGAAGGAGACATGGGGTAAAGGGGTGGGAGTCAGGGAGGAAGGGAGGAGTCAGGGAGAAAGGGGAGGGAAAGGGTGGGGAGACGAGGAGAAGAGGGAGAACAGGGGGGGTGAGGGGTGGGTCAAGGGAGAAGGGGATGAGTCAGGGAGAAGGGGAGGGGAAGGGGTGGAGACAGGGAGAAGGGGAGGGTATTGGGTGAAGACGAAGGGGAGGGGAAGGGATGAAGACAGAAGGAGGGGAGGGTATTGGGAGGGGTGAACCAGGACCAGTCAGCAGATGTTGACCAATCAGTAGATATTATGGAGGACGTTGACCAATCAGTAGATATTATGGTGGACGTTGACCAATCAGTAGATATTATGGTGGACGTTGACCAATCAGTAGATATTATGGTGGACGTTGACCAATCAGTAGATATTATGGTGGACGTTGACCAATCAATAGATATTATGGTGGACGTTGACCAATCAGCACACTGGCATAATTTGACTGATGTGTCAATCACTTTTAAGATGAGGTAAACTGTGTCAAGTTGTCTCTGCAATTATCTAAGTGCCATAGAACTGGATTGGCCCATCTGGAGAATAGTAGGAGATGAAGTGGAAGCAAAGTTGAGTGGGCGTGACTGGAGGACATGGTGAGATGGGACAGGAGGGTGGGCCAGCTGGAGGGGGTGGCCAGCTGGGAGATGGGCGGCTGGGGAGGGGAGATGGGCGGCTGGGAGGGGAGATCTCAGGGGGAGGGGTAGATGGGACCGGCTGGGAGGGGGAGATGGGACGGCTGGGAGGAGATGGGACTGGGAGGGGGTAGATGGGACGGCTGGGAGGGAGGGTGTGGCCCACAGGCTGGGGAGGGAGATGGGACGGCTGGGAGTGGGAGATGGGACGGCTGGGGAGGGGGGAGATGGGCCCGGCTGGGAGGGGGTGGCCGGCTGGGGAGGGGATGGAGCTGGAGGGGGGGGTGGGGACGGCTGGGGAGGGGAGACAGGACGGCTGGGAGAGATTAGCCGGCTGGGAGGGAGATGGGACGGCTGGGAGATGGGACGGCTGGGAGGGGGAGATGGGACGGCTCGGGGGTAGGAAGAAAAGAGACGGGCCGGAACATGTGCAGGTAGAGAGAGAGAGAGAGAGGTGAAGGTTAGGGAAGATGGGGATTGCCACAGACATACAGCAATGGCCTTAATGGTTTAAACCGCCAGCCACAAGACGAGTTATGCTATTGTGAACGTGTGCAATCATGTAGCTGGTGTTAAATTATAATATATACTGTCAACTAACATTACTTGGCTGTGTGTTGTGACCGCAATTCTTACAATAGACAGAGAGAGATGTAATGTAAGTGTGGTTTAAGTGGGTCAACTGCTACCTCTACTTCTGGTAATTTGCAACACTTTTTATTTGTAGCAATATTTTCTTTGGCAAGTGCAGTTGAATCTATTGCCCGAAGTGTCCCCCTGTTAAAGACTGAAGATATTAGAAGCAGCATGATTTAAGCCGGTGGTACTATAATAGAGGAACAAATCAATGGCAGGGAGTTTCACAGGATGCTTAGTAGGTTACGGAGTATAAATTTCTTCAGATAGGCAGAAATTCTGAAAAAAAGAAGAAATATCAACAGAAAAGCTGAGGGTCCTTCCACATGCCCTCGTAGGCCGATAGAGGGTGTGTGGTATATATGCATTACTCGTCTATTGTCAGAACATTGTAGACTATATAATATACAGCGCAAGGTGATAAGAGGGTCATGACCAGTTGCCAGCATTAGGGGAACACCAAATCTCCGACGCTACTGAGAATGACCCTAAATATCCATATTTTAGAGAGTTTTCATTTACTTGCAGCAGAACTACAGTGTACAGTCGTGTTCGCCGCCAGTCATATTGGCTTCAGTAATTGTAAAAAAAACTTACGAACATCTGAAAATATGGTTCATGTAGTCAACAAAAAATTCTGTACCTTTACAATATGACACACCGGACCAAGAATTCTGAACAACATGGGTTTGATATGTATTCCTGTCAACTATACATGATATACAGAATACATCGTACTGGTTACACAATGCATAACACAAGTAGAAGTACCAACCTTACCAAATTAACATGGCCTCCGTCAGTGATCGCTGCGAAGACTGTCAGATCCCGAGGTGCAGAATATTTTTTTTATTGTATTTTAGTCGACATCACGAGAAGTTTGAAGTATTTTGGTGGACGTTACGGGATGTTTAAGTATTTTGGTGGACGTTACGAGATGTTTAAGTATTTTGGTGGACGTTACGGGATGTTTAAGTATTTTGGTGGACGTTACGAGATGTTTAAGTATTTTGGTGGACGTTACGAGATGTTTAAGTATTTTGGTGGACGTTACGAGATGTTTAAGTATTTTGGTGGACGTTACGAGATGTTTAAGTATTTTGGTGGACGTTACGAGATGTTTAAGTATTTTGGTGGACGTTACGAGATGTTTAAGTATTTTGGTGGACGTCATGAAAAGTTTTAAGAAGTCATCTTAATATACAGTATTATCAGCATTATTATTACTTGCCAACAGCAGAGAACTTCACCCTGTCATCTCACGAGAACCTGACTGGCCCCCGAACCAACATCTCTCTCCTCACCACCTCTAGTACACCATGGCAACACCTTACTGAGAGGAAAGAAAACACAGCTGTAAAGAACAAGTTGATCATCACACGACAGAGCCATCGTGTTTAGGGGGATGGGAGAGCAGTTATCCTATTATTTCTTAACCAACTGTGAAATTTGTTTTTACCGAGTTAAAGTCAGCCGAATCATCTTTAATCATGAGTAGTGTTCCTTAACTTCTTCTTATTGTATTTTTTTTTTTATTGCTTCTATACTATACTGTTAAGCTCGACCTTATATTTCGGAAAACGTCACAAAACGTTAAGCTCGAAAATGTGCAGAAGCTAGCAGCCAATTTAGTGTGTGTGTGTGTGTGTGTGTGTGTGTGTGTGTGCGTGCGTGTGCGGTGCTGTCATAATGATCGAACGCACTAAAAATTGAAGAATATCATTGTTAGCAGAGAAATAGCGCTCAGGTAAAGACTCAACGAAAGACAACAATATTATTTCTACATCCAGCACCAGCCGCAAACAAGTTGATGGTTTAGTAAATCTAACCCAAGGTCCTTTTTTTTTCAGCGTACGTCATCAGTGGTAAGAATCCTGGCACCTTAAGCACCACACACATAATAGTGGTTGCCCCTCGTGTAACGAGGATTGCCGGCCCAAGGGCCACCTAGGCGTGAAGTTGTTTTTAAGGTGCAGAAGCTGTCGCCAACACAACAACAACGTCATAAATTAACGAGTTGCATGACCCAGTGTCAAGGAATAGTCCGAGAAGGCCGGACAACTCGCCAACTGCACTGGCAAACCATTACCCCGGAACACGATCCGCAAATCGATTAACATCCAGGTTCCCAATTAATGCTGGGTAGAGAGAGGCAAATGGCGTAAAGAAATTTGCCCATAGTTTCGCCCTGGCCGGGCATTGAACCCGAGTCCGCTCGCTTGCGATGTGAGCATGCTGACCATTACACCAAAGGTTGACACACACACTCACACTTGTGCTAGAAGTTTAGAATTTAAGATTTACATTACACGTTACCTACATTACGAGTGTGCAAAACTATAAATTATGCTTACATATTGGATGCATTATATCAGGGGTTGAAAATACCACCTGCTTGCTTGCTTGCTTGCTTGCTTGGTCGAAACAAACTGAAAACAAGCAACGGGCAAATCTAAACAGCGTCTTAACATACCCGTCAGACAACCTATTTTTTAGGGGGTTGTACTTGGTTGTGTTGACATTACACACACACACACACACTACAAACTTGTCAGAATATTCGAATCACATGAACATATTTGGTTACACTCCCCACAGTTTATATCATATTAAGATTGACCAATCTACCGCTAACCTAACTTAACCAAACCTAATCTCATCTAACTAAATTATCTTTATCTAAAATTTAACCAAACTTAAACCTAACCCCTCAGGTATAGCATGAAGGTGTTTAGTTATCAGGTAAATTTAATAAGCTCGTGGAGAGGAGCCTGGACTAATCTTCAGGTGATAGGAATACATGAATACACCAAAGACATCAAAGGTAGGTGTGTGTGTGTGTGTGTGTGTGTGTGTGTGTGTGTGTGTGTGTGTGTGTGTGTGTGTGTGTGTGTGTGTGTGTGTGTGTGTCCTACTCCGGAAAATACACATCTCATCATCATTGATTATCGTCGTAGTTGTTGTTGTCTAGGAAATCCCAGAATATCCTTTGTTGTGTATTACTCTTGTGGTTTAGACGTGACTGATATAATTTCCGGTGTGATGAGCTTCTAACCTTTAAAAAAAACAACTACAGAGGAATCCTTAAAAAATGAGCAGGTAATCTAACAAAATGAGCAGGTAATCTAAAAAAATGAGCAGGTAATCTAACAAAATGAGCAGGTAACCTAAAAGCGCAGGTAACTTTAAAAAACAAAGCAGGTATTCTAAAAAATCGAACAGGTAATCTAAAATAAATTGCAAGTAACCTTAAAAAATGAGCAGGTAAATTTAACAAATAGAGCAGGAACCTAAAAAAGCGGCCAGGTAACCTAAATATAAAGCAGGTAACCTAAAAACGTGACTGGTACAAGTTTCGAAGATTTTTAGGTTAACAGGTATTATTAGCCTGAAGTATTAGGTATTAATGGGAAGGTTGAGGCTCTAATTAAATGAGTGAACATGGTGTCATCTACAGTATATCCGTAATAAATTAACTCAAAGTAAATAATAAATTTACAAGGTGTTTTAAAGTTATTTGAACCCTATTGCTGATATAAGTATATCTGGAAAATTTCTTTAACAGGTTCGTAGCCTAGAAGGAACCTCTCCGGTTACTGAATGGAACTGGCGCTGGCATATATGTATTAACTGTTAAATTAGTAACGAGGCTTTAAGTTAAACAGAAGTAAACATAAGCAACGGCATACAAAGTACAGAGTATTTTTGTCATTATCTCAGTTTAAAAAAAAAAATCCATGAACTAACATTAGAAATCACCCGTAGAATCAGTAAAAAAAATCGATGTTTATGTTAAGACAATCTTATACTGTACATAGATTGATAGTAAGACTGCAAGTGTCGTCGTCATTTGTGAGAGAAGAACAACATTTAATTTTATCCTCAGCAAATAAAACACGAAGGGAGACGTCTGATAGCTATCCATCAAGGTGCCCTGTGTACCAATGCTAATGACGGAAGATATTTAAAGCAGGATGATTTGAACTGGTGGTGGTTATATGACACAGCAAAAACACAACATGACAGGGAGTTCAGTGAGTGTTAGTCCGGGTTAAGTGAATTTTGTTATGTAGATGTCTGCAAAATGGAATTTCAACAGAAAAGGCTTCAGCCCTCTCAGATGAGCATGGGTGAGTGCGCACGTTATGTGTGACAAAGATTACGTTGTGCAGGAGTAGAAATGAATATATTGCACGTTATATGTGAGAGGCAATGAGTAATACATCTTGTTATATCACTATTCTGCGTCTGTCTGGGTGATGCTGGCGCTGGGTGGTGAAAGGTGGCTTTTGGAAAGTGCTGATGGTCGGAGAGTGAGAAACCAGGGAAGGTAAGGTCAAAGGCAAGAGTGCGTGCGTGTGTGTGTGTCTGTCTCTATGTCTGTCTATCTGTCTGTGTGAGATATATTTAGATTTACAAAACTTGGAAACAAGACCACTAGTCTAGTATGGTCTAGACTTACAACTCTCCCTCGACACTCATCAGCATCTCGTTAACTATAACTTGTAGGTACTGACTCACGGATGCCCCCACCCAACCCACACCACCACACATACACAATCCGATCACAATTTCCACCCTTTTAAGAGCTATCAAGATCTTCACAAACATCTAAGACTCATCGCCCGATACTCACCCGCTGAAGATTCCATAACACTCTCCTCCGACTCCACCACACCAACTGACCTGAAACATAGGGAATTCCAGGTGTTTATATAGCCTCGGGCCTCGTGAACGTCAGAGCACCATATTATGTTATCAATCCAGAATCAGGTCGTACGTGAGCATAATGTTCTGACCCTTAGCTGGATCCCCCAACACGAAGATCCGATCACAGGTAAAATTCTTCCTGATGAAGATGGCGACCTTATGGTTGCCAAGATCGGATTTATTTCTGAAATTCGGGGAAAATAAGTTCTTGGGTGTCTTAATGGAGAGAGTAATACACGAAGATATTACGTTACACAACACGAAGAGAAGAAACAGTGCAGTCAATGTGAAGTTACTCTAGAGTCATAAGTATGAGGCACAAATGAAAATAATAAAAACACTATATAATGATTTACCAACAAAATCCTGGTATAATCTATAATAAATTGTTTCAGACATTGCCTAAGTCATGGACCCAGACTAATGGGCACTTTACTCTCTCAACCATCATTATCCAGCTGCCAATATATTAGTCACACACTTCGTAAATTCTTTAGGTGCTTTAGTTTGTTTTGCTTCACAGTGTTTCGGTGAAAATGGTTGACACATTTTTGTCCAACAGGAACTTAGATGGGATTTTAAATTCACTTTTCGTACCGTACTTGAGTACTACAGTATATTGGTGTGTTGTGTGTTTAGAACTTGTCTTTATGAGTTTTGCATTTGCATGTTGATAATATTAATTTAGTTAAATCTCTGTTAAACCTATTTTAGCACTGTAAACTGGAAATATTTTTATACACTGTACATTTTGCGCAACAACTGTTCAAATTTCATTGTTATAAGGAGGAAGGAAGCTTAGTGGCCTGACGCAACACAATCTAGCCTAGTGCGGAAAAGTTGCTGCAAACAACCCCACCAGCAACCTTCTTTTCATTTACTCAACTTTCATATTTGTTATAGCTTGCTAATTTATTTATATCACAGAATTATGCTTCGTAATCTAATAATATACCAATTACCTTCACATTTTTTTTTACATTAAGCAATATAGTTGTTAGTCATAGCAGAATAAAACAAATTAATGTTCGCTCTTCGTTCCCAGGTAGAACTTACATTAATTTGGCATTGTCAATTGTTGAAAAGAACTCACCGGTAACCAATCCAGGTAAACTAAAGATCAAAAGAACACAGGAAGCACAGTATATGACCACAGGCGAGGACGAGACACTATAGAACACAGTATATGACCACAGGCGAGGACGAGACACTATAGAACACACTATATGACCACAGGCGAGGACGAGACACTATAGAACACAGTATATGACCACAGGCGAGGACGAGACACTATAGAACACAGTATATGACCACAGGCGAGGACGAGACACTATAGAACACAGTATAGAACACAGTATATGACCACAGGCGAGGACGAGACACTATAGAACACAGTATATGACCACAGGCGAGGACAGACACTATAGAACACACTATATGACCACAGGCGAGGACGAGACACTATAGAACACAGTATATGACCACAGGCGAGGACGAGACACTATAGAACACAGTATATGACCACAGGCGAGGACGAGACACTATAGAACACAGTATATGACCACAGGCGAGACAAGACACTATAGACACAGTATATGACTACAGGCGAGTATAGAACACAGTGACCACAGGCGAGGACGAGACACTATAGAACACAGTATATGACCACAGGCGAGGACGAGACACTATAGAACACAGTATATGACCACAGGCGAGTATAGAACACAGTATATGACCACGAGGGACGAGACCTATAGAACACAGTATATGACCACAGGCGAGGACGAGACACTACATATATGACCACAGGCGAGGACGAGACACTATAGAACACACTATATGACCACAGGCGAGGAAGAGACACTATAGAACACAGTATATGACCACAGGCGAGGACGAGACACTATAGAACACAGTATATGACCACAGGCGAGGACGAGACACTATAGAACACAGTATATGACCACAGGCGAGGACGAGACACTATAGAACACAGTATATGACCACAGGCGAGGACGAGACACAATAGAACACAGTATATGACCACAGGCGAGGACGAGACACTATAGAACACAGTATATGACCACAGGCGAGGACGAGACACAATAGAACACAGTATATGGCCACAGGCGAGGACGAGACACTATAGAACACAGTATATGACCACAGGCGAGGACAAGACACTATAGAACACAGTATATGACCACAGGCGAGGACAAGACACTATAGGATCTCTATGTGTGTGCATGTGTAACTATAATAATAATAATTAACGGTTTATGAGAAAATAAGGAGTCTGCAATAGGCCGGTTGGCCTGTGCATGACAGCTCCTGTCGAGAGTTACTACCACTCTCTATCATCCAAGAATCTATCTAGCCTCCTTTTAAAACTTTCCAGCGTTCCAGCACTTACTACAAAGTTGCTAAGCTTGTTCCACTCGTCCACCACCCTATTTGTGAACCAGTTCCTTCCTATCTCCCTCCTAAACCCAACTTAAATCCGTTGCTACGAGTCCTATCCTGCTCGGATATTATAAGAACTTTATCTATATCTCCTGTATTGATTCCTTTCCCCCACTTAAATATTTCTATCACATCTCCCCGCACTCTTCGTCTTTCTAGGGAATGCAAGTTGAGTTTCTTTAATCTATCCTGATATGGAAGGTTTCTAAGTCCCGGAAACATTTTCGTCATTCTTCGCTGCACCGACTCCAGTGAATTGATATCCATTCTATAATAAGGGCACCAGAACTAAACAGCATAATCGAGGTGCGGCCTGACTAGCGCAAGATTCAGTTGCAATAAGACCTCTGCACTCTTATTACTTACACTTCTAGATATAAAACCTAATATTCTGTTTGCCTTATTTCGAACATTAAAGCACTGTTTTCTAGGCCGTAGGTCCGGGCTTACAAGTACCCCTAGGTCTCTTTCACAAGTCGACTTCTCTAGGTTGATGTTGTTAAGGCTGTATACATTGACAGTGTTTGTTCTGCAGCCCGAAGGCTGAAAATATACATTAGGCAAAAATTACTTATTGCAGACAGAGACATAGGGTATGTGGGTCGTTGAACAAAAGGGGTGTGTGTGTGTGTGTGTGTGTGTGTGTGTGTGTGTGTGTGCGGGCCGGCGGGTAGGGGGTGACTACACTTTCTGCCAGTCGTCTCAACAGGCAAAGTTTCTGTGTATATGTATTGGTTTGTATTTGTGTACCTATGTGTATATTTGCATATCCTGATGTAGTGTAGGGTTTGTGTATGTTTTCTTTGCTCCGAGCGCGGTCTGTGTGTGTGTGTATGTGTGTATATATAACTGTGGGTGTACGTGTGAATGTGTGCTTGGTTTCCTCTGCGTCATGGATGAAGCAACAACTCGTGGGGAGAAAATATGGAACTTGGTGGTGGTGAAGTGTGATAGCAATGACGGTAATCATATGGATGAATGCTGAATGACAGATGATGACAATTGTGGATGGATGGCTATGATGAATGATGGTGAACGGATGGACGATGACCAGTTGATGATGATGATGTTTGTGTGTGTGTCCAACTTTATGAAGACACAGGACTCACAACATCATATCCCAACAGTTGACTATTACCGTGGAAGGACCGCCTCCCTCATACACTTTTACCATTACCAGGATTAACACTTGCTTACGAAATTACCGCCTTGTCAACCTTGCCTCGCCGCCACCCACCCACCACCTCCAGTCAAGTCTTCACCCGTAGTTCATAGTTTTTTTTTTTTATTTCGCTATCTAATCACTAGGCCTTTTCCATTCTCATAGGCCTCCTTTCTGCATTGTGTATGGTATCAAAATATTTTAGGTTTAGTCAGTGCCAGATAATCAAATATTGTGTCCCATTGGCTCAGTAAAATAGGAATAAGTTAACTTTCCAATTTTTTTCATTTTCCTTGAACGACGTAATAAAACTAACCAGTCCCCCCCCTCCCCCGCGTCCCACGCAACTGCTGGGCAAATTTAGATTAGGTTAGGTTAGATCAGGGGTCACCAAACTACGGCCCGCGGGCCGGATCCCAAGTCCTTCCCCGGCTCGTGGTAGCTCCGCCTATGCTCTGACGTTACCAGAGCTTTCGTTCTGGCTTGCAAGTATTGAACAGAATGATTATGCGGCCCGCGCTCGTCATTCTTTCAGTTATCCGGCCCACTGTGAAAAAAGTTTGGTGACCCCTGGGTTAGATCGTTAAACTAAAGCAATCTTTGTAGACTGCACACCAAATTAACACCAAATATTGCTCTCTTATGCCTCGTGAAGCAATATATTATCTTAACAATTTGATAATACATTGCATTCACTAACAGAACTTAAGTAGGTAATTAATCACAGTTATACAGTCACTCCCCACCTCCCGTTACAAAGGCGGTTGCGGGAAGAGTAGAGGCGGGGGAGGAACCGTAGTAACATGATGAGTGTCCGGCCTTGGGCTAGACGTCGGTGCTAGGCTTGATATAGGGGTGTGTCTGTCTGTGTCTTCTTCCTGTGTTGGTTGGGGAACTTATGTGGTTGTTTGTGGTGGCGATGGTGGGTGATGATGATGGTTGTGGTTGGTGGTGATGGGTGATGATGATTGTGGTTGTTACTAGGGAGGTACTGTTGTGGTTGATGGTGATGATTGTTGTGGTAATATTGATTGTTTGGTGGCGACAATATATTATGGTTGGAGGAGGAAACGAACAACCAAGTCTTAAAACAAAACGTAATGTCAGTGAATAACGTTAGTGGTTTAGTCGATAATGTCATGGTGGAGTGTCGGAGATGGATGGTGGCGGCGGCAGCAGCAGCTACTGTACTCCCCGTGTCAGTCAGTCAGTCAGTCGGACAGTTTTAATGGCACCTTCCTGTGAGAGCGACGCCTAGTTTAAGCTGATAACGGAGGCATATGTCACGAAAGTTGTAAAACCCTAGATAACTCACCCACCACGATATTCAACAGTAAATTATGAAATACAGTATATCCTTCCGTTAAATTTCATCACGTCGGTTACTTGGAATGTGAAACAGTCTCCTTGTTAGGTTTCTTTCTTCCTCCCCCGCGACGCCAAAACCCTGATCCTGGAACTGTTACCAACCTGTTGTTCATTAATATCCAAGTGTTATATTGTACAATTTTATTATTATTATTATCAGGACGGAATTTTTTTCATGTTTATTTTATTTTAATCTTTTGGCACAACGAGTCGACTTACTGTATGTTTCGTTTCATCAACTCCATTTAGTGTACAGTACTATACGGGGGTAGTCGTAATGTGTAGTCTACCAGTACCCCCAAAGTCCTTCCATTTGCAATAATCAAGTCACCTAGAGGAAGGTAATTGCCAAGTGCTGCGCTAGTTTTAAACTTTTAAGTAAAAAACAACAATTAAGTTTGGTTAAAATTAATTATTTCTTCTTAGTAACGTGTTTGGTACATCTTAATTATAAATTCAATTCTATATTTACATGAATAAAATTTGTTTCACGTTAGTATATTATTACGCTTCAATAACTGAGGTATTTAACCCCTTCACTACGGGGACGCTACTTTTAATACTTTATTTGGCGAACACAGACTGGAGGAGTGTAGGACAAAAGCCCCCCTGGGACAAAAGCCCCCATAGGACAAAAGTCCCCCAGGAGTAATAATATGAATTTTTATAATAACTATTGTATTTTTTTTACAGTTTATGAACACTTCTCTAACCTTACCTAACTTAACCTAACCTATCTTAACTTGGCCTAACCTTCGGGAATTCTGTTATAGTTATAAAAAAGTATACAAGGATTGTTTATTAAATCTACAATGACGTATGTTTTGTCTACTGGGGTAATTACTCCCCTGACATTCAGTGACCTCACTGGGCCCTCGGGTCACCTCAGTAAATACAGAATGAGCATGAAGGTAAAATATGTCGTCTTTTTTCTTTTCTATTTATTTAATAATGTTCTATATCAAAATTTAAAGACTTATAATATTATAATTATTCAAATTGTAATAATTTCATATTTAAATCTATTTATTTTAAATATTTCTAATGGCCCCCTCTTTAACATAAAAACAGGGGGCTTCTGTCCTGTTTTGCACTTTTACTGAGGGGCTTTTGTCCTAGGGGGGCCTTTGGTCCTGGCCCCGACTGGAGACACCCGCACACAAGGGGTTAGTACACTATCTCCACTAAACGCGTATCTTAAACTGGATCACACACTTAATATCAACTATTAAAAATGAAGAGATCAGTTTTTCTTGGTTCATAAGAACATAAGAATGGAGGAAACTGCAGCGGGCCTATTGGCCCATACTGGGCAGTCCCATTTATACCCAACCCCTATTGCTCATATAAGCAAGGTATACCGTGTTAAACTTAAATCTAAAGGGGAAAAAATATATACCGTAAGACCCATGACCAAAACTTTTAAAAATATGTACTTCTGTAGTGTGAGCATAAGTAACACTCTTATTATCGATTCTAAAAGTTGGCCATTGAAGATATTACGACCAAATGAGCGATAATTGTCCCGGAGGGGGCTAGTTTATTGGGGCAATCTGTAATCTGTGTTGATATGAAGGACCTCAGTGGTCATGGAGACACCGATGGGTATGGTGTGTGACTATAGTGTGGCACCATCACCACCACCCTCACCATCATTAACACCATCATCATCATCACCACCACCATCATCATCAACATTATCACCTCCATCATCACTACAATTAACACCATCACCACCATCTTCACCACCTTCACACCTACGAACGAGTCACTACACCAAGTGGCCAACGTGAACCTCACAGTATGGCAGGAGACCAGCCCGGGCCATCAACTGTAAACTTTAATAATTTGTATGTTCAAATCATGTTCCTTCTCCTTCTAGTAATGAAAGCTTTTGCTAAACGACCCACCTATCCCATGTCTTTGTATGTAATAAGTAATTTTTGTCTAATGTATATTTTCAGTCTTCGGGCTGCAGAACTTTCTCAATAAACCTTTTATTATTATTACTACACACACACACGCAGAGGAGGCCTGGTATGTGTTGCCAGAGTGAACACTTCCGCGGTCAGGTCCCACCAACACAAGGTATACATTGTGACATAGCTGGCTCACTCACCCCCACTCCCTCCGGGTGAGTGACTGGCTGGATAAACCAAATTCGGATTGGTACAGCACAGTCCGGGAGAGTGGAGGCTGCATCAGTAAAGTAAGGTATAGATAGACTGAAGGCTTAAAATAATAAAGTCTAAAGAAATAATAATAATTAATGGACGAATGTTAAATAGCTTAAATAGATGTGGTAAGCTAGAGGGAGAAAACTAGCCGCCAAATAACCAACAGTCACGATCGAAATATCAATCCGGTATAATAATTTACGTGATGATAACTTTATCCCGGAAGCACATAATGGATCAAGGTGATATCCCGGAAGATGAGGCTTTAACCTTTTGAGTTTAATCCGAGTGTCACTGGAAGAATTGTGGGGTATATAACAAGCATCATTTTTTTTAACCCTGGATTGGCTAAGATTTCCAGTTTTTATGTCACCACCTGGAGTAATGTCTGATCGTCCTGGAAACATGAAGAGACAATTTAAGATGGGAGGGCTAGGCAGGAGGGAGGAAGTTTACTGGTCAAGTACTGGGGACAAGTGTGGTTCTCTACCAATAGTTCTCTACCCTACAGTTTTCAGAAGCAGTGGATAGGTAGATATTAATGGGTAGATAGGTAGATAGGTAAATATTAATGGGTAGATAGGTAGATATGTAAATATTAATGGGTAGATAGGCAGATGTTAATGGGTAGATAGGTAGATATTAACGGGTAGATAGGTAGATAAATCGATGTGGGATACAAAGTTGTTTATCGTGTTTACGAAACTACAGCTGTCAGAGTCTTTAGGCAGAGTTCGATAAGTCCTAAATTCGACACCAACAACAGAATAACTTTTGAGAGAGAGAGAGAGAGAGAGAGAGAGAGAGAGAGAGAGAGGAGAGAGTCCACCACCAGGACGCAGGAATCAACCACCACCAGCGTCTCCTCTCACAATAGAACCATAAATTGAATTGGGCTTCTCATTCCCAGACTCCCACGCCCCTCCCCCTCCTCTCTCCTTCCTCTCACTCTTCCTCTCGATCCTCTTTCTGGTCCTCTTCACTCACAGGCACAACAAGACATCTCATCACACTTCCCACACAAACATGTAATAGTTCTAATTATCGTATACGGAGCCTCTCGTCTGATCTATACTCCAACGTACAGTCGATTTGTTAATTTATTAGGTATAATAAATATTTACATTATTTACAAGTCTTATTGATATATAAACCAAAAATTACCATATCTTTAGAGGTATTATAATCCCTTTCAGGTCGGTGGTCAACCTCTTGGGGACTAATAGTTTAAACCATAGTTCTCAAATGGTTTAATTATGTATCTAAGGGTACAGAGATAAGTCACTTTGAGGGTACAGGGTAGGGTGGTAGCGAGGATAAAACTTATGTCCTTTTTGAGCCAGTGTTCGATAGAGAGACTTATTATTTTGTGTATAGACCTGCTGTACAAGCTTTGGGCAGGGGGCAGAGGCATGTGGTACTCCGATACAATGTGTGCGGTATGTTCGTTTGTGTTCAATTTTTCAATACTAATGTGTGGTAAAGTGTCTCTGAAATTCGTTTAAACTCAATATACCTTCCCTTGTAATATATATGATAAAACTTTGAAGAAAAACAATAATTCAAAAAGATTAATACTAGTAATTAAATGAACTGGAAAAATAACAAAATAAGATCGAGAGCTAAATACAGGTGTTTTTTTTTTACGATTTCACAATTTCATTTATTTTAACTCAATACCGACTTATTTTTGTATCTTTGTCTAGTGGTGTATAATGATTGGGTGTTTTTCCTTTCTTCTTTTTAAATTTTATTCCTTCCTTCGTCTTTCCTCTCCCCATGTTTATCTCATCTCCTGTTTCCAATGTTTGTCTAACGGACCAAGCAGCCAGCGGTCAGTGTAGAGGCCAATCTACACTCCCTAACCAGTCCCACACGTTCCCTCACTTCTCATACCACCCCCACACTCCTTAGCCTCCCACATTTCCTTGCCCCCCCACACGCTTTCTCACCTCTCGGCTTTCACACCCTCCTCATATACTCCCTTGCCCCTCACCTCCCACACCACCTCACCTCCCACACCACCTCCACATTCCCTCACTTCACACCCCCCCCCCATTCATCATTCTCGCTCACTTCATAATACATTTAATTTATTTGGAGTTTGATATTTTATTGTAGTTGATGTGGTATATCTTAAACACACAGTAGGTTGCCGAATCTGATCTGACTTTTTTCATGATTCTCACCGCAGTTAACCTGTAAGGAGAGTATCGAGTAGGCTGGGTGAGTAAAGTGGCTCCTGAATGTTGCTGCTCAAGTCACACAGACACGACCTGATTGCACTCTTGGCAAAATCTCGGTGCATATATGAGCGTCTTATCCGTGCCACCCATGTGCAGATTTGTGAATAGAAACTGCCGGCAGTCATCTCTGCCTATCCCTTACCACTCATCTCCCGTTGTAGGATTTCTTGACGGTTTGGAGGTTATGATAATAATGGCAAAAGAGTGATGAACTGGATGATAGCTGCGCAGAAGCTGATTTACATGGAGAGTCAGGCTGCTCCCACACGTTATGGCTTTCTCTTCCCGATCCAGTGGTGACGCAACAACTAGGGAGGATAGTTACAATGGACTGCCGATAGACCAGTTTGTTTGTTTTCTCCTTAGAAGCCTCTTCATCGTGCAATGCCTTCATCCGCCGGTGTGGTCGTTGGGTACACATGTTCGTAACCTTTTCCACCTATTACGTTGTTGAATGAAGTCTTATCAGAGCCCTGAGTCACACGGTAGTGGTCTAAGAATATTTATACATACACACATCTAAATATTTGGTGAGAAGCTTCTGCACCATCCTCGACACCGGCTCCTACTTCCACCCGAGATCCTTCGTCTGCGAGTTGCTGTTCCACCACAACCGCATCCAGCCCATACGAGCATGAACAGATCGCTATAAGAACAGCCCAGTCCCAACCATTGTAAAAATTATCAACAACTCGTAATCAACCAGTGTATTCACTCCCAGTTAATGTTACCTTTTTGCACAGTCACTATGTTGAAATGCCCTATAGTATAACCTTCTCCCCACCTTATTATTATATATCATAAGAACATAAGAAAATAAGGAGTCTGCAATAGGTCGGTTGGCCTGTGCATGGCAGCTCCTGTCGAGAGTTACTTCCACTCTATCATCCATGAATCTATCTAGCCTCCCTTTAAAACTTTTCAGCGTTCCAGCACTTACTACAAAGTTGCTAAGCTTGTTCCACTCGTCCACCACCCTGTTTGTGAACCAGTTCCTTCCTATCTCCCTCCTAAACCTAAACTTATCCAATTTAAATCGTTGCTACGAGTCCTATCCTGCTCGGATATTATAAGAACTTTATCTATATCCCCTTTATTGATTCCTTTCACCCACTTAAATACTTCTATCACATCTCCCCGCACTCTTCGTCTTTCTAGGGAATGCAAGTTTAGCTTCTTTAATCTATCTTAATATGGAAGGTTTCTAAGTCCCGGAATCATTTTCGTCATTCTTTGCTGCACCGACTCCAGTGGGATTTATGTCCGGTGGGGTTTTTGTCCGCGTGGATTTTGTCCGGTGGGGATTTCGTTATGGACCCATCATCACTAACTAGTAAAGGTCAGAAACAGGCAGGTGTAGTCTCTCAGCTAATGACACGTACACATTTGTTGGTATCACGAGAGAATCATTTGACGGGGCTGCTTTGAGGCTTCAATTTGATGATCAATAAGCAAATCAGGCATTTGATCCAAATTTCTCTCTTCTCTCTATCCCCGTGAAGCTGCGATGAAAGTATCATAAAATTACATATTCTGTGTAATTAATATTCAATACAAATTCAGTGTAAAATGTTAAATAGTGGATTCCATCAACACTACACTCTAAACAGAAGCCATAAAAAACAACTTAAAAATTGTGTTACCTACAGACGTAACTTTGCCGGAGCTACTTGTATAAATCCAGTAGTAGAAGGAACACATTACATTGTGATAACGTCATAAAACATACGGTGATAGCGAACAGTTTCAATTGTTTCATTGCATCACTACCACATGGTTCACAGTCTAGGTCAACAAAGGTCACTTGTTTGATTGACTTGATCTGTGACTGCCATCTATCCATCCGTTCACCACACTAACTTTAAATGTGGTTAATAAAGTCAACAATTGTATAGGTTTAAAACAGTAGATCTACAGCCAACTTTTCTTTGTTGTAAAGGAGTGAAATTCTTGCTATCGTGTTCATCATATTTTCTAGATATGGAGATTGACGCCTTGTGTGTGTGTGTGTGTACGTCATAACAGTGTACAGATGTTTCTAGGATATATAGACGTTCATAAGGCTATTAAGTTCTTTCCCTCACGTGTGTATTCACCCCTCCATCATTAACCTCCCCCTACCCCCTGATTTCCACCCCCCTCCCTACCCCCTAATTTCCCCCCCCCCTCTAGGTAATTGTGTGGCTGACGTAACCTTCATTAATCACGGGTAATGACGATGTTAACCTTCTCATTAAACAGTTGGGGTTAATGCACTTTATCCCTTCTCACAGCCCCAATAGTTTGACTGCTCTTTCCTCCATAAACTCTCCCTGACACAGTTTTCTTCTCCCTGTCTCTTTTCTTCTCCCTCAGCATCCTCCTTCTCCTCCTACCCCCCTTACTATATCCTTCTACCTCCACAGTGTTTCCTATCCTATACTCCTCCACCCACAACATTCTAACACTTTCCCCCTCTCCTTAACCCTATACAGTTTTCTTAAATGCTTTACCAACCTCTACTATCACCTCACTTCCCTCCTCACTAAAACTATTCCAGCCTCTACCATCACCACCCCCAACTCACACCGCGACGTGACGGACGAGGGTTGAGCGTAAGTGATGTGGGGGAGACGAGTGGGTGGGGAAAGTCGCCTCCTGTCGTCTTGGACATGAGAGTGAAAGTACAAAAGGGAAACTTGCCAACCGCGTTTTACCATCTCGCTACAATCGGCTCTTGGTCTGGCTTTTGGCTAACCTGGAGATTTCGACACCCTAGCTGTTCTAACTTAATGATTTTTACCCTAACCTATGCTATCCTAACCTACCGTTAACCTAATCTAACCTAACACTAATCCAACCTAACATATCTTTTCCAAACCTAACCTTAATAAAACCTTAAACAACCCTCTAAAGAAGCATTTAAATTTCGAACCCCCCAAAAATATTCCCCTAAATTAAGGATGAGAACAATGAATATAACTGATTCACTTAACTTACAGAAGATAAACGAAGGAAAGAATGACGCCAACATTACACTGAGATTCTAACTTAACTGGATATTGTTCTCGTGTCGCTTACAAGAGAATTCGAACCCAGAACAGGTATTAAGGAATCACTCTCCCTTACTCGCGCAGAAAGTGACAAGAGGTGAGGTGACTAGCATCTTTTTTTTTCCTCCTGGAAAGACGCAACAAACTCGAGTCATGTTAAAAATTAATTCAACACCAGCTATAACAGTGCACTACCACTACCTACAACCATCATTATCCTACAGCAACCACCATTCATCATAACCACCATTGTTATTGCAACTTTATACAATTACCATCACTCAGCCTACCATCACCACCACCACCACAAAATACCATTGCAATCACCATTTCTCCTGTCGTCTTTTACCACACCCTTCACCATCACCATTACCCATCCTCCCCAGCCCTCTCTATCCTCCCCAGCCCTCTCTTTCCTCCCCAGCCCTCTCTATCCTCCCCAGCCCTCTCTTTCCTCCCCAGCCCTCTCTCAACCTTATATCCTCCCTAGTCATCACCACAACTCTCCCCCTCACAACCACTAAACCTTTCATAAACTTGACCACACCTGATGAGTTGGAGGGTAATAAAGTGAGTTAACACAAGGACTTAGAGAGAGTGTTTCTGTTATCCTAACCACACCTTCCTTTCAAGGCAACACCACCCCTTCCACACACATCAACCTCTGGCGACCTCAACCCACCCACCGCCCACTCCTCTCGTGTGTGTGTGTGTAAGGGAGATTGGTTTTCACGAGCTGGAAGGACTTAAATAACCTTAAGCTAGTTATAATTTGCCTGTTTTATCATTAGGGTGAAGGAGTTTGGTGGTGGGTTCATCTCTGTGTACTGTTGTGCTCTGAACTCTCAAACTCCAAGATTGAGAAACCCGCTAACGGGCAAACAATGAACCCGCACCTCAGGTTCCTTCAGCCACCACCAGCCTGTGGAGTAGTTGTGAAATTCTTGCCACTCACATTGAGGTGAGGAGATCACGAACCAGTCTTCAAGACCCGCATGCGGGAGCCCTTCTACAGGAAGCCGCAGGCAGGTGAAGGTGAAACTCCCCCACTTGGTGGCCTGCTCAGTGCTCATCACCAACCCTGCTAACTTCCCGTCGGTTTCTTCATTTCCTTAATATTCTCAATCCCTCTGTAGCTATTCGTCACATGTATATATAATGAAACAAGCGTCGAGACTCTAGAGTAGATAACCATAAGTATTAGAAAGTGCACCCACAACATCAGTCCAGTACAGCATGTCTGTAATAACGTAAGCTAACAGTACAGGTACGCGAATTCTTATCTGGTGGCAGTGTCATAAATGATGTAATTTAAACTGTGAATAAATAAGCACTTAAAGGCTAATTTAGTAACCTTGTCTCATACACATAATAATATTAAAAATAATTAGTACTGCTACGTGCAAAGGGAAGAATCGGCTAATCCCATACCTTTGGCAACTTGCATGAAGGTCAACTGGTCGCAGGCGGCAACCCGCGCACGGGACTTTTCCTCACTCACTCTCACTTAACAGCTGCGCCTCGCCTTGCGCAACAGCTGCAGGGGGCGTAGGTGGCGAGTCACGATAACGAAAACTTCTTCCATAAAATTTCCTGCTGGACTATATTCCATTTTTAAATAATAAAATTGACGAACTCCCATTATAGAAAATTTAATTACACAAATTCTTACACTAAAATAATGATAAGACAAAATTTCAGTGAAGAAACAATGATACCCGGCCAGTCATTACACAAGTTTAAATAACCCCACCAGTTGATATACTGTCGGCAAAAAACAATATCCACATTTAAGTGTATCATTATATACGAGTACAACAAACACGAGCAAATTAAATAAAACCCACGACAGAGCCACCAGCTGTTGTAAAAAATTAACAAAACCATTGAGCTTTATTGCGTTAGTGTGAGGCTGTGGTCAGGTCGTCACCCCAGCCATTGTGTGGGCGTCATGGGCCACCAGGAGTCAACATAAGAACATAAGGAGTCTGCAATAGGCCGGTTGGTCTGTGCATGGCAGCTCCTGTCGAGAGTTACTACCACTCTCTATCATCCATGAATCTATCTAGCCTCCTTTTAAAACTTTCCAGCGTTCCAGCACTTACTACAAAGTTGCTAAGCTTGTTCCACTCGTCCACCACCCTATTTGTGAACCAGTTTCTTCCTATCTCCCTCCTAAACCTAAACTTATACAACTTAAATCCGTTGCTTCGATTCCTATCCTGCTCGGATATTATAAGAACTTTATCTATATCCCCTTTATTGATTCCTTTCACCCACTTATATACTTCTATCATATCTCCCCGCACTTTAAAATAGCCTGGATGAGCTAATCTTCATCAAATCCAAACTCGCCAATAACTACGGAATATTAACCCCGTGAAAAACAAGTGAGGTAACACGTAAACAAGGGATTGGACCGTTATTCGTAAATCTCAACAGCCAGAGGCGCTGTTGGTGGTGTAATGTGAAGAACCGATTTGTTGTACACCTGACTTACACAACTACACACACACCTACGACACACTGCGCTCTCTCAAGGAAGCCGTATTGTTGTCATAATCCTCCTAGTGGATCGTTCACAGCCATTGGGGGAATTAAGTCTTAAATCAATAACTTTGTAACATTAATGTTATAAAGGTGTAGTGACCATCAGAAGAGGTGTAGTGACCATCAAAAAAGGTGTAATGACCATCAAAAAAGGTGTAGTGACTATCAGAAAAGGTGTAGTGACCATCAGAAGAGGTGTAGTGACCATCAAAAGGTGTAGTGACCATCAAAAGGTGTAGTGACCATCAGAAGAGGTGTAGTGACCATCAAAAAAGGTGTAATGACCATCAAAAAAGGTGTAGTGACCATCAGAAAAGGTGTAGTGACCATCAGAAGAGGTGTAGTGACCATCAAAAGGTGTAGTGACCATCAAAAGGTGTAGTGACCATCAGAAAAGGTGTAGTGACCATCAGAAAAGGTGTAATGACCATCAGAAAAGGTGTAGTGACCATCAGAAAAGGTGTAGTGACCACCAGAAAAGGTGTAGTGACCATAAAAAAGGAGTAATGACCATCAGAAAAGGTGTAATGAATATCAGAAAAGGTGTAATGACCATCAGAAACGTTAAAAATTGGGTACTGAATTAATGAGGCTAGATTCAACAATGCTTCTTTTGATATGACTCTTATACACGGGAGACAACCTAGAACTGGCGATAAGAGAATTGACTGAGTGATACATACATACATCTTAATGAACTTGTTGATCTTTGCAGGGCTCAGTGTTCATTGGCCTTGAGCTTTGAATTCTGCTTCCGTCTTACGCTAAAGTTTTGTTCGTGTTCAATTTCTTATAGGTTCGTTTGTTAAAAGGTTCCGCCCTTGACCAAATGACGGTCTTAAGAGTAATATCGACGCCATTTTGGTCACGGTCTTAACTGTCGCTATTTAAGCACTAAAAAAAAAATTTTACTTATGATTTTCTAATACTTTTACTCCAATACATTTGGAAATATAAAAATCGTTACATGGCTCAAACAAACAAGTAAAGAGTTTTAATGTCTGTGGCAAACTAGTATTATATTTTATAATTAATTCTTAACCATAGTAAAAGTGTATGGTGTGGGTCCTTGGGGATGGAATGGAGCGGAGCTACTGAGGTGTTTCCCAACATTATGTAGCTTTATCTCCGAAGCTTAACACCCCATGTGCTTGTGAGCGTCTGTTGAGTCACGTTGGGCATATTATTTATTATTTAGTTGATTTATTAGACCCCAGGGGGGGGGGGACAACCCTAGTCACAAGACCATGCAGTGACACTATAACGTTGGTGCTTTTGTCTCGCAGGACACGCTATGGTTGTGATATGAAGACAATATTGATA
Source organism: Homarus americanus (assembly GCF_018991925.1). Lineage (NCBI taxonomy): Eukaryota > Metazoa > Arthropoda > Malacostraca > Decapoda > Nephropidae > Homarus > Homarus americanus. The sequence continues at coordinate 39,312 of NW_024738685.1, read as the reverse complement.
TGATTTAAAGACAATGACTGTTAGCACCACCAAAGCGTTGGTAGTGTACAAGAATTAAATCTAAATTATTACGAATAAGTAGGTGATGACTTACAGTGGTTAGTGACTCGTCCTGTGACAGGTCACTGACAGTGGGACAGTCAAGGCAATACAGTAACGTTGAAGGGTGTTAGCATCTGGGACAGTAACAGAGTTTACAGGAAGAGAAGACTCGTGCGGGTCATCCTCCACCTAATGCAAGCAGAGGCAACATTATGTCTTTGGACCATAAATCCACGTCGACAATACTTGTGTGGATAAGGAAGAAAGTTATCATAGTGTTGGATGGACATATTTTCAGCCAGTTCACTCTCCTTGCGATGGATTGTAGGGAGAAGAGCGGCTGAACGTATTATCTTTCGGTAGGTCATGCTGGGTTTATATTTCGGCCTAAAAGATCCTGATTAGACAATTATAATTTTGAGAATCAGTTATTGATTAATCTTAAGAGAAAGTTTTTCAAATAAGCAAGTGTGACCTGTCTCATGTTCTTGTCTTTAGTTAACCATTTTTTGTATAATTTACTCTGGATTTATTTAAATATTTGAAACAAATATTTTTTTACTTTTTACTTTCAGTATTTGAGTACTTTAAGAATGAGATACTGTACTTGTTTACTTCTACTTGAGTAACATTTTGCCAATGTAACAATAGTCTTACTTAACAATGTAACAATAGTCTTACTTAAGTAACAAAGTCCAGTACTTTTTACAACTCTGTTCGGCTGCAAGAAAACATAAATATACGAATTCTTGAGGCTCCAGTTTCTAGTTAAAGTAGAGTCTGGGGGCAATATCGACTCCATTTTCGATGCCTTTTCTATGACTTAGCTTAAAGTAACTTTCCTCCTTACATCTTTACCCCCAACTACCAAGATAACTGAATGTAAGAATCTTTGAGACTGGAGATCCAAAACAAGAGATGCCAGGAGGGAGAGAAGCACTGCCCAGGAAATATTAACTGGTGACATGGGTGGGATTCTTGAGGCAAAATACCTGAGAACGAGATGGACCTTCCTTTCCCTACCCAGTGATCTGTATGCATGTGATAAAATTTAAGTTCATTTAAAACATAAAAATTGCAACAGAAAGACGATAACTTAATGGGTAATATATTTGTATTGTCAGAATATATATATCTATATTTTTTAATGTTGATCAGGTCAGTTTAGGTTAGTATTAATGCTGATTAATCTTTAGATGGAATAAATTGTGTGGTCTAATTGCTTGAAGTCACAAACTCTGGGGTACTGAGGCGGTAGGAGGAACGTGACGTCATCCAGACAAGCTCAGTAATGAAAGCAAACCCTGACCTTTAACGATAACGAAGTCACTGTCTGTTCACTGTTAAACTCAAGTCGCCCTCTCACCCCCTAACACTCTTTGTCACAACCTGCTATAACACGTCAATCCTCGCCCTCTGCTTCCCTAATATCTGTCGCTCAATCTCCCTTTCCCTTATAACATCTGGCATCTCCCCCATTCTCTAACATCTGTCACTCTCATCTCTTCTCTGTGTAACATCTGTCAGGGAGGAGAGATTAATAATTATATGTTTATTTACAACTTTGCTATACCTAACAACCAGACACAAGTGAACAGTAAAATTACGCTTCCTGTGAGTATTTATTTGTAAACTATATGAGTAGTATAGGTTACCTTTGTAGCTTTTATATGTTAATAAAGTCAGATACCCGTATATTACAGTAAGGTTTGAGTGCAGGGTTGGTAGGATTTAAAACAGCAATTTTTGACACGTTTAAAATGCCATAAATGAATGCTGTGCAAGGTTTTCATGTTACTGTACGTACATTTTTAACTCTCCAACCTTCATAAGTGACAAATCAATGACTGAAAATAGGACCTGTGAACAGTAATTAGGGATATGCATATAAAACATGTATATAGAGTACAGAATGTTTACAGTGAACTGAAAACTTTAGTCCTACTTGTATTTTTCCATGTTATGAATGCGCCTTATTTGGAAAACATTTTTAAAATCTAATCTTCATAATAATTCTGGAATAAATAAAGCAATGAGTTACAGCATACGGTAAATATGTTCCCAGGAATATTTAGGAAGAACGATAAAAAAATTTGAATACACACTATAGGTACACTCGGGGTAAAACATTCGCTCCCTCCCAAAATGAAACGCGGACCCACATGAGATGAAACAACACAACCACGCCAAATGACATTCAAGGGTAAAGTGAGTTCAGATGTTCTTTCCTGTGACTCCGCGACTGTACCGTGAAACCACATTCTTGGGTGCCGGTATTATATATTTTTATGGGATATAAGCCCCCCCCCCCTCCTCATATATATATATTTTTTAAATCTCACCCAACATCATGGGCATTTTGAAGCCATATGCACTTGATAGTAGGAAATATTCTGATGACATTAGTAATTATTTTTACTATACAATAATGTCTGAGTACAATGCTACACTAAAGAAAAAGTATTGAATTTTTTCATGAAAAGAGGGATCCGGACCCCCACATGGATCTGCCCTGCAAACAATTAAGAAAGAAAGATAGATGGATAGTTCACAGATAAATTCAGTCTAACGAGATAAATATTTATTCCGTAAAATCAGTAGAAAAGTTTACATTGAGTTAGCATACATATAAACACTGCAGGTGCACAATGTAAATAGACAGTGCAGAGGTATATAAACAATATGGTAAACAAGAAGCGTTGGTACTTGTAAGAGACAAAAGACAGCAAACAGAGTGATGATGGTGAGACACGACACAAGGGACTTAAGAAGACAGGTGAATAATCCTCCCTGACTAATACAAGTTGGTCACCTCCCCACTTGAGCGGACAGGAAGGGATGGATAGAAGGGAAATAGGAGGAATGAGGAACAAGAAAGAGGAGATAAGAGGGAGAATTATTTGAGTAAACCGAGGAAGGGGGGGGGGAAGATAATTAACACCAAGACAAAGAATGGAGGGTAGAATAAAGCGAAGGTGAGGGGTACGGCGGGAGGGTCAGGAATCCCCGGGTGGCAGTAGCAACAACACCTGACAACCTACAGGTACTGAGCACAAAAATGTCGTCTGACCACTAACTTCAGTCTCCGGGTTCACAGGGCTTCGTTCGTTTTACTTTTCCCACTATTGGACATGATTGAGAACGAATCTGACTCACTCAAGCTACTAGGCAGATAATATAGTGATTGAATTGAGACTCTACTAGACCTAAACGTATTCTGTCGTTCCAAGATTAAGTGAAACTGTAAATGTACGAAATTTTGTGAGTTGAGTCTGAGGCAGGAGGTGGTGGTGGTGTTTCTCCCAGCATGCGCTCAGGAACTAACAAGGTCTCCTGGGAAAATAAAGTTTATTTTCTCTGAGTGTTGATGAATAGTGTATATACGAACCTAAAATACGGACCTAAACAGTTTAGTTGACATAACACCGTCTCACAATTAATTACACTGATAGTCACTCACTCACAGCAATGAAAGAAATCTATCGTGATCTTGTTTACCAACACCTGATACACTGTCACACACTATAGGGGCCTCTGGCTCTTCTAAAACACAATCCCTGGTCACTGCACAAGAGAGAGTTGTACGAACAATGACCTACTTGAAAAGAAAAGAAAAAATTACACATACGAAAAATTTGCGAAATTGAAAATGTTAAAATTCGAAGATATTAACACCTACTGCTGTGCCCTCTTTGCTTACAAATCTATCAATCACTTGCTTGACAATAATTATTTCCAGTTCCGGAATAATCAGGGATCCAACCTAAAGCATCCAGAGCTACTAAGAACACCCCCCATGCGCTCCTCTCAGTCCCAGACCTCCATAAAATATCACGGTGTGAAGGTGTGGAACAACTTACCCCCACCCATCCGAGCAAAGACTACGCTCCCTTCCTTTAAATCGTCTCTTTAAAAATTTCTATTGTCTAAGTAGTAATATTTCTTGTAACACTTACTATATTTACAGTACCTGCTTTTATTGTACCATCAAAACCGTTTTATCGGAAATTATCATGTAAATAGATAAGTAATTACCATTGCAATACACATATTTGCCAACTAAACATAATCCTGACAGCTCTGTCCTCTTGTTCAACCTTATTACTGTACAACCCAGGTTGTACTGTTCCCCCATTATACTTATGTTTTTCAATTCCACTGTTATTCATGTATATACTTATAATATAAATAAAAAAATTAACTAAAAAATAATAAATAAATAAGATAAATAAATATTGAAGTGCTAACCGTGGTAACATTATGAGATGTTCTTATTACCACCATGCTATTGTACTATTCCAGATGATACTAAATGTTACATAATACTTCCTTGAGATAAATGTATAGTATATATCAGGTGCCTCAAAGAGAGCTCAGGTTCTCAACTGGCTCAGCCATGTTAATATTGTTATTATTATCCACTCTGTATCTGTGTTTTTTCTGGCTAAATAAACTGTTTCAATTCAAATCTTATCAAGCATTGTTTTTTTACTTCCCTTGTATGATCAATTATATCTTCGTTAATTATAAATGAACTAATTAAGAGACTAGAGATTCAACATCTTTTCCTTTCGCAAAATATGACTCCTCCGTATTTTGATCACCCGACTCACGAGTTTTCACACGATTAACTTGAACAACTTATTATGTATTTCTTACGTTGTTTTTTACAAGAGTTAAAGTTTACGATGAATCACCAAATTAATGTTATTCTCCTGCCATTTAAAATTTACCTTATATCCGCCCTCGTAGATTGACGCACACAGGCCATTTATCTTGTCATTCGAAACTGATAAAATTTAATTGACATTGAAAGTTTGTTTGAAAGCTAATGTTCTATTGATATTAATTGAGCTATTGAAATTGTGCCTGAAATTTAACCCGTATTTAACCCCCCAAAATAGTTTCCCATTAAGCTACAGATTTCTTAAAAAAAAAAATCCTAATAAAATACGTATAGACGAAAATACCTGCATAGAAAAATACTGAGCTAGTACCGGTAAGTTGCATTCACACAAGATAATTAAATTTAAAGGTATAGTATATTTATTTTTAGCTTTAGATGCGACAAAAACAAGATTAAATTTTAGCTGTCGGTTAAAAATACACGACGGATTTTAGCTTCAGGGCATAGATTATAGCTGTAGGTGAGAATTTAGCTGTGAGAAACAGCTACAGGGTATGGATTATAGCTGGAGGTGAGAGGTACTGACACGAATTTTAGCTGTGAGAAGAATAAAACATGTATTTTAGCTGTTAAGAAAAAAAATCCTTTAGTGGATTTTTTAACTATAAGCAAAAAAAAATACTAAAACGTGGATTTCCAACAGATATCTTAAGGAATTAACAAAAGCATCCGGAAACACTAGATGTCGAATCACAACTTCTGTAATTGTAAGCATATCTCCAGCTAAAACAAAGGATTATTCACACTAATGTTAACCTAAGCTAACCTAACCTAAGCTAGTTTATTTCACCAAAGATTATTCAGTTATGTTAACCTAACCTAACCGTCACCCCTTCTCAGTAATGAAAGAGCGTTTAAACATAAGGTGATTTTTGGGGGGAGGAGGAGGGGTGGGGGGCAAAAATCTTTCAGGTTACCCGAAAATTAAACAATACTTAATGTTACATAGATTCTGAACCTTGAAATATAATCAAATTACATCACTGAGACTCTGTGTGTGTGTGTGTGTGTGGACAGTGAAGCCCAACAAGCGATACTTAAGCGATGATGGAAGCAACAAGACTCTGCCCCTGACTCATTCATCGACCCCCGCCCCCTCCTCCCACTTCCCTTCTTCTCACCCCCCCCCTCCTATGACTTCACTCCCTCCCCTCCGCCTCCTCACTTTCTCTGGCTCCCCACTGAGACACCTATGAGGGTAAAATATCGTGGGGTGAACCTGCTTGGGTGGGAGGTGGGGATAAGGGACTGTGTGGAGGAAAGGCGAGAGGGAGGGAAGGGTGTTTGACAAGGACGTGGGGGTAAGATGACGTGGGTCAGTGTGTGTTGCTGGGACGCCTCCCCCACTCTGTCTTGACACATCTCACGTCATCTTACCGGTAGAAATATTTGCTGTAGCAAACAATACGTATACTGTACTGTACTGTTGTGCATAAAGACGAAAGCTAAGATGCTCCAGTGTTTCTCCTTTTCTGTGAGTTTTATCAAGATTTCGCTTCTCCATGTTACCGTTGTAGATCTAATATATATATATATATATATATATATATATATATATATATATATATATATATATATATATATATATATATACCCAGCTGTAAATGGGTACCTAATTAGTTGGGATGTGAAAGGCGGTCAGGTGCAGTGCCGGCCTGGCCTCACTGCCTGCGCGCTGAATACAAACTACTGTACCCGTAACGAACCATTAGTCCTCTAGCATTCAATGCTACTGAGACACAGCAATTAATATTAGTAATATTTTTATTATTATTATTATTTGTATTATTTTATAATTATTTTCATTATCATTGTTATTATTACCATTATGTATATCGGTACAGGTTTTGCTAAAGGTACATTTTCATGACAACGATGAAATGTATTATTTTTTCTTGGGCAGGTACAGTTGTTAAAATAAACAAGCGTTGTCCAGTATATACAGTAAGTAATACTGAAGTAGTACTACTACTACTACTACTTTGCTGTCACTCGGAATTGAGTATGACGATCATCCTGCAATGATTCAATGTTATGAGTTACTACGGATGTCACTTTCGTTGGTGAGTTTTAAGGTGACTATAGAGGCCGATACGAGACCGGCAGGTCGTTCACAGATGTTGCACATGTGGATGGCTCCATGTGCAAAGTTGTGACTAGAGACTCCCGGCAGTCATCTCTGCCTGTCCCTGCCGCCACTCGTCCGTCGCCATAGGACTTTTGGGGTATAGGGGTTTGATGATGATGAGGAGTGTGATGAGCTGGGTGATGGCTGCACATTAGCTGACTTATGTGGTGAGGCAGGAGCGCAGGCTGCACCCACACATCTTGGCTCTCCCTTTTCCTGATCCAGTGGTGCAAGTGTTGCAACGACTGGGAAGAGGGAGAGTTGCAATGGACTACCGATAGCCGTTTGTTGAATTTCGCCTTAATAATCTGTCATTCATGCATCACACACACGGAGGAACGTGGTGTTACTCCGCAGTTATGTGGGTGTTGTGCAAGTTCATATGTAACAGAGGAATGGTCGGAGACGCGTGAGGAACAATAAATAAATACGTCAACACAGCCCCGGTGACACTCCTCCTCATATATAGTTCAATATACATAAAGGAAACATAAATACAACATCAGGATTTCCTTTACTTGTTCCTATCTTGGTGGCCAGACGGGACTGCTATCCTCTCTCCCTCAGAGGTGCCCAGTTCAAGTGAGTGCCCGGCGGTGGTGTGTGTGTGTGTTTCTCTATGTGTATGTTTCTATGTGTATGTTTCTATGTGTATGTTTCTATGTGTATGTTTCTATGTGTATGTTTCTATGTGTATGTTTCTATGTGTATGTTTCTATGTGTATGTTTCTATGTGTATATTTCTATGTGTATGTTTCTATGTGTATATTTCTATGTGTATGTTTCTGTGTATGTTTCTGTGTATGTTTCTATGTATGTTTCTCTATGTATGTTTCTCTGTGTATGTTTCTCTATGTATGTCTCTGTGTATGTTTCTGTGTATGTTCTATGTGTATGTTTCTATGTGTATGTTTCTATGTATATTTCTATGTGTGTATTTCTATGTATATTTCTATGTGTATGTTTCTATGTGTATGTTTCTATGTGTATATTTCTATGTGTATTTTCTATGTATGTTTTTTCTGTGTGTATGTTTCTCTGTGTATGTTTCTCTATGTATGTTTCTCTGTGTGTTTCTCTATGTATGTTTCTCTGTGTATGTTTCTGTGTATAATAAATATATAATAATAATAAATGTATGTGTTTCTGTATCTGTGTTTCATTCTATGTTTCTCTATGTATGTTTCTCTGTGTATGTTTCTCTGTGTGTATGTTTCTGTGTGTATGTTTCTCTATGTAGTACCCCATGTGTCCATCCTGCTTTGCTAGGTGTGTGTGAGCCTCCAAAGGTGACCATGTGACCAACCCGACTGGTGGTGTTGCCTGCAGACCAACATAATAATCACAAACCAGTTGATGAGGAACCTTTTGAGAAAACTTGTAAATCTATCTCTTTAAAATCTTCCTTAATCCTCATTAGACATCCTGCGTCATGCATTAATTACAGTACAGCCAGAAAATGGATAATGTATTGTAAACTGACAATGAGTTGTGATAAGATTTTTTTTTTGTAAAGGAACCTGATATATCTGGTTATTGCAGGTACCTGATATATCTGGTTATTGCAGGTACCTGATATATCTGGTTATTTACAGGTACCTGATATACCTGGTTATTGCAGGTACCTGATATATCTGGTTATTGCAGGTACCTGATATATCTGGTTATTGCAGGTACCTGATATATCTGGTTATTGCAGGTACCTGATATATCTGGTTATTGGAGACGATTCTTAAACAAGGCCACCACACACGTACTTGGTATTAGGTACTGCAACATGTCAACAATAGTCGAATTTGTCCATACTTAATTTATCATCCTAGTGAGATCAACCACAGCAACCTTCTTGACTCAAACTGTGGTGAGGGTGACTACGTGTGAATAAAGGCAGACCTTAGCGAGGTCTGAGTAACCAGAGAAGAACGCGTCAAGTGAACGTCCTCCAGAGGTCACATAAGCGTGTTGCCCCTTTTCTTTGTCGCCATTCTCTCTGACTTTGACATATTAATAATAGACCTCTCCTGTTGATGGTTGTTGACCCCAAGTCGCTATATATTTCCACCCCATCCTACAGTACACTTCTACAGTACTACAATTATACCGTGTATTTGCTATATACTCTTGCAAGCAGTTTATACTAAATTGTTTGGAAATAGATTTTTATGTAAGCTACGAATGACCGGACGCAATGAAAAGGCTGAGCTGTGATTAGTAAGAACTAATTTGGTAATTGATCTGGTTGAATACACAGTTAAGTTACTAGTCTCCGGCAAAGTGTGCTTTACATATATGCTGACAACGTACCGAAGGGTGTACTGTAAAACGCCAGGTGTTACCAGTACGTTCTGTGATTGTATTTACGACTCTTCTAATTCTCACTGGTCTTGTAGCGATGTGTCCAATAAGGTTTAATCTAGACCTGACATGGCAACAGTGTCCACTTCCGGTTTTTTTTTTCGTAGAGGATTATATTTTATACTCTCGGCGATTTCACTTACCACTAGTCTCCCAACTGTATTCCTTACATTTGGTTCGGTATTATACACATTATAATTATTACAGGTTGGAAAAAATGTCCCCCCGAGTCCTAGCCTAAGCTAACGGGGAAGTCGGCGTGGAGAGGTGGCACCCTCCTACTCACCCCCCTTCCTGGTCCCTCCACCTCCCTCTCAACCCCTTATCTACCCCCACCTCACCCATCACGAGCCCTCCCAGCCCCTTCCTGTATTCATCCTTCCGCCTCCCCAACCAACTCTCTGTACTACCTCCCCTCCCCTTCCGGTGCCGTTGACCCATGCCCAACCCATGGCTCAGCCTGCATACCCGGCCACCACCACCGCCTCATCATTTCCAGTTGCCTGCCTCGCCTTCTCCCACCACCACCACCACTACTTTCTTGCCAATCTCCACCTCACCCTGTTGCCTCGCCTACTCTCACCACCAACTCCGTCTCGCTCCTTCCCACCTTGCCGACCCTCTCCACAGTGCCTCCACCCTTGCCCCTGCACCTCCAACCACCAACACCTCCTCCTCCTCCTCCTCCCTGTCACCTCTTCCCTTTACAACCACAAGTATTGTATATCTATATATTCAGTAACTGTTGTCTAGTGTGAAACTTGGAGATTATTGTTCTGTGCTTGACAACATTACACGCCCTAGCATCACGATAATGCACTTCTCTGTTCAACTCTCACCCATCCTTAAAGAAGAGGAAAGATGGTAATGTCGGAAAAGAAGTGGGAAATCACGAATGGATATGAAAATCAGGAAAACAAGTGTATAAGTCACATAGAAAAGAGCCATCCACTACACGCTGAGGGAAGGTAACATAAAACACGGTGACAGCGTAACTAACAACACAAGGACACAGAAAAAGACACCTGCCAGCCAGCCAGCCGATGCCGTACATGACATGATGAAGGTTGAGAACAGGAGGACACAGCAAAAAAAATATAATAATAATAATAATTCGTACAAAATATCAAGAAGTGAAATCATCAGGAAACTGAATGCCGTAGAAAACACAATATTGCCAGAAAGACATAAACGATGCGCTAGAAAAAAGAAAGTCAGGAAAAGGACGAGAACGTCAGTATGAAAAAGAGAAAGTACTTGAACGTACCAACACAGAGGACGACAATCCACAGTAGCGAACAAAGAGGCCGCGTGGAATACTAAGTTTCACGAGAAACAATAGTGAACCACCAGACAGTGGGAAGCTGTCAGGGACAAAAACAAGGAAGTCCTTCGACACCTTGGGATTCTTAAGAAGCTGTCACTTGCCAGCAGGGAAGGTTTAGACTCTCCAAGGAGCCGTGGGACTATTGTCAGAAACAACAGGGCGCGCCCCAAGACACAACTATAGTTGAAACATTTCGCTTGTGTCACATGAGAAGGGACGATCTGAGAAATTCTGAGGAAGGGGATGTTGTCAGGCATATTAAGACCGGAAAGACGCCTCAAGGTCCCGTAAGAAATTTCCACAAGCAAAAGGAAATCCGCAAAGCATTTTGAAGTTAATAGTTGTGTTTAAATAGTGTTTAAATTCTCGTCTATAGGACGATGTCAATTTACACATCGTGTCGAACATCACCAAGTAGTCGTAGAAAGTCTTGGCAGCATGACGCGAGTGTGGGTAGAGCAACAGTCCTCACACACACACACACTAATATCCCTTACTAAACTCCATTATTCCTACTACCTTCACATGATATCATCACCACCCTCACACCGTCACACACACATTACCACCACTTTCCCACCGTCATTCCCAAGCGCGTCCGCGTCCGCACACACTACTAACATTGTCCTATCACCTCCACCTCACACTCCTACAATACACACACTACTACGTCTCTACCATCATTATCCCCCCAACCACCCTTCCACACACACCACCACCCCTCACCCACTACCAACCTCCTTCCACACACCACCACCACCCCTTACTACCAACCACACACCACCACCACCCCTCACCCACTACCAACCTCCCTTCCACACACCACCACCACCCTTACTAACCACACACCACCACCCTCACCCACTACCAACCTCCCTTTCCACACACACCGCCACCACCCTTACTACCAACCACACACACACCACCACCCCCACCCACTACCAACCTCCCTTCCACACACACCACCACCTCACCCACTACCAACCTCCTTCCACACACACCGCCACCACCCTTACTACCAACCACACACCACCACCACCCCACCCATACCAACCTCCCTTCCACACACCACCACCACCCCTTACTACCAACCACACACCACCACCCTCACCCACTACCAACCTCCCTTCCACACACCACCACCACCACCCTTACTGCCAACCACACCACCACCACCCCTCACCCACTACCAACCTCCTTCCACACACGCCACCACCCCTCACCCATCACTCAACCCCTTCCACACACCGCCACCACCCTCACCACTACCAACCCCTTCCACACACACCACCACCCCTTACTACCAACCTCCTCCACACACCACCACCACCTCACCCACTACCAACCTCCTTCCACACACACCACCACCAATTCCCTTACTACCAACCACACACCACCACCACCCTCACCCACTACCAACCTCCCTCCACACACCACCACCACCCTCACCCACCACCAACCCCTCCACACACACACCACCACCCTTACTACCAACCTCCCTTCCACACACACACCACCACCACCTCACCCACTACCAACCTCCCTTCCACACACACCACCACCACACCCCTACTACCAACCACACACCACCACCACCACCCTCACCCACTACCAACCTCCCCTTCCACACACCACCACCACCCCTCACTACCAACCACACACCACCACCACCACCCCTCACCCACTACCAACTCCCCTTCCACACACACACCACCACCCTTACTACCAACCACACACACCACCACCATCTCACCCACTACCAACCTCCCTTCCACACACACCACCACCCCTTACTACCAACCACACACACCACACCCCTTACACCAACCACACACCACCACCCCTCACCCCTACCAACCTCCTTCCCACACACCACCCCTCACCCCACCAACCTCCTTCCACACCACCACCCAGCTATCATCCTACATTTCCTTCCCTTAATTTAAATTTCATAACTTGTACACAAAGAGATAGATTGAATTGACACAGAGATAAACAAAGAAAGATGGAGATAAACAGGATGATAACTATTTAAAGAAAGATAGAGAATTAGAGAGAGAGAGATAAACAAAAAGAAAGATAGAGAGACAGAGGGTAAGCTAGACCGTCCTCGCCAAGTTCAGGAGCTGTGGGTCTCTTGGCAAAAAAAACTGCATTCCTCTGTTTCCTGCAACTCGACCCAGGGAGGGAAGGACAGAGGAAGGGAAGAAGTGAACTAAGGACGGATTGAAGGATAAAGAAGAGATAGAGAAGAGGGGTATAAGGAAGAGAAGGAGGAAGTGTTAGAAAGAGGAAAAAAGGAAGGAAGGAAGAAGACGGTCCGGAAAGAAAAAAAAATGAGAGTTGTAGGGAGGAAGGAGTGTGAAATTGAGTCGGAGAAAATAAATGTACTGAGAGAGAGAGAGAGAGAGACTATCTCCCATCACTACCACCATTCAATAGAACACAAACTGTATTTTCGTGACAGCAAGAAGATCATCAGCAACAGGAAGACTGTGGCCAATTAGTGAGTCAGCGGAAGGAGACGATACGTAGTTATTGTACAGTGGAAGGTGAGAGAGGGGTGGGGGGGAGTGTGAAGTGGAGGGAGTGGTGAGGGAGTGGTGGTGAGTGGAGTGGTGTGAGTGGAGGTGGTGGTGGGGAGGTGGTGGAGAGTGGTGTGAGTGAGTGGTGTGGAGTGGTGGGGGTGTGGTGGTGAGTGGGTGGTGAAGAGTGGGTGGTGAGGAGTGGGTGGTGGGGAGGTGGTGGTGGGGGATGAGTGGTGAGGTGGAGTGTGGGGAGGTGTGTGAGTGGTGGTGGGGATGTGGTGGGGGAGGTGGTGGTGGGAGTGAGGTGGGGAGTGGTGGAGTGGAGTGTGGGTGGTGGAGTGGTGGGGAAGTGGTGGTGGGAGAGGTGGTGGGTGTGAGTGGGTGGTGGGTGAGGTGGTGAGAGAGGTGGTGGGAGGTGGGTGGTGGGGTGAGGTGGTGGGGGTGTGGTGGTGGGAGGTGGGTGGGTGGTGGGGTGGTGGGTGGAGGGTGTGGGTGGTGGGTGGTGAGGTGGGTGTGGGAGTGGGTGGTGGAGTGAGGTGGGGTGGTGGGTGAGGTGGTGGGGGTGGTGGGAGGTGAGAGTGGTGGGGGTGTGGGTGGTGGGGGAGGTGGTGAGAGTGTGGTGGGGGGGGTGGTGTGGTGGTGGGATGGTGGTGTTGAGGAGGTGAGAATGAATAGGTGATGGTAATGAGAATCAATACAATATATATATATATATATATATATATATATATATATATATATATATATATATATATATATATATATATTATATATATATATATATATATATATATATATATATATATATATATATATATATATATATATATATATATATATATATATACACACACACGAGTATATTACCGCTCGCAATTTATGTATCAAAATCGTGTATTAATTATCGGAATCTGGAAACAACACCAGAGATATTATCACACAGGCGGCGCAAGTTAATTGAATCCGGCGTTTAGTATCCTGGCTAATTACTTTACCAGAAGTGAACACAGCCAGCTACCATAAACATAATGAACGCACACACTTCCAAGCCTGCCACCTCCAGATTGCATATACCCATGAATGAGCGCAAATTGAAGTACGAATAACAGTAAGCAATCCAGGTCAGCCGTAGCCTGGATGAATGGATACATTTGTTATAATTATGAAGTATTTTATACGCGTATATATATATATATATATATATATATATATATATATATATATATATATATATATATATATATATATATATATATATATATATATATATATATATATATATATATAAAATCAACCACAAATAGTGACACTACTATCAGGGTGCAATGTGCTGGAATACAGTATATTGCCAAAGATTAAGCAGCCTTCGCCGAATAACATAACGTAATGTAAGGATAAAAGTATTGTTGACAACTCTAAATAAATACTGCCATCTTTATCATAATATTTGTCACTTCATGATAACATCATTTACATCTGTTTTTCTGGCCTTACATTTAGATGTGCAATATGTCAGTACATGATTACTATGGCGATAAACAATACCATAACTATATTTCATTACCCAGGAAACAGCAGAACTGATCCAGAGTTTCCTATATTGTTGTAGTAAACAAATTACAATAATAATAATAATAATAATAAATATTCATCAGCGGCAGCAGCGCAACAGGTAATGCACAAAGCGTGAAAAAACACTTTCTCTTCAATACACCTTTTACTTTTGAAAGTTAACACAGCTGCCTCAGTGATCGAGGGATTGGTGTAAACTAGCAAATATATTTTGCCAAACGCGGATATAGTGTAGCCATAGACGTTGACATTTATTTAAAAGCGTGGGAGAGAGGATGGACTTGCCCCCCTCCCCCATAAGAACGTAAGAACATAAGGAGTCTGCAATAAGCCGGTTGGCCTGTGCATGGCAGCTCCTGTCGAGAGTTACTACCACTCTCTATCATCCATGAATATCCAGCCTCTTTTTGAAACTTTCCAGCGTTCCAGCACTTACTACAAAGTTGCTAAGCTTGTTCCACTCGTCCACCACCCTATTTGTGAACCAGTTCCTTCCTATCTCCCTCCTAAACCTAAACTTATCCAACTTAAATCCGTTGCTCCGAGTCTTATCCTGCTCGGATATTATAAGAACTTTATCTATATCTCCTGTATTGATTCCTTTCACCCACTTAAATACTACTATCACATCTCCCCGCACTCTTCGTCTTTCTAGGGAATGCAAGTTTAGTTTCTTTAACCTATCTTGATATGGTAAGTTTCTAAGTCCCGGAATCATTTTCATCATTCTTCGCTGCACCGACCCCAGTGAATTGATATCCATTCTATAATATGGGCACCAGAACTGAACCGCATAATCGAGATGTGGCCTGACTAGCGCAAGATATAGTTGCGATAAGACCTCTGCACTCTTATTACTTACACTTCTAGATATAAAACCTAATACTCTGTTTGCCTTATTTCGAACATTAACGCACTGTTTTCTAGGCCGTAGGTCCGGGCTTACAAGTACCCCTAGGTCTCTTTCACAAGTCGACTTATCTAGGTTGATGTCGTTAAGGCTGTATACATTGACAGTATTTGTTCTTCCAATATTAAGTACGCTGCACTTGCTGGTGTTGAATTTCATTTGCCATTTTTCACACCACCCTTGCTGTTTATTTAAATCCTCCTGTAGTGCATTTGCATCCTGCCCTGAATTAATCTGCCGCCCTATTGTGGTGTCATCCGCAAACTTGCTCATGTCGCTGCTGATCCCAGTATCTAGATCGTTTATGTAGATTATGAACAAGAGTGGGCCTAGTACTGACCCCTGGGGAACCCCACTGGTTACACAGCCCCACTCAGATTTAACACCATCTACGCTGACGCTCTGCGTTCTATCGGTGAGCCATGATTTTATCCAATTTAAAACTTTCCCCTCGATACCGTGAGCCTTAATTTTTCTCAGAAGCCTCTGATGCGGTACTCTGTCAAATGCTTTGCTAAAGTCTAAATAAATAACATCGTAATTTTCGTCATTATCTACTACCTCGAAGACTTTCCTAAAAAACGTCAGCAGATTTGTTAGACAAGATTTTCCTTTTGTAAACCCATGTTGAGAGTCGTAGATTAATTTGCTTTTCTCTAAATGCGATCGGATGCTATCTGCTATAATTGATTCAAGAAATTTCCCCACTACTGACGTCAAACTGATCGGCCGGTAATTTGACGCTGATGCTCTGTCTCCCTTTTTGAATATGGGTACTACATTCGCCTGTTTCCACAAGTCTGGCACAACTTCCTGACAGACTAAATGTTGTCTTAGTTGTTTATTGTGTTTCTGGGAACCTCCTTTATTTATGAATGTATAGACTATAAGCCGCAATAGTCTGGATTAGGATAGCCCCCACACGTTTCTTTCACCTAATGATTCAACGCCTTAACGCTACCTGGGGGGATCAGGTTAAGTTAGCATTATGGTGATTAATGTTAAGATGAAATAAGCTGGGGAATAATCTGCAGGTGTTCCTTATATTGTTAAATGATAATATTTCTGCCAGTAACCATTTAGCCGATAATAATGAATACCCTCATCAAGGTAGAAAACGGTTCCCACAAAATAATGATTTCACATTGTTGCGCCACTTCTATGTTATTCTTGTATCACCTGTTTTATTATGCATGTACGTGCATAAGGCTGGAATTTTGTAACAGTGTACATTAATTTGAATCTGGGTTTTTAATCCCAGAAAAACAATGTTTATTTGGTCCGATTATTTTACTTTACTTACTTTTACTTTTATCCTCTTCGCCACTGATCGGCTTGTTAGCCGCTTGGGCGATCGGTCACGTCTCTTTTCCTTTATATTCTTCACCAAAAGGTCGGCTCGCTAGCCGCCCGGGCGATCGGTCACGTCTCTGTCACGCACTGTTGGCAAATACTGGGCATGCACCGGCTCCTGAATGTACCTGAACCCGCTCCAGTGTTGGTCAAGTCTGGTCTTGAAAGAGCTCACACTCGGTGCCGTCACAACACTCTCTGGTAGATTGTTCCAAGAGTTTACAACCTCACTCCGAAAAAGTTTGCCCTCACGGTTTTCTGGACTTGCGGCTTCTTCAATCTTGAGCTGTGACCCCTTGTGGGGCGAGCGTCCGCCAGCTCCAAGTAAGGACACTCAACTGAGTAGTGCCCCCTGAGATGCTTATAAACCTCAACTAGGTCCCCCCTTGCCCGTCTGTAGTATAAGCTAGGCAAGTTCAGGCGCTCCAATCTCTCAGGGTAGCTGAGATGCCGAAGTGCAGGCACCAGTTTGGTGGCCCTCCTTTGAACATTTTCAACCAACTGACAGTCCCTAGCATATCTCGGGGACCAGATGGGGTGACAGTACTCCAGATGGGGAAGCACTTCACTCCTGAAGATCGTCACGAGGGACGGACCGTCTAGATATCTGAACGACCTTCTTATAAGACCCAATAATTTATTTGCCTGATTTACCTTCTTCTCACAATGGCCCGAGAACTTCAGCTCATTGTCAACATACACACCTAGGTCCTTCTCACACACAGTTTCAACTAGTACATTTTCTTCATCCCGTTGGGACATATGGTATGCCTCCTTACCGTTGGTACGCCCCAGGTGCATCCTCTTATAACCCGTAAACAGTTATTTTAAATTGTGATCATTACCGATGCTTTTCAAAGAGTTAAAAGTTAACGAGATAAATTATATGGCACCACGACTGTCGTCTGGTTAATATAACGATCCTCGATATTTCTTACTGGTAACCGTCCATCTCCGCCACGATGACTCGTTTGTTTCAACCTTATTATAACAAGACAGTACAAAACACTGACAAAACTACTTAACAGTTTCTTACTACTGCCGTGAACAAACTTCAACTAGCTCGTTCCTCTAAGTCTTAACGCGGCTCAGGTAGTATTTGTCCCAAAACCGTCTAATGTATATTCTCTGGGTCCCACAACAACAATTATCACTGAAATAAAACTGCATTATGTGTATAAAGCATCGTCATTCCACTCCAGCATTCCTGTAAAACTGGTTCTAAACTTTCATTCTTGGTCCTAGAATGAAAGTTTAGAACCATGTTGTAAAAAAGGGACACCCACAGCTCACGCCCTTGCACCACGAGGCCTACTACATGCCCACGATACCCAACCGTTGTAACTAGAGGGAAAGGCAGGAAATTTGAGCTTGTGTTCTGTAAAACTTTCAGCAGGGAATAGTTGCCAATTCGTTATCATTCGTCACCCACTGAGGGGCACCAGATACCCTACACCAAGAACCACGAGATAAACTCCACCCCCATAGAAGTAACTGGCCACTCAGAATATATTCCTTACAGCAACAAGAAAATGTTAGCTATGGAGTTCAGTTTTGCTTGGGTTGTGTTGATAAGCTTGGGTAATCCTGCGGGCGGTTACTATGGGCGCGGTAAACTTAGTGTAATTTCTCTTTAATGATACGGGTATATAGTGAAGCTCACCAAGGTATACTTAGCTAGTAATAGGGACAAGACATATAAACTCATATTGAATTGAATTGAACAAAAATACACTTAGAAAACCCCCAGGATGTTACAATATTGAAAGAAAAAGCAAACTCTCTTTAAATAATATAATATTCATACACAAAATAAAGTAAGTAAAGCCTTTCAATGTTACAAGTTTAAGTCACTACAAAGTGTGACTTTCCTCAGCTGAGGTTACTTTTTTTATTAGGCTGAGCTGAAATAACGATATATCGTTATTACCGTAGTAGTTTCACCGTTATTTACATTATCCAAGAATCTTTAGAAATCATTACGCTTCGTAGGACGGCTTCTAGGGTGTAAGAACGGCACCCGGGGTGTAAGAACGGCCCCCCTAGTGCCAAAACGGCACCCGGGGTGTAAGAACGGCCCCCCTAGTGCAAAAACGGCACCCTGGGTGAAAGCACGGCCCCCCTAGTGCAAAAACGGCACCCTGGGTGTAAGAACGGCCCCCTAGTGCAAAAACGGCACCCGGGGTGTAAGAATTCACCTGCCCCAGGTACAACAGCATCTGGGGATGTAACCGTGTAAGAACAATGGAGGAAAATGGCTCCTTGTGTATTTCGACAGACTGTAAGAGCAGCAGTCAAGGTTGACCCATGACATCAGAAGGTGTTCGCCCTCCCCCAACAAATGAATGACCTCATACTCCACACCCTCTTTCCCAGTCAGACTCGTTTCATACAACGGTATTATAGTTTTAGTCCACAAATTGTACATCATTTTGAAGTGATGAGTGATGAACCATAATTCACAAGGAAAATTGTAGAAATTCGTCAGGCCACAGCGTACACAACCTTTCAATCAAATTACCGTCATTTAAATCGTTCAGTCACATAAGTCATTCTACTTAAATCACCAATATCATCCTATTTACAGTATTTATAAATAAGACAGAAAAATTAAGACACAGCTTATACACAATTTAGGTTATCAACAACATATTACATTAACCCATTATTACAGTGACATCCATAGGTAGCCTAATGCCCACAGTATCTGGTAAATTATGAAAGTTGTTGTTTAGAGTAGATATAAGACGATATATACGAAGCTCAAAGATCCTACACCTACCGAACATATATTATAAGAACAAGAATGTTAAAACAGGCTCCAACGTAAAACAAAACTAAAGAGTAAAAGGCTATTAAAATCTCCAGCTCGGTTGAAAATATATCATAGCAACAGTATAAGTAACTGCATTTTAATATGAAATTAATTATTAAGCCACATGGCAATCAGTCACTTCATGCTTTTTATTTTGTTGGGTAAAAAAATTGACTTCATCTACGAACTCATTAAATCCTTATAGCACGAAGGGCAGGGTAAGGATTAGAGAAACTGGGTTATGTACGGTTAAGCTGTGCGCCTCCAAGCTGACTGACCCATGCCTGTCTGTATTGAGATCACTTTGAGATAACGAAAGGACATATAACCCTTACCTTCTAAGTGATAGACATTCATATTCCTGTTGATTCTGCTACTCAGCACCATTCGTTATATCATCTTCGGCGGGACACCATCACTCAACAAACCCCAAATAACTTGCACAACCGACCAACACGCCGCTAGGCAATTTAACGAGAGAACGCAACCCAGAACCGCTCCACACTACGACTCTCAGTCGACTGAGCTGAAGGTTGAACAGCCACTGACTTGGTCGGAGGTCTTGACGGCAACACGACCCCTCTCACGCTACCCGACTCCTCGCGGCCTCAGCCCCTCTCCTACTCTCCCTCCCCACTTTGCCAGGATATTCTTACCCCCGACTCCACACAACAAACTCACTGATTTTTTCACAGTGAAGTTACTTTTCAATTCTTTGGTGCCTGATTTTCACATTGCTTCCTTCGACTTCTCCCCTTTCCTTCCCTCTCTCCTCCCTACCACTACACATGTTGTCAGGACGCTTACATCGAACAGATGTTATACAGCGAAAATTGTCTGTTTCCTGTCGTTACTGTAAATTGTTGATCGCGAATACTTTTATCATTGTGGGCTTTGATCCATTTACAGACCATTCCTTACCTAAGTGAGCAGGCCACCTTCCTGCTCCACTATTGTATACTGCAAACCCCTCGTCCAAACATCACAGGTTTCCTCTGGTTTCCCCTTTAAATCAACACTGTACAATAAGTTCATAACAAAGTAACAAAGAACGAACCAACCACCCGAACGGCTAAAAAAAATAAATAGTAGGCTTGATAAGGAGCGTTATTGGTTTGATGCTGGAGAAATAAACCCTCAACGTTGACTCATACCATATAATTCGGTCAAAACCTGTCAAAGAACAATTCACATATAACAAATGCTGTTATCTCAGGACACATAGTATGAATAATACAATCAATATACAGTACATAGCCTGTTAACATCTTAAATATAACCCACATGTTATAACTGTTGATAGATCAGGAGACAATTTGTATAATATGATCAAATTACAGTACATAAATATACTTATTAAAGTTATTTAGGATTTCTTAGCAGATTCTAATACTTCACGATCACTCACGTTTTAGGGTCTAGTGGGCTGAACCAACGTGTTGTCTGTCCTGTAGAAATCTGTAGACTACCTTCGAGGGCAATCCGAGGGCAATCTCAGCCTGGAGGCGAGGTCCATCTGTTTCGTATTAAAACACCTCAGCAAATTCGTCGTCAACACTATATCTCTTCTCTCTCTCTCTCTTCTAGTTTATCATACTGTGGCGGTAACAGTATTGATAGAATTGTTTTTACAGATCTGTCTAATGGCATGCCATCAATTTAAATTGGCTACCAGGGTGTCTCATAAAAATGCGAGCATACTGCTTTCAAACTTTCGTGCAGCTCTCGTGAATACCTGTATATTATAATCTTTTCCTCGTGTGAAACCTCGTGCATCTTCATGTGAGGACAACGTTTCTCTTGTAATACGAGCATTCATGCGATCTCCATGGATGGGATATCTGTATACATTTTCTCTGTTTACTGTGTTGGGATCTTTGACTCTTTTAGGACCACCATTACTGTGAATTGTGTGTTTTTCTCACTAAGGCTCGTCTCAATTTAAGGTAACTTTCTCTGTATGTTTTGATTTGTTCTGATTTTAGTTTTGTACTTAGATCTCCCGCTCATTTTAGTGGTTTTAAATCGGTAATGCAGTGTAGCTTTGAAAAGTTTTGCGGAAGGTAACGTTTAGAATAATGTTTCGTTTTTCTTGTATACTACCTGTAATTATTTAAACCTTTTGTCTGTTTTCTCGGCTCTGATGAAGAAAAAAAAATTTCCGAAACGTTAGTAATTAAAGAAACCCAACCTAGTCAAGATGTTTGTGTTTTCTCTGGTTCTTCTCTTCATTATCACCCTCCACGCCACACACATTGGACATGAAAAAGAATCGTCGTTCATGGGTCCTTATAGGTCCTCATATCTTCACTACGAAACAATCTGGAAGAAAAGCTACGCGAACGTTTGCTCTTTAATGTTGCCGGCTCAAGAATCACATCATTATCCGTGGGTGTTAGATCAGAGTGGTAGTAGTGATGATGTGGTAGTTTTACTGGGCCACACATTGTCTTGATGATGATGACGTTAACTTCTTCACACTGATTTATGGAGGCCAATCTTCACTTATTTGTTGATAATAAAGAAAAATATGACACTGATGATGATAATAATAATAATAATAATAATAATAATAATAATAATAATAATAATAATAATAATAATAATACGTATAATCATCATTATTTTCATTATTATTATTACCTACCGTTTGAAGTGGGTAATTAGCACAAGACTATTGAACATGATGATTATGATGACGTCTGATGGCAGTGTACATTATATGTATATGACTAAGGCAACACTGAGCTACTGTAGTCCTGAAGGTCGTCTGAAAGAGTTAAAGATTTCACTAACGGTGTAACCGACAGATAACCCTAGGATATGATAGCACACACTCCAGGTGATGTTAGGAATGTGTACTGAAGAAGTGTAGCCTATAATGTGACCACGTAACATTATTATCAGAGGTAACAGTTTTAAGTTGTTCATGACACGTGCACAGACCAAGCTGACCCAGTACAACTTTTCATTCCTTCCGTTTTGTAGATGAACGAAACTCGCTTCTGTGAGCATGATGTAGCACTTCCAAGCGTGTTGACCTTTGAGAGACGACTAGGCTGGACTGGGTTCTGTACAGTTACAGAGCTCTGAGCATGTGTGCGAGCGCTACATACCACCGCTCGATTACCACATATTTAGGATCATATAAACGAATAAAGGTCTGGACACGGATATAAGTAATATGTGTAAGCAAGCAAGCAAGCAAGCTCTCCTACCCGCATAAAAACAGGATATGATTTACCTCCTAAAATAGCATCGCTCCCCATGATACTGTACAGTTAGATGGCTTGGGATAGTTCACTGACAGTTATCATGGTAAATCTTGGTTTTAGATTGTTGACTTTTTCTTCATCAAAAACATAATTGATTCCTGACAGTATTATTTTTCACGTATAAAAATGCCTTGGGTGATGTAGAAACCATGTATTTGTAGTATGATCGTTGTATCTTTGTAAAAAAAAAATATCTTTTCTCCTTTACATGTTACCCAACCTTGTGGCCTTTTATTTAATGATTCTCTTCCCCTTCTCAGCTTTGCATGTAAAATCACTCATTATACCTAAACGTCACAGTTTTTTTGCCTCCATTAAATCTTACATTGTCTAAGATATCTTCTCCTCGTTTCCTATAAATTATTGCCAATTCCATGAGTTTCGGAGTAAACTTGACTAATTCAACTGTCTTACACTGTCTAATAGCCACCTTCTGCTTTATAAAACTACCAATACCTCTATCTTGTTCACTACCTTAATATTTGAAATTACATTCTTTTCCATTAGTGGTATTCAAACCTGTCCATCTTTCTTCACGTAATGGTAGACTGTCGCACTGTAACTTTTTAATCTTCCTGTAATCGTCTGCATACTTCCCGCTATCATTTTGTATCCTCACATTCCAGGTTCCCCTCTCGAGGTTATGGCTGCTCAGTTTTAAGCTCTCTGGGTTGTTGTTTAAGGTCAAAGACTCTAAGGTTCAGACAATACTTCTACTTGCTCCTCCCTGTAAATGGTGGTACACTGACTAAAGTGTTTCGGGGTTATTCCCAAAACACTCCAACCTTGCAGTCCTCAAACACTCCCATTCTCAAAACACCTCCTTGGTATTATTTAATCACTTATAGACATTCCCAAACATATCAAGTGCAAAGCTAGAACCAAATTAACAGACCTAATATATAATAATTTAAACGAAATGAACAGATTTTTGTGCATTTTTAGTCATATGAATGGAAAAACAAACATTTAGATATTTATTTAACTGTGGTTGGAGAGGTTGACGAGCTGGTGATGTGAGTGATGAGATACTGTTATGATGTGCTGCTTATTCCAGAAGGTCGCGTGTTGCTGTTGTGGTGGCTTAATATGTTCTGGTGTTTCCTTGTGGAGCGTCATTACTGCTTGCGGTAACAGGGGCACTACACCACGTGAACACCACACCACCCCGTGTCTCCATGACCACTGAGGACGAGTCAATACACCACGTGGTCTACGTGAACCTCACATAGTAGGGCAAGAGAGCAGCCCGGGCCATCAACTGTAAACTATAATTTGTATGTTCAATTCATGTTCCTTCTCCTTTTAATAATGAAAACTTTTGCAAAACGACCCACCCACACCATATCCTAGTATGTAATAAGTCATTATCATTATTATTATTATATGGCGGGCAGGAGGGAAGATCCTGGATCACACAATGGCTGTAAGTGGTCAACAATTAGTACTGTACGGGAGAGCAGTCAAGCCAGTACCGGCCAGTCCCCCAGCATCTATAGTCGGTATTGTACCTTCATGCTCCGTCAGTGTGTGTGTGTGTGTGTTTGTTTCTAGTATGTCCTACATGCCCTTTGCATGTGTTTAACTGTGTAGCTGGTGTGTGTGTTCTTGTGTACGTCTGATGTGTGTGTGTTCTTGTGTACGTCTGCTATGTGTATGTGTATGGAAGTAAACTGCACACTTTAGACGTCTGAACATCTGCAGGTTTTAGGATCTTATACATGATACGTTATGCAGATTACATTTCGTCTACGGTAAACAAGAGATAAACTAATGTCCGTTTCTGCTTGTTTATATTGCTTCAAATTCATCTGCAAGTTCGTTTCTATTTACAATATTCTGAATTCTGTTCGACAATCCAAAATCAAAGTCGCTCTGTCGTGTTTCCGGAGACTTACATGAGAAAAATCCCTCAACAGCTTGATCTGAATCCCCGTCTGTGTCTGTCTTAAGAAACAACCATGTAGTATTCGGAGCTCAGAGTGTTAATTAGAATAGAAGGTCAGAGATGATTAAGACTGCCTGTGACCGCTATATTGTCAACCAGAGTAAGAGCAGTGGGTATGACAACAAGCTCTGTGAGTCACAATAACAAGACTTACAACACTCCCGCATGCAGTATTCAGGGATCTGTCAGTGCGGATAATGTGTATCGTGTGTGTGTGTGTGTGTGGTGATGCCAGTCTTATGGTTGGTGGTACAGCGGTATAGTGAGCTTGTTTTTCACTACACGTCTGAGTTAGTCACGAAATATTATGACAACAAGAAAAGGCTTCAGTAACAATGAATAAAGAAGTTTAACAAAAGTCTCAAGAAGGATAAGTAATTAGTCTCTTAATATTATGTACAAACAGTAACTAAACACAGTTACGCACACATACACTCAGAATCGAGTATGACGATCATCCAGCTATGATGCAATGATATGAGTTATTAGGGATGTCACCTTCGTTGGTGAGCTCTGGGGTGACTCGAGAGGTCGATACGGGACCAGCAGTGTCGTCAACATGCACAACAGGACAGCTGCGTGTAGACTGACGGACTTCTCTCCATTTAATCTCTACGTCATCCACACTTAATACCTCAGTCCAGGGACACTGAACAATGCACTGTCCGAAAAGATGCATTGCAGTCAGTAACCGGTTTGCAATAATAATAAAATAATAATAATAATTAACGGTTTATTGAAAAAGTTCTGCAGCCCGAAGACTGAAAATATACATTGGGCAAAAATGACTTATTATATACAAAGACATGGGGTGGGTGGGTCGTTTAACAAAAGCTTTCATTACTGAAACGAGAAGGAACATGAAATGAACATACAAATTATTATAGTTTGCAGTTGATGGCCAGGGCCTGGGCTGGTCATGGAGACATCAGGTGGTGAGGTGTTCACGTGGTGTAGTAACTCGTCCTCGGGTGTTGATATGAAGGACCTCACGTGGTCATGGGGACACCGTATGGTGTGGTGTTCACGTGGTGAAGTAACTCGTCCTCGGGTGTTGATATGAAGGACCATTGACTCTTCAGGCTTCTACGCCCTTGACTCTTCAGACTTCTACGCCCTTAACTCATGAGACATAAAGGCAAGCATGAACTTAGCATGCTTCCGTGTTGGGCGCTGTAAACGCTTCTGCGCTTCACCTTACACAAGGATGTAGGGGAGTGCCCAATAAAAAAAAAACTGTTCAGAACGACACTACCGTCTAAACACAACAGTCGTGTGTGTGCGTGTGCGTGTGTACACGGGAAGTGAGAACAAAACAGGCGAGTGGCTGTGTACCATCTGTTCAGTGCGAGAGGGAAAGTTAGTGGTATGTTCACACCAAATTGTTTATCAATAGCTCGCACAACTATATAATTATTATTAATCACATAATTTATTATTATTATTATAACATTAGTCGTAGTCGTAGTAACAGCAGTAGTAGTAATTAACAATTTACCTTACTCTTTTTACCTAATGGTCACCCACTAGAGGGAGGGGCCAGTGGCCTCCATTGTTCTTGATAATTTTATCATGGATTATTTTGAAGCCAAGTTCTGTTCTTGATTCCACAGCTTGGGCTGGTAGACAGTTCCACACAGCTCTACCACCTTCTGTGTGAAAAAGTATTTTTTTATGTTTGTTCTGCATGATAACATAGAGAGTTTGTAGTTATGTCCTCTCATGCTGGATTGTGGAGATGACATAGTTCTGGAATCATCTCAGTAGCAATATGTTGCACCTTTTCTAGAGATGTTAGGTCTTTCTTGGGGTAGGGATTCCATGCCTGTGTACAGTATTCCAGACTGAGACGTACATGAGATTTATACAGTTGAAGGAGCTTTTACCTATCTTTGTTTTCAAAGGAATGCTTTATTATTCCCAAATCTTCGCTTGCCTTTCTCATGGCTCCCCCCCCCCCCAACTTGTTGCTCTGCCTTCAGTGAATAATCTATCACAACGCCAAGATCTTTCTCCCTTTCTACAGTATCCAGGAAAGTGTTATTAACAGAATAGTAGTGATTAGGGCTGGTGTATCCCACGTGTTCTCATGTAGGGTCTTACATTTTGTAATGTTAAAGAGCATTTGCCAGTCTCGAGACCATTTGAACAACTCATGCAAGTCTTTCTGCATTGTTGCGACAACACCATGACTTGCCTCCTTCCCAAATATCTTCGTGTCGTCCACGAGCTTGACAATTTGGATTGATATATTTTCATCTATGTCGTTTATGTAGATCACAAACAAGGTGGGTCCAAGGAGAGAGCCTTGTGGTTCTCCACTGAGAACCTTTTCCCATTCAGAATGTACTCCATTTATTATCACTTTGTTGCCTGTCTTCGAGCCAGCTGTTAATCCACTTCAAAATCTTGCCTGTGATGACATATACCTGGATCTTAGAGGCTAGTCGTGCATGCGGAACTTTAACAAACGTCTTGGAGAAATCCATGTACAACACATCCACTACTAAGCTTTGGTCCAAGTAGTCTGTTATCGTTTCAAGTAACGTGAGTAAGTTTTTCAGGCAGGATTTTCTTTCCATGAAACCGTGTTGTGATGCGTTGATGAGACTGTGCTCGCTCAGGTGTTGAATTATGGCGTCCTTCAGAATTGTCTCAAGGAGTTTGCGTATATGTGATGCTCGGCTGATAGGCCTGTAGTTTTTTGCTGCACTTTTCATACCCTTCTTGTGTACTGGGGTGACGTTGGCTGATTTGCAGTCCTGAATAAGAATCTTAGTGGAGTGCAAATCTCCTTTGGTACCTCCTTTATCACGAGTGTTACTCGAGTCAGTCCGTAAGTGAGCCCAGACACGGTGCCGTCTCGCAGTTTATTCCAAGAGTTCACAGTCTTTACTCCAAAGTAGTTTGCTTTGATAAATTTCTGTACTTGTGGCTTCTTTATCTTGTTCCAGCCAGAAAGAATTTTAACCCCCAGGAGTGGACCAAAGTATTAAGGAAGGTAACAAACGAGATTTTCGCTCTACTTTCCTCTTGATGATGTCTTCTGTAATTGCTGTCACATTATTATAAATAACAAATTTAGGGCTAAATTATGGATATTCACTGTTTGTAAAATATTTAGAATAAGTTATATAACCACCCCTAGGACATTTAAGTTTCAATTTAGGGAAGAGATGCAATTTCTTGAAATTGTTTATAGAATGTTCTTTCCTCTGAAATACTGTCAGTGTTCCCTAACTACGATTCGATATTTTGAGTCTTTACACTCACACTTGCTGTAATACTCGATACACTGGTAGCTCCTCGCTTCACGCTTCTTGGAGTACATACCAGTGATTCAACTCTAAACGACATGCTCCTTGTCCTCAATAAGGCACCAGCTGTTGTCCGTGGGCACTCACTTGAGGACCATCTGTTCTCTTTATTAAGAATTTCAGGTTACTGTCTTCCTCCACTAACGGGTCACCTTGCCACGTCTGAGTCATTACATAGTGTAAAGGTGAAACCAATGCTTAAAATTATAACGGTAGCGGTACAGTTTAGTTTACCTTAACACCAATTTTGTTTGCAGGAATGCCTTAAAATTGTAAATGAATATATATATATTATCTTACTGTTCTTTTATACCTTCCCTCCTAATTAAAACGAATAAGAGAACAAAAGGGAAACAATAATGGTAATAATGTATAAAGATGTCACTTAGCTATGTATTACTCATATTACAAACAAGAACACGTAAAAAAAAATGTTACCGTATGACGTCAGTTCTTTTAAGACGAGGAAAACGAACCATCCACCTAACAATAAAGTTGGTGGAATGTGAGGTGCGCAGCTGTCTCACTTGTAGGCGTGGATGGACAGCCGTCAAGATGATGGTCACACAATACCAAGGTGCTCATTGATGCTCTGTACTTATTTCCAACCATAGAGAAAACCATTCGCATTTCTAGAGTTATTCCTTACGTTATTTGTATACGAGCTCCTCTGTTCATGACGCACAGAATACTCTTTCTTCAGTACAGTGGTGTAGTGTAGGAAGAGCCCCCCGAACATTATCTTGTATTGCCCTGCCAGGTGTGTTGGATAACTTGTCATATTTCACGAGTGGCTTGAGTTGTTCCCTCCTATAGTCGATGTATTATTCACCGTGGATGATACATGATGACTATTTGTGTATTGAGAATGTACCTCTCTCCCTCTCTCTCTCTCTCTCTCTCTCTCTCTCTCTCTCTCTCTCTCTCTCTCACCTACAGTAAACTGAGGCATAATCTTTACAGGAATGACAGACAGAATATCCCACTTGTTTTAAACTTGTGTAATGTTAAACCAATATTCATGGGAGAGGGTATTCGTGGTCCAGTATTTTCATATATCTGTAGTTAAAGATTGTATAGTGACTTATCTCGTTCAAAATTGATTAAATAAAACTTTAATTTGTATTATTGGTAAGAAAGCCACGTTTACTCCTTCCATGACTGTGATAATAATTCAAGCTCTCTGTCGTCCAGTCTGCATATCAACCCACCCTACACACCCATCCACCATTAACCCACCCTACACACCCATCCACTATTAACCCACCCTACACACCCATCCACTATTAACCCACCCTACACACCCATCCACTATTAACCCACCCTACACACCCATCCACTATTAACCCACCTACCCACCCTGAAACCTTCCTCCAGTACACCCACCATGACCCCACGCAAGTATCTACCCTCTCTTAACACGTTACTCTTAGAGGATTACACACACACACACACACACACACACACACACACACACACACACACGTTACTACACTTACTGTACCTTACCATCAAAATTATTGCGACATATATTGCCACGTAGGTAGAAATTACCAGTGCAATAATTATATGTTTGCCGTCAAGCCATTATCCTGACTGTGTGTGTGTGTGTCTCCTTGTTTCACGCTAACACAAACTAATGTTGTATTACTTCCCTCACCTATCAGGTAACATGCTCATATGTGTTTACTTACACCATGTTACATGTACTTATCCAGATTATACTAAATGTTATAATAATTACTCGAGATAAATGTACTGTATATATCAGGTGCCATTAAGCGAGCTCAGGCCCTTAATTGACTCAGCCATGTTAATATTGTTATTATTGTTCTCTCTGTATCTGTATTTTTCTGGCTAAATAAACTGTTTCAATATCAAAATCAAATACTACTACTTTCTGTCACTTGGAATCGAGTACATGACGATCATCCAGCCATGAAACAATGATATGACTTATTAAATATGTCACCTTCGTTGGTGAGCTCTGATGTGACTCGAAAAGCCGATACGGGACCGGCAGGACCGCCCACAGATGATACACGAGTGGAGGGCTACATCTACGGGTAGGGCGGCGGCAGCGTCTTTCTGGCGTTGGCGCTTGTCTGCCTCGGTATACAGTCGGGCTAACTCGAAAGTATTGACAACTCGTGTGGTGCCCCTCCAAGCGTTACGGTGTGGAGTGATCGTCTCCCAGGTGAGGGGTTCGATTTGGCACTTTTTCAGGTTTGTCTTAAGGCTATTCGTATACCTTTTCCGTTGCCCGCCTACATGTACTATTCGTTAGGTGACTAAAATAGCTGCTTTGGTAGTCTACTGTCGTCCATGCGGGTAACGTAGTTGCTTATGGATAATGGTAGCCTCGATGCTTCTACAGTTGGTGTCAGTGAGAATACTGGCATTTGTTCTCTTGTCTTTCCAGCGAACCCAGATGATGGAACGTAGACTATGTTGGTGAAACGTTTCAAGTGCCTTGATATGATGCTTATTTGTGCCAGCATTCAGAAGGGTCCTGACATTCACTGCTGCGACCATAAAAGGTTGTATGGTTTGTTTTTTGGTTTGACCTGTGATTGTTATTGTGTTTACTACAGCATTGGGATGACCTTACTGGGTGCGGTTGCCCAGTCAGGTTGTTTTTAGGCGGGCTATATATGCTTAGGGCACCTTCTGTAGCCTCCTCTCCATGTGGGATGAGCAGAGTGGCTCCTCGGAAAGAGCTGCTCAGTCGCACAAACAGGACAGGGTTGCACTGCTGTCTAGAGTCCAGTGCATAACCGACCATCTTATCTGTACCGTCCATGTGCAGAGCTGTGACTAGAGACTCCCGGCAGTCATCTCTGGCTGTCCCTGTCGCCACTCACCTGTCGCCACTCACCTGTCGCCACTCACCTGTCGCCACTCACCTGTCGCCACTCACCTGTCGCCACTCACCTGTCGCCCTAAGACTTTTTGGGGTTTAGGTGTTTTGATGATGATGAAAAGTATGATGAGCTGGATGATGGCTGCGCGTGAGTTAATTTATGTGGTGAGGTAAGAGCTGCAACCACACATTTTTGCTCTCCGTTTTCCCGATTCAGTGGTTGGTAGGTGCCAAAGCGTCTCTACATGCCGGTGGGCCTATGCGTCGGCCCTCTGGGCCCCACTGCTGGTCTAGCCTGGGGTCGCGAGGCACCCAGTTACCGTGTGTTGCTATGAGGAGGCACAGCAGGAGTCTTAATGGTGAAGAGGCTGTGTACTGGTAAGGGAAGACTTACGTAAGGCTGCTTCCTTGTTCACCTCGAGGGCTAGCCAGCTGTGGTAGCTGAGGAAGCAAGCAGTGCCTACGCCTTAACACAAACATAATGCTGCCACACTAGATGTATTACACCACCCTGTGCACACACACACACACACACACACACACACAGAGCCTAAATTTGTATTTGCCCTTATATAATATTATTTTACAATTGAGGTCCCTATAATGGGAGTGGTGTAAGCGCCAAAATCACGATTTGGGGATATGGCCACAGGCGTGTTCTCTGGCCTTTGTTCTACATGATCAAGTCTGTCTGAGTGTCGCTTACGCCGCCGCAAGGTCGAGAATGCCATTGGAAGAACACGTAACTAATATACCCAGTTAGTGAAAATTTGGTGATTTTTATTGATTTATTTTTTATTTTTAGAGGGGGAGGGGGGGGGGTGGGGAGACGTTTGAGAAAGTGGCATGGGGCTCAATTTTTCCACAGGCAACATCACTTACTGTATATGGTCCAACTTTTGTGGAACGTTTCATTAAAATCCATGCAGTAGTTTCCACGGTACATAAACTTAAAACACTAAATACGATTTACTCAAAACAGGCGTTTTGGAGATATGCCATTTACATTCTAGACAACTCAGTTATTGCGGCAGGTTAAAATATAATGTTCGACTCCAGAGCACTGAGCCATTACCTCGCCCGCTGTAGCGTCGAATAACGGTGCCAGGGAAGCAGCTGACGACCTGGATATACGGTACGGTCAGAAAGCCTTCGTCTATAGTTAACCTCAGCAGCGACACATTCAGGAGAGGGCTCAAGGTCCTGATGGTGTTGGGAATTACTTGGGAAGCAAGACCTCGCTTGGAAGAGGCCGAGTAAATGTGAATTAAAGAGAGTCAGTCTTCACTACTTTGTATTTCGACATGGGGCACTCCAGGGTTATTAACTTCAGTATTTTTAGTAATTTCCAGGTGGCGGACGCGATGTTTACTTTACTGTACAGTTTTAAAACCTTCAAAACAACTTGTTAGTGGAGAGTTTACCTTAAACTTTCAGAATCATGTACATTTTCTTTGAAATCTAATATTGAGAGAAATATTAAAAGGTTAACTAATCTATTCATAACAAACTTATAATACTTTTACCTTTATCCTCTTCGCCACTGATCGGTTCGTTAGCCGCCTCAGCGATCGGTCACGTCTCTGTTACACACTGTTGGGAAGTACTGGGCAGGAACTGGCTCCTGAATGTATCTGAACCTGCTCCAGTGTTGGTCAAGTCTGGCCTTGAAAGAGCTCACATTCGGTGCTGTCACAACATTCTCCGGCAGATTGTTCTAAGAGTTCAAAATTCTCATTATGAAAAAGTTTGCCCTTACAGTTTTCTGAACTTGTGGCTTCTTCAACCTTGAGCTATGACCCCTTATGGGGAGAGCGTCCGCCAGCTCCAGGTATGTACATTTGACAGAGTAGTGCCCTCTGAGATGTTTATACACTTCGATTAGATCGCCTCTCGCCCGTCTGTTGTATAAGCTAGGCAGTTGCAGGCGTTCTAATCTCTCTGGGTAGATGAGGTTCCGTAGTGCAGACACCAGTCTGGTGGCCCTCCTTTGGATATTTTCAATCAGTTGGCAGTATCTAGCACATCTCGGGGACGAGACGGGGGTGACAGTACTTCAGACGGGGAAGCACCTCACTCTTGAAGATTGTGGCAAGCGGTGAACCATCCAGATATCTAAACTACCTTCTTATAAGACTTACAAGTTTCGTAGCTTGATTCACCTTCTTCTCACAATGGCCTGAGAACTTAAGTTCCTTGTCGACATACACACCCAGGTTCTTTTCATATTTGGTCTCAATTAATGCAGTTTCTTCGTCCGGTTGGGACATGTGATACCCCTCCTTACTGTTGGTACGACCCAGGTGCATCCTCTTGCACTTGCTGACATTGAATCTTAGCAGCCATTTCTTCGACCATTCTTGAAGCTAACAGAGATCTTTCTAGAGCTCTTCACAGTCTGTTTGGTTTTTAATTTCCCTAAATAACTTGGTACCGTCCGCAAACATTTGTATGGGGGAGTGTATAGCTTCTGTCATGTATTTATGACGCAAACAAACAACAACGGGCCCAATACACTACCCTGTGGTACCCCGCTTGTCACAGGTATACATGACGATTTCGTGTCGTTAATCACCACACACTGCTTGCGATCGTAAAGTAGGTCTCCGATCCACGCTAGGAAATTTCCCCGAATCCCGTGCCCGTTCAATTTAATATTGGCCTTTCTTGGGGTGCGCTGTCGAAAGCCTTGGCAAAATACGGGCATATACTGTCGATATTTCTGCCTAGTTCTAGAATTTGAGTCCAAACATGCAGGATGCTCTCTATTACTTTACACACTGCTGGTCGGGTTCACTAGTCTATAATTATTCGTGGAGTGACGATCGCCCTTCTTGAATATAGGACTTACATAAGCTATTTTCCAGTCATTGGGGACATTTTGCTCATCCAGACATTTACAGAACAGAATCTTAAAGGGCTTCGCAAGCTCGTTACACAACTTTCTTAGCACTCTGGGTCAGCGCTGTGTGAAATCGCCATTCCTCAAATGCAGGAAAATTGTTTGCATCCTCTCTTGTGAACACCGAGGAAAAGAATTTGTTCAACGCCTCCACCTTGTCCTGGTTAGAATCTGCGAAACTACCATCTTTAAGCCTACTCGCATCTTTAATTTCAACTTTGCCTAGCGGTAAAAGGCCTTTGTGTTTGAAATCTACTTCTGGCACGCTTTTTAAGCCCTCCTACACTCTGACTTTGCTTGATTCCTGAACCTGGCATACATCCTCCTGTCATGCCCACGTCTCGAAATCCAGTTTTCTTAACTTTGTCAAACGCCGCATTGTTCATGTGCAACGGTCTCCTTGTATTCCTGAATGCACTGGGTTTGGTCTTGGGTCTATATTTATCGATTAAATGGTTCACTTTACAGGCTATGATATTCAGCGTAGTGTCTGCGTTCTTATACCTTAGTGAGTCAGGTCAGTGTATACCCTCACGTCCTCCCTCACCCCGTCGTAATTTCTTTTGTGATATTTGAACCTTTGACTTGTTTTTGTCATGAACCAAGTAACAGTTAAATCTGAAGGACAACGTTACGTGGTGACTGGTGCCAGCGGGGACTAGGTGTTCCAGCTTGGCCACCATACCCTCCTCGTTAGTTATGATGAGGTCCAGCGGCTTAGGTGTTTCCTCCCCTCTGTCGCCATAATTAAAGTCCCCCATGACAAGGAGGTGGCTAGGGTTTAGCGCCATTACATTGTCAATTAAGGCTCTTAAGTTCTGATTTAATACGCTACAGTTTGGGGATCTGTAGATACATCCGACATCAACCATTTAGTTTAATTTTACACCACTTTGATTCTTCACAAAACATCCTCTCCCCGCACCCGGCTGGTTCTAAGGTCTTACCTAGCATAGATAACCACATCCCTCTTGCAAGTTTCTTGAGAAAGGTTCGTAAATGAGTCATATCCATCTACTGTATATTCAACTCATATTTCTCCGGCTCGATTCTCCTGTTTTTGTACAACACTTCTACAACACCTGAACTAAAATTAAATGTGCCTAACTATTTAAGTACATCCAGAATAATACACAAGCACCAAGAAATGACCTCGAAAACCCATAAGTGGCGAGTAATTAGCATTGCAAAAGTAATTAAAATATTCTAAAAATGATTTGAACATTTTCTAAAAGCCATTTGAACAAGTTATAATCAAGATATTAAATTTTGGTTAACAGATCCTTAAGCAGCACATTCAGGAGTACCTATACTGAAATTTTGAACAAAATCCATTTTTTGGCCGAAATGACAAAAATTGTAAGTCTAAAGCCTTAAAGGATTTTTGGCCAAAAATACTTTTTCTCTCTGAACTAAAATTTAATGTGCCTAACTATTTAAGTACATCCAGAATAAAGCTGTAGCAGTATAGCCACGGTGTTTTACTTTTTACCTATGCAGGTTACAACATACAAATTACAATTAGGATGGTAGAAATAGTTGTTACAAATAGGCCAAGGAGTCGGAGTCGGAGTCGGAGTCGGAAGCACAAAAATTTGAGGAGTCGGAGTCGGAGTCGGAGTCGAAGGTTTTGTCTTCGACTCCACAGCCCTGGTTCAGCCCCTCATAAATGGTGGCAGTAGCAGCCCTCATACAGTAAACCCTCGATAAGTCGGCACATTTGGGCTCTGGCCTTGCCGAGTTATCCCAAATTCCGACTTATCGAGGCACATTCCCCCTTCATACAAAATTCAACAATAAAAAATTATCGACCCATATGTGTGTGTGTACAGGTAATTACTAAATGTCCAAAAGGGTAACACTTACCTGCACTGCAGGCGAAGAATGAAGCATCATTGTAGGTGACACAGGTGTATGGTAGGTGACACAGGTGCATGGTAGGTGACACAGAGGTATGGAAGGTGACACAGAGATATGGTAGGTGACACAGGTATGGTAGGTGACACAGATGCATGGTAGGTGACACAGATGCATGGTAGGTGACACAGATGCATGGTAGGTGACACAGAGGTATGGTAGGCGACACACAGGCTTGGTAGGTGACACAGGCATGGTAGGTGACACAGAGGTATGGTAGGTGACAGGTATGGTAGGTGACACACAGGCATGGTGGGTGACCCCACAGGTGTAATTGGGTGACTGGATCATGATGGTTGACCTGGGGTATGGTGGGCGACACACAGGCTTGTTGGGTGACCACAGGCATGGTGGGTGACACAGAGGTATGGTGGGTGTGAAACCCAGGTATGGTGGGTGACACTGGGCATGGTGGGTGACCTGTGGTGGGCCTGGAGGTGTGGTGGGTGACACCGGGTATGGTGGGTGGGCCCATGGGCCTGGTAGGTGACACAGGGGCATGGTGGGTGATACCGGTGACTAGATATGCCAGAGATTTTTGCTGTTGACAACACAATATACATAATGTACATTATGTCGTTTCTCACTCTTGATTTATTTATTTATTTTTATTTATTTTTTTTTTACTATTTATGGTTATTTTATTATTATTACTATTATTTTGTTTTATTAATTTTTTTTTATTAATTTTAATTATTATTATTACCCCTGTATTATTATTATTATTATTATTATTATTATTATTATTATTATTGTGTGTATTATTATTATATCTTCGCCCCCTAGGCCCTGGTGTAGGTCAGTGACCTGTGCCCAGGTGGGCTAATCCTGTAAAAAAGCTTATTCCGAGAACATATCCGTATGCTGAGTTGTATAAAATTCCAGGTTATCGAGGGTTTCACGGTATCTTAAAAGACAGGTTACATACGCATCAGCTTTCTTAATGTATATTTTCTTTAAAATAATTGTGACTCATTTCTAATTTATCAAACCGGGAAGAAGCATGAAGGAAACAGGGGAGAGGAGTCAGGAAATTAAAGAGGAAGAAGAAAAGAAAAAGCAAAATGGGGAGGAAAAACTATTATATCTGACAGAGCAACGCCGTCGTCACGAGGAAGAAAAGAAACTGCTTTTAAGTGTGATGGATTCCTCCCCCACAAATGCTGTTTGTTGCTGCCTAATGACCCGACTTCACCAGCCTGCCCTCGTGGTCTGGGTCAGCAACCAACGCCTGCTACATGACGGAGGTCAACTATTAACCCACGCCTACCTCTGCTATATGAAACCTCACCTCGTGGTGACCTCTCTCTCTTTTCTGCCTACGGCCGCAGCAAGCAACACCTCTCCTCCTCCTCTGCTCCTGCCTGGAGGCCCCGCTCCCGCCGGCTTGAGCACTGGCGACCCACAAGCTGTCCTCCTCTGAGCACCCTCGCAACCAGCTCTCTCTGCCAATGCTTGTAACCATGCTGCCTTCCCAGCACCAAGCTGCATGTACATCAGCACAATATGTATGCAAGAGCACATTGTGAGTTTCCTTTCTCCATCCCATCCTGAGTGAAACAAATGTCTCGTACCCACAAATAAGTGACCCCAGATTCGCTCTCACACAGGATGGAGGGCAGTCACTCTCCCAGTCTTCAGCAACATGGAAGACATCTTATCCACAGAGGCAGCTCTCATTGGCTCTACAGCTACTGTCTCTACACGCGGGATTAAACACCAAAACAGCACTGCTTCTCTAAGCAGACACCAGTTCTCTTCACCTTTAAAGCACCACGTCCTACCGACCCCAACACACGTCCTGCCTCGAACGCCCCCGGGCCCAGCAGTACCCCTGCCACTGTCCTGGACCCTCCCCTGACGTAGACCCTCCTCCGCCTCCTGCCGCAGCCCCTGCTCCCGACGCGGCCCATGCCTGAGCGGCCCCACACACCCTTTTTTTTCTCCCTCCAGGTGCTCCTGCTACTGTCCTGCACCCTGCTGCTGTCGTGGACTCCTGCTGCCATGCACCCCAGTGCTGTCTGGACCCTCTTCCTGATGCAGCCCCTGCTTCTGACCCCAGACCCACACACACCCCAGCAGGCGCATCTGAGGACTCTGTACCTGCCACTTGAGAAAGCACAACATTCATTGCCTCCACAACCCTCCTTCTCCCTCTTCCTCCCCTGAATCTCGTGTATCTAGACAAAGTTGTCTCCCCTAGCAGCCGGCTCATCCACGCCCTCGCCGTTATGTCTCCATGTGGCATGCACCGCCCGTTCTGCCTCACATGTGGAATGCAACCCTGCAGACAACAGAGTCCTCCTACACTGCCCTGGAGGGAAGGGGGAGTAATGTCAGTCAGATTCCTCCCCTATAAACGCCGTTTGTCGCTTCGACTAGCCGATCCTCAGAATTCCCCAGTGTATGCCTCGTGGTCTGGGTTAGCAACCAGCGCCGCCTTACACGACTGAGGTCCAACTATTAAAGCCATACCTACCCCGCTATATAAGACCTCACCTCGTGGTGACTTACACTCTGCCACTACCCACAGCCACCAGCAAGCACCTCCTCCTCCTCTGCTCCTGCCTGGAGGCCCCTCGCTCCACTCGCTTGAGCATGGCGACCCACAAACTGGTCTCACTCTGAGCACCCTCACCAACCAGCTCTCTCTACTCAACGCTTGTAACAATGTTGCTTCCAGCACCAAGCTGCATTGTACATCAATACAACATGTATACAGAGAGCACATTGTGGGTTTCCTTTCTCCATCCCATTCTGGTGTAAACCAATATCTAGTACCCACAAGAGACTATGGTGCTCTTTTTTGAAAACCGTGTTATTTAAAAATAGGTGTTAATTTAATGCTAGAATGTTGTTTAGAACATGCAGGTAAATCCGTGTAAATGAGAGGTGACTATGCTGCTCTCCGACCCCATGTCTGTGACTCATCTGTGAGGGTGTAAATTCATAAAATTAGAGGTAATTCATTTTAAGTTAAAGCAGGGAGTGAAGCTGACCTACATTCCCGCTGCTGGGCGAAGTTTGCTGGTGGTGGATAAGAAGATATCATTTGGGTCATATATTGCTATGACCAATATATTATAATATTTGCTTTGTTTTTTATCTCAAGCATAATTGCTTTTTGCTGCACTTTTCAATTGAAACGTAAGCATCTTGCATTTGATACATCATATTTTTATGTAAAATAGATGCGCATTCAGTAATACAGTACCTAGTTATTCTGAGCCTGCTTATACGCAATTTATGTTTTAACAGGCATATTTATATAGTACAGTACCGATATTTGCAAAAGCATACCTTGCTTATCCGCAACAAATTAGAAAATTGGAAGAAATAATTACAGTATGCTACAGTAAATTTATTTTCAATT